>NC_089238.1:5565253-5875800 GCF_963924675.1 Phocoena phocoena | reverse complement strand
GGCTCAGCGGCCATGGCTCACGGGCCCAGCCGCTCCGCGGCATGTGGGATCCTCCCGGACCGGGGCACGAAGCCGTGTCCCCTGCATCGGCAGGCGGACTCTCAACCACTGCGCCACCAGGGAAGCCCGACAAGGTGACTTCTGAGGAAAGTCTGGAAGGGAGTGAGGAAGCAATGCTGGGAACACAGAGTTGGGTCAGACCTTGCACACCACCACCACCCCCTCCCGAAAGGAGCGGCCGGTCTGGGGGCAGGGGGTGACAACTGGGCAAACAGAGGATCTCAATCCAGTGTGGGAAGGGCTGAGATGCAAGCCCAGGGGGCTGCAGGAGCGCCCAAGGACACATCAGGGTAGCCTGAGGGGATGAGGTGGGGGGGGGGCGGCTTCCTGTATGTGGCGATGTCAGATAATCCCTACACCCTATTACAATCAGTGGGATCAGAGTTAGGCGGGACAAAGGAGGGATGAGAAGCAGAGGGGGGAGGGGGGAGCTGGAAGGGCACCCAGGCAGAAGGCACAGCAGGGGCAAAAGCCCAAGGCAAGCAGCAGCCGGGTTTGTCAGGAAAGTATGAGCAGCTGGGAGGCACAAAGGGGTGATGGAGGGCCAGGGGGCCAGGGCTGGACCACGAAGGGGCTCAAGCACGTGGCGGAGGAGCTGGGACTTTGTCCTCAGGGTGCTGGGAGTGGCAGGATGAGCGGAGGGGCCATGGTCAGCCCTGGGGGCAGGAAGCCCCCCCCACGCAGGCTGGGAGGGGACGGACTGGAGGGGAGAGACTGGGGAAACAGGAGGACACAGCAGTGAGGGTTCAGGTAGAAGAAGATGAAGCCTGAACTGTTGCAGAAGAGGGAGCAGGGCAGAGAGATGGAGAGGGCATGGGGGACGGGGCTGAGAAACGACAGTCTGTGGGAGATGAGGGAAGGAGGGCTGCGGTGGTGCCTGGTTGGTGATTAGGTAGTTAGCAGCGTTTGAATCACTTGTTGTTTGAATCACTTGTTTCCGACACATCCAGGGAGATGCCCTGGGGCACCGTGGGAGGGGCAGGCCCTGCCAACACTGCGAAAAAGGACAGGAGCTCATGTCAGGACGAGTTCACACTTCCCCATTTGGCACAAACACCAGAAGCACCCACGGGCCAGGTCCTGGGCAGCGCAATGCTGGGACCCAGAGCTGAGTCAAATGTGAGCCTGTCTGGCGGGCGAGACAGATATGACCCCAGACATCTCAGGCCAGGGCCCAGGGCTGCGGCAGAGGAAGGCAATGGGAGCCCAAAGGGACAGTCAGAGTGGGAAGGAAACCAGAAGAATCGGGTCCCAGGACCCCAAGACGAGCCTGTCCCCCAAACAAGCAACACCCCTGCCACACACTGCCAGAGCTGTCATTAGGCCAAGTGGCTGTTGAGTGAGAGCAGGACTTGGTTGCATTTTGACCTGACTGCGGCTAGAGCTGCCTAGCCAGGTGATCCGGCAGCCAACAGAACCTCCACAGGCGTGTCCTCACCCGTCCAACAGGATTAACAATATCTAAACAGGGGAATTCCCTGGCGGTCCAGTGGTTAAGACTCTGCACTTTCACTGCCGTGGCCAGGATTCAATCTCCAGTTGGGGAACTAAGATCCCACAAGGCACGCAGCATGACAAAAAAAAAAAAAAAAAATCTAGATGGTATTGAAAGGACTGAATAGGTTCATCTCCATCAAGGACCCAGAACGCTGCCTAGCGCCTAGGAAGGACCCACTAAATGTGAGTTGTTAATGATGCTTAAGTTTTCATGCTAGGGTCAGGCCTCCAGGCCCTGTACTGGGCAATGCTGGGGACACAGAGGTGGACTCCTAGTCTGATGGGCATTGCGGGGTGGGGACATACATGGATGGACAGTCACTGCCTTCAGTCTGGTTTAGGCCAACTACTGAGACAAAGTGGCTTGAGGGACTGTGTCTGATTTACCTCTGTCTGGACCATCTTCTGTCTGGAGACTAGTCAGGCCCTCCACCCCTCTCATGGAGGTGGTAAGCTATACCACCAACTTGTCAGACTGGTTTCCATCTCTAGCAAACACACTCCTCCCTTCCCAGCGTCTCCTCACTTGCCCTGGGGCTGTGATAGCTTCTGGGCTCCCACAGGACCTCCACGACAGCACTTTTTCTGTGCTGGACGGTCAACTGAGCGTGCGATGCAGCCGAGTGGGCGAAAGCCTGGATTGTGTGCAAAGCACCAGCTGGGATGAGGAGTCAGAGGGACCTGGATAGGAATCCCGGCTGTGCCCCTTCCCAGCTGAGTGACCCCTCTGCGCCTCAGTTTCTGCGTGTGTTAAACAGGAACCGCGGCTCCTCCAGCAGGTAAGAAAAAGAGAAGGTAACTCGCCCTGCACACAATTCTCAAGAGAGTGAGTACAGAACTGGTGGAAGGGGAACGGGGTCATGACCCAGAAGGGCTGGGTTTGAATGAAGAGGGATCGGGCGTCAGAACCTCTCGGTTCTTGACCTTTGCCCTCAGGTGTGACTTTGACGTTTGAGGGAAGAGCTGCAGAGCATCAGAGGTACCAGAAGACCCTCATACAGTGTGCGCTCTTGACCCCGGAAGTATACGGCCGCGGGGCTCAGGGAGGAGGGAGAGGGGGGCCCGGTCACCTTCACGGCGAAGTCGATGACCCTCTTGACAGCCACAAGCGCGCGCAGCTCCGCCATCTTCCCTCCGCGGCGACCCGCCGGGTCCGTCCTCACCCTCGGCCTCACGGTCCGGACGCCCCGCCCCCTGTCCTTTTCTGCGCCGGCGCCCCGCGCCACCAGCCAGTCAACCGCTGCGGTGCCCGCCTCCCCGCCCCGACAGAGGACCAATCAGGAGGCCTGAGGGGAGGGCGGTGCGGCAAGCGGATGCGGGCCAATGGGGAGAGGATCCTGGGGAGGGAGGCGGAACCCGGAGGGGAAGGGAAAAACTGCTTTGTGAAGGGGGCGTGGCCGAGAACTAGGGGAAAGGTCTTGCGGGGGAGGGAAGCGCTGCCAGGCAGGAGTTTCAACAAGTAGTCCTAAGCTTTTCCCAGTGCCCTAGGATTAGCCCTCTCCCCTAGTTCCCCACCTCTTACTCGCCTCTCCGAGTCGCGGTGCCTATGTGTCCGAGTCCCCCCATTCTCTCCATGCCCGTGTTCCTCATCCCCTCTATGATCGTGCCTCTACGTTCCCCCATATCCGGCCTCCCCCGTCCCTGTCTCCACTTTTCCTCCATGTCTGTGTCCCTACATCCTCTCCACGAGCCCTTGTCCCCTCCTGACCCCACTACCCCCTGTCCCTGTTCCCATCAAAACCCTTGTCCTGTCCATGACCGAATCTCCGTTCCTGTGTCCCCCCATGTCTCCACGTTCCCTATAGGTTCGTGTCCTCACTTCCTCCCTGAGCCTCCAGGTACCCCCGTGTCCGCGTCCTCAGGTCCCCCAGAAAGGCACGTGGAGCCGCGGCAATGGAAACAGTTCCTTTATTCTGCCCCAGGCAGCTGCGGTCATAAGCACACGGGGAATCCACTGATGACATCCGAGCTCTGCATGATCATGTCCGCCAGCAGAAAGCAGAAGCCTGGCGGGAAGGGAATGGAGGGCGGGTGGAGGAGGGTGAGTCCTAGGGCGGATGGTCGGGAGGACCCCGGGGACTGGGGTTTGGGGCTCCAAGGGCGTTTCTGTCGGGTCCGCGGGAGCCCAGAGTGGAGTGTGTTCAGGAGTCCCTGGGAGGTCACTGTGGTGTTTCCTGGGAGGACAGCTGGGGAGTCTCTGCAGGGAGGGGGGGGGGGGGTCCTCGGGGCAGTCTCCTCTCCACCCTCTTCCGTTATCCAGGTTACCCGCGAAAACAGAGAAGGGTAAAGCCAGCCACCCCGAAAAACAGGACCAGGAGAAGACGTCGTTTTTCCCTGCATTCTTCACTGTGTAGCCTGTCATGGCGATCAGCAGCAGCAGGCCTGGGCCCCGCCCACCCGCCAGGTGAGGGTGGCCAGGGGGCTGCACCCAGCCTCACCCTGACCGCGCCCACCGCCTCAGACCACGCCCTTCTTGCCCGCCCTCCCGTCCCTGCTCTACCCCATCTCCCTGGCCCCGCCCCTGACCCTGCCTCTTTAGCTCCTCCCCCTCGGGGCCCCTACCTCCTCCAGCTACCAGGCCCACCCTATGCCATCTCACCGCAGAGGAAGAAGATGGCACTCGTGGTCCGGCCCCGCGATTCGCCCTCCTGGCACAGAATCCGCAGCCCCATCACCAAGCCCACGATGCTGCAGCCCGCCGCCAGCACCATGCACGCCCCGGTCACCGCCAGCATGGCTGGGGAGAGCGGGCCGCATCAACCCCGCTGGCGCCGCTCCTGGCCACCACCCCCATCCGCCGGCTCCGAGCTGGGAGCAGAGTCAGGGTTTTGGATGGGGACTTGGAAGTTACATCGTGAGCGGCGGTTAATGTTGCAACAGGGAGGCAGGTCCCCGAGTTGGGGTTCCTGGTGGCCTGGTCACGGAGGGACAGCTGGATCTTAGGCCGAAGTGGAAGGGCTGGGGGCGGGGGCACCGCAGGATGTGCCCGGCTGTAGTGTCAGGAGAGGGGGCCAGCTGTGGTCAGTGCTGGGGGGCTGTCTGTCCAGTAGGGGGGGAGGGTCTGACAGCTGGGCGGCGGGGCCTCACTCTGGCAGGAGATGTTGGAGCAGGTGCCCCCGCTGCACTCCTGCCACAGGCCACTGTAGCCCCCAGAGTAGCGGATCCAGTAGTTGGTGGCCATGGACAGAATGGTGAGGATGTTGGCCAAGAAGCCCAGCAAGATGCCCCCGCTTTGAAGGCTGCGCTTCACCCCCATGCCAGGGAGGCTGCTGCCGAGGACCACACAGGCAGGATTGGCCAACGCTCCTCCCACCCCCAGGTCCCTGAGACCCCCTCTTGCATGTCCCTCCATATCCCAGATGGCTACCCCTGCACCCCTGCCTGGTGCCCCTACTTCTGGGACCACCCCCCTCAGGCCCCTCCCAGACCCAAGACCACCTGCCCCCTCAGGCATCACTGCTTAGGAACCTCTGCCTTCCAGAGACCTCCATCCCCCAGTGGACGTGACTTTGGCCTGTCCCTTGCCTTCCCCACCACACACCCACCTAAAGGACTCACCCACAGCTCCCAGGGCTTCTCAGACAGAGCCCAGAGGGTGGGGGAAGGGAGACTGGGTCTCTGTGAGGCAGCAGGAGTTCCAGAACCCCCTTCTCTAGTGGCCATTTAAAGAGATAACCACCCACCCACCCATACACACACACACACACACACACACACACACACACACACACACAGAAGCAGCTCTTCTGGCAAACTGACAGCTCAGAGTCAGGTGGCAAGTCTGGGGGACCCTGAGGGCCATGACATGGTAGCCCGTGTCCTAGAAGCTGCTCTTCCCTTGACCCCATAAGCTCTCCTGGTCCCCAGCTCTCTGTGCCCTCCCAGGCCCCCATGCAGCCTCCTGCCCCTCCCTCCACTTCTCAAGGCCGGTTCTCCTGGAGAACTCCATTCTGCATCTTCTTGCCAGGTGAGCTCCAGTGACCACTGATGCTCTGAGAGCATCGCACACTGCATCTCCAGCCCAGGTCCTCACCTGCTTCTGACCATCTCCCAGACCCTGACACCCAACCACATCCCCATTCATCTCAGCATCTTCCACCAAACCAGGGAGGACACCATCACCCCATCCAGTTAGTTGGACCACACCCCTGGGCACTATCCTCGCCCTCTTCCTGCCCCTCACCCTACAAAGCCCTTGGATCCCTGAGTCCAGTTCCTCCCACCCCCTGAAACTTTCTGGCTCCTTTCCTCCTTTCCCTCTCATGCCCTGGCCCCAGTGCACCCTTGTCCTGTCTCATGTCCCGCCTGTTGGATTGCCAAGCTCTTCTCTCCCCTTCAAGCCTCCCCCATGGGCCCCAGAAGGAGCTTTCTGGCACCCAGGCCAGACGCTGTCCCTCCCCTGCTCACACCCTTAGCTCTCCATCACCCTCAAGAGACAGTCAACTGCTGGGCTAGAGGTGCTGCCTCCTACCCGCCTCTCCATCCCCATTTCCCCTCCCGCTCACCTTCTACAGTGGACCACAGAGCACTATTCTCCATCCCCTGAGAACTCCCAGCCTCTCCACGCCTTCACCGTAGGGTCCCTCTGCCTGCATTACCTTCTCTCGGCCCTGGAGAAGTTCCTAAACACCGTCTCCCCAGAAAGCTCACCTCCACACCACACCCCTCCTCCAGACACAGGCAGTCTTCCTGCCACACCTGCCCTGGGCTCTGCCTGCCCCCACTGGACTTGGAGCCCCTGGCGGGCAGGGCCTGATCTGACTCACCTCAGCATCCCCAGTGGGAGGCCCTGCAGAAAGGATGCATTCAGGAAAAGCCAGCTGAAAGAGTGAATTTGTTCTTTTTCTTTCTTTATTTTTTTTTTTGGCTGCATCCCGCGGCTTGCGGGTTCTTAGTTCCCTGACCAGGGATTGAACCCGTGTCCCCTGCAGTGGAAGCACGGATTCCTAACCTCTGGACCGCCAGGGAAATCCCAAGAGTGAATTTATTAATGAAATGAGGAAGGCGCGCTAAGGGTGACAAAATCAGAAGGGGCAAAAGAAAAGAGCTAAAGGGAGGAAGACAAAGGGAAGAAAAGAGATAGAGGATGGAGAGACAAGGGCCCTGGGGCCATGCCCGAGCCCACACTGGTTCCCACTCTGGTGGGAGCATCTCTAGGGCAGGGCAGGTAGCAGGACTGACTCCTCTCTGGGTGCCCAGTGTCATCCGCCGTGGAGCTGCAGTGTCGTTGGCTTCTGTTGTGGTAGCATTAACCTCAGAATAACCAGATCCCAGCAAATTTTTGTTGAATGAATGAAGACACAAAGGAAAGAGCTTGCAGACGCTGGGAGTCAGGGCAAGAAGGAGAGCCAGCTGTTTTCATGGTTCCTGATGACACCTTCAGAGAATGGAGTGCCAAAGCCATCCTGTGGTTCACATGGCCTCATAGCCAGGCCGGTGGGCCCTGTAGTGAGCTCCCAGACTCAGGCCACCTGGGTTGGCAGAGAGAAGTTAAACCCTTGCTCCTGCCCTGCTCCCTCAGAGCCCCCAGCTGGGCCCCTATCCACCCCTGGAACTCCCCAGGGCAACAGTCACCTGCACAGAGAAAGAGGACAGCTGAAACCCAGCCCAGGTAGAAGGACCAGGAGAAGAAGGAGTGGATCTGGGGGTGTCCAGGCTGCTTCCACCGCTCGATAGTGTAGACCACCATGGCCACTAGCAGGGAGAGGGCTGGGGACGGAGACAAGAAGGATGGCTCAGCCCCTCCGCGAAAACTCACCAGGTCCCAGCGCCCCAAGCGCAGCCCGGAGTCCTTACCTGCGGCAAAGGCTATGAAGGTCGAGACAATGGGGCCGCGTCCAGGGGCAGACAGTGAAGGGATGCAGGACATGACCAGAAAGCTCACAGAGATCAGGCCCCCCAGGACAGCCAGAATGCAGAAGCTCTGTGTCACGTGGATATAGCCTGCTCAGAGACGGGACCGCTAAGTGCCCGTCCCCTCAGGCCCTTCCCCACCCCAAGAGAGACCGCTCCCCCTTACCTTCTACTGAGCCCTCATCTCCCCTTGGCCAGAGGCCCGAGTGAGACAAGGAGCTGGGCCCCTCGGCCACAAACCAGAAATTCGTGCTCAGAGCCACCAAGAGAGACAACAGGCCCAGGGAGCTAGTGAGCAGGGCCAGGGACCGGCAGGGCTCCATGGGGGCGAAGGCTGGGTTTCTGGGTCCTGGGTGATGAAAAGCCAGGTGATCCAGATTCCTGGGTCTCTGAGAAAGGAGGAAGCTCTGCCCCCTGGACTCCTGGGAGATTCGAGCAGTTGGGGCAGCTGGGGGACCTGTGGTCCTTCAGATCAGATTAGTTTGGTCTCACCCAGTTCCTGGCAGTTGACTCTCGTCACACATCCTCTCTTCCCGGCTTGCATCGGCACCCGCCCCCCACCCCTTGAGGTTCTCCTCCCAGTATATGGTGGGGGGAGGGCCCTGGAGATGTCACATTGTCAGTGGTTTGGGTGGGTGGAGTGTGTCTCTACAGCCCCCTCGGAGCCCTCCACACCAGAGGGGGCTTCCTGTAAGAGGTGAGAGAGAGGCTTGGGAGGCCCAGAGGTGGGGTGTGGTGAGTGAGGCCAAGGTGTGAGTTAAATGGGAGGAGGAGGTGTAGCCAGAGGGGACAGTTGGGGGATGCATCATTCTTTCCTGTGGGTTCTGCAACCTTCCGTTCTGGCAGACGGGGGCCCCAATTCTAGGGTCTCCATAAAAGGAGGGGCAAGGAGGCTAGGATGCTTGGGGCTGAAGGAGGAAGCTGCTAGGAAGCCTAGACTCCAGGTCCTGAGCGTGGGGACACAGACTCCCGGCTCCTTACTTAGAGCTTATGCCCAGGGCAGGAAAACAGCGATCGCAATTTTGAAAGTTTGTAGAGGGAAGACACGCCCACATCCTCATCTGATACATGAGTTCACAGTTAGTGCTGTTTCGAGCAAGGCTTTCCGTCTGGTGTGCTTCAACAACAGGATCTGGGTTTCTGTGGTCGGGGAGTGGGAGTTGGGGGGTCAAGGATGTCAGTGCAGGACTTTCTGGCCCTCCCCTCACAGCAGCATCAGAGGTCCTGGGCCCCACCTCAAATAGAAGGTGAAGGTGCCACAGCCCAGGTAGAAGGCCCAGACAAACTTGACCTCTACGAAGCAGGAATGACCTGGAAGAGGACTTCTGTCCCGCAGATGAACTGAGCTAACAGTCCCAGGACAGCTGGTGAAGGGGAGAACCAGAGTGACCCAGGAGGCTCTGTCCTCTTCCTTGGTTGGAGACTCCAGTTTGCAGGCCCCCATCCTTCTCCCAGATGCTCACCAGTGGGGTAACTGGCCGCTCCTGAGAACATGCTCATGAGGACAGGCTCCCAGAAGGGGATCCAGGTCCTGAGCAGCTGGGGTGCCATCCCCAAAATGGCTCCTGTGATTAGCTGCCGGACACGCTTCAGGAAGTCTCAGCTGAGGGCATGTGGTGATCACGTGCACAGACCCATCTGAGATCTTTTTTTCTCCCTCTCTTTTTCTCTTTTGGCCTCACTGCATGGCTTGTGGGATCTTAGTTCCCCAACCAGGGATTGATCCCGGGCCCTCGGCAGTGAAAGAACGGAGTCCTAGCCACTGGACCGCCCGGGAATTCCCCCCATCTGTCATCTTGACCACATCCCAAACCCAACACCATCCTGACCGCAGGCAGCTCCAATCCCATCCTTTCATTTCTTTATTTTATTTATTGGTGTGTGTGTGTGTGTGTGTGTGCCACACCGCATGGTGTGCGGGACCCTAGTTCCCTGACCAGGGATTGAACCCCAGCCCCAGCAGTGAAAGCGCTGAGTCCTAACCTCTGGACCGCCAGGGAAGTCCCTCAGTCTCATCCTTAACCCCAGTTCCAATTCCAAACTCCAGCTCCAACCCCAAATTCAACCCATCCCAATCCCCAAGCTCAATCCCATTGTTAACCCCAGTTCCAACCCATCCCAAACCCCAAACCTAGGGGCTTCCCTGGTGGCACAGTGGTTGGGAGTCTGCCTGCCGATACAGGGGACACGGGTTCGTGCCCCGGTCCGGGAAGATCCCACATGCCGCGGAGCGGCTGGGCCCGTGAGCCATGGCCGCTGAGCCTGCGCGTTCGGAGCCTGTGCCCCGCAATGGAAATGGAAGAGGCCACAACAGTGAGAGGCCCGCGTACCGCCAAAAAAAAAAAAAAAAAAAGGACGTACTGTGTAGCACAGGGAACTCAATATTCTGTAATAACCTATATGGAAAAGATTCTGAAAAAGAATGGATATGTGTATATGTATAACTGAATCACTTAGCTGTACACCTGAAACTAACAGAACATTGTAAATCAACTATACTCCAATATAAAATAAAAATTAAATTTGAAAAAGAAAAAATGAAAAGAAAATCCTTTAGATACTGTGTAGAGAATGGACTGCAGGGGCAGGGATTGGGTGGGGTGTGGGTAAGGGTTGAGGCTGAGCTGGTTAGAAGTCTGTGGCAATAAGCCAGGTGAGACATGATGGTGGCTGGGATCGGGGGTAACCATGGTTGAACAAGAAGGGGTCCAATTCCGAATACATTTTTAAGGTAGAGCCAAAACAATGTGCTAATGAATCAGATGTGAGACGTGACAGAAGGAAAGCTATGGAGGGTGATCCCAATGTTTCTGGCTTGAGCAGCTAGATAAAAATGGACTTGTCGGGCTTCCTTGGTGGCGCAGTGGTTGAGAATCTGCCTGCTAATGCAGGGGACACGGGTTCGAGCCCTGGTCTGGGAGAATCCCACATGCCGTGGAGCAACTAGGCCCGTGAGCCACAACTACTGAGCCTGCGTGTCTGGAGCCTGTGCTCCACAACAAGAGAGGCCCACACACCGCGATGAAGAGTGGCCCCCGCTTGCCACAACTAGAGAAAGCCCTCGCACAGAAACGAAGACCCAACACAGCAAAAATAAATAAAATAAATTAATTTTTTTTTTAAAAAGAAAAAAAACCTTAAAAAAATTTAAAACAAAAATAGACTTGTCATTTACTAAGTTGGGGGAGACCATGGGAGGAGCAGATAGATGCAGGGTGTGAGAGAGTTCAGGAGCTCAACTTCAGATATGTGAAAACTGAGATGCCTCTTCTTTTCAGGTGGAAATGTTGAGTAAGTAGTTGGAGATACGAGTCTGAAGTTATAACATCATTATTATTGCTAGAGTCAGCCCCTATAAATATGATTCCTGGAATAAGTCTCAGGAAATATTTCTACTTAAATAGGCCTCAATAAATTATAATCAGTTGATATTATTACTAGAGGAAGCCTCTATAAATATAGTATTTTGGTTATTTGAGGAGGTCCCAATAAATATTTCTAGGGAGTAAGCCTCTATTAATATAACAGTTCCTAGCCTAGGCTGTAATAAATATTCTTATTATTGGAATTAGCCTCCCTAAATAACCTTATTATTTCATGATAAGCTTTAGTAAATCTCATGGCAGTTGGCACGAGTTTGTTGAATGAACTAATGAATGAGGGAGTGAAGAGAAGATCAAAGTCACGAATGATGGATGAAGAGGCAGGTGCAGGACGAGGTGCAGATCAGACTTCTGGTGTTTCTCCTTGGAAGGGTCCATCCAGGGAGGGGCCAGGAGGCTGGGAGAGCCAACTGGGGATGGTGCGAGTGGGCCAGGAGGTTGTTTTTCCACAGTTGTTCCTGGTTTTTTTTTTTGGCCGCGCTGGGCAGCATGTGGGATCTGAGTTTCCAGGCTGAATTCGCTCAGTGGCGTTTTGGAGGGCTCCGAGGAGCTCTGGTTGTCTCAGCACAGAAAGAATTCAGTGAGAGGCAAAGTGAGGAGATAAGAAGCGAATCATTAGATTATTAGACTAGCATGCTTGTGAGGCTTACAAGTGGGTGGGCGAGAGGGTGCCGCCCCCAGAACTTAGTGGGCTCCTGTTTTATAATCAAAGGAAAAGTGGGGAGGGGGAGAAGACCACCTCCTTCCTCATTCTTGAGTAGACGTCATGCTTCCATCATCAGCTCCGCCTCCAGGTTGGGCAGGGGAGTTTTTTTATCCCTACACGGTCAAGCCAGGACTGTCATGGCACTACGGAAAAATTATTTCAGGTCTCAGTACAATGAGGGTCCTTCACTTTGAAATATCACCTTTCCATAAATTATTGCCTTTTATGTGTGCAGAGAGAATGTCATGGGGGTTATTAACTTACTGAGCTCACTGGACAGGATGTGGGTCTCACGCCACCATTGTTTTATTGTTTGGGGCATGTCTCATGCTTCTGTCACACGGTTTTGTTGCTAAGCGAGCCTGCTTGGTTTTGTGGTTACGCAAACCTGCTTTCTTAAGTGATCATTAACTTATAGGGTCTCCCATACTTTTTCTTTACTTACAATCCCCTAGTGTAAGTAAATCCTCTATTTAACTAATCCTCTATTTAATTACCTACTTTGTCCCTTTATTCTGTCCCTATCATGACCAGGGATAGAACCCATGCCCCCGGCATTGGGAGTGTGGAGTCTTAACCACTGGACCACCGGGGAAGTTCCACAGATCTTTTCATTTATCGTGTTATCCTACTGTGATATTATGTTTTATAATAAATATATATTGGGTCTTTGTCCCCACTTCTGGCATAGGGATCCTTAAACTCTTGGAATTTCCTAAGTTGTGAGAGTGAGGGGAACCAACCACCGCTGATTAGAGGGTCAGAAATTGCAGTCCCACCCCTTGACCTCCTGGGAGGGGAGAGAAGTTGGAGATTGAGTTCAACCACCAACGGCCAATGACTTAATCGATCATAGCTATGTAATGAAGTCTCCAGAAAAACCCAGAAGGAGAGGATTCAGAGAGCTTCCGGGCTGGTGGACACGTGCTTTCTGGGGGAGAGTGACCTACTTGGAGAGAGCATGGAAGCTCCACACCTCTTCTCACTTACCTTGACCTGTGCATCTCTTCCATCTGCCTGTTTTTTTGTTTGTTTGTCTGGGTTTTTTTGCGATACGCGGGCCTCTCACTGTTTGTGGCCTCTCCCGTTGTGGAGCACAGGCTCCGGACGCGCAGGCTCAGCGGCCATGGCTCACGGGGCCAGCCACTCCGTGGCATGTGGGATCTTCCCGGACCGGGGCACGAACCCGTGTCCCCTGCATCAGCAGGCGGACTCTCAACCACTGCGCCACCAGGGAAGCCCCATCTGGCTGCTTTGAGTTATATCCTTTTATGAAAAACTGGTGATCTAGTAAGTAAAATGTTTCCCTGAGTTCTGTGAGCTGCTCTAGCAAATTAATGGAACCCAAGGAGGGGGTTGTTGGGACCTCTAGTCTATTGTTGGTTGCTCAGAAGCACAAGTGACAAGCTGGGCTTGTGATTGGCATCTGAAGTGGGAGGCGCGGTCTTCTACGGCTGTGTCTTTAACTTGTGTGATCTAACGCTTTCTCTAGGTAGATCGTGTCAGAATTGAGTTACTCGCTTGGTGGTGTGGGGAAAAAACACACCCATCAGAATTGGACCTACACATTGGTTTCCTAGCAGTTGAACCCAGGGACTTCCCTGACGGTCCAGTGGTTAGGACTCCACACTTCCACTGCAGGGGGCCCAGGTTCGATCCCTAGTGGGAGAACTAAGATCCCACACGTCGAGGGGTTCAGCCAAAAAAAAAAAAAGGTGAACCTAGTAGGGTGGGGACTGTGAAATTTATCTCTGTGCCCATCTCTCCTACAGGAACTGAGCAGGCAGGCCTACTATAATGCCACCACCCCTGCCCCATTCACCACACTTCACCCCTCTTTCTCTCCACTCGAACGCCTCAGGGACCACACTTCAGTAGTTTCTGTCAGTTTTATTAAACTCCAAAAAGTCTCTCTAATGGATATTCCATTTCTCTAACAACCCCCCTGGTGGCTGGGGCCTTGGGTCTCCTCAACTGCCTCCACCAGGCCCCAGGAACCAGGATTTCAGGCCTCTAGACCCACTGCCTCCTCTTCAGTGACCTGACTTTGACGTCCAGATGAAGTCGGGGCACACATTTGGGTTCAGCGGGGAGTGGACAGGCGCCGACATTCATTCATCCGGTAGGCACACATGTAGAAAATTCCTGCGCGAGAAGAGATCCCGGTTGACCCCGCCCAGCCCCCCATCAGCCCTCCCAGCCCCTGCTCCCAGCCCAAGACACAGACACAGCATCCCCTTTCTCCCTGGTGTCCACAGGGCTTGGAGTCTGCCTTCTGGTTCAGTGCCGGGGGCGCCTGTGTGAGATCCCCCACCCCATCATCTCACCCGGACACTGGCCTTTCCACCCCCAAACCCAGTACCTGCAAAGAAGGTCATGAGCAGGGCTACCCAGCCCAGGATGTAGGACCAGGAAAAGCGCCAATCCCCGAAGCGGCGACCGAGGAAGCTGACGGTGACTCCAGTGTAAATGGCCAAGGCCAGCAGGACGAAAAATGCTGGAGAGAGAGGTCGGGGGTGGGGGGTGGGGTGGGAATGGGGATGGAGGCGGGTTTGGAGATGGGGGGGGAATTAATAAATTGAGAAGGGGGTATGGGTGCAGGTAGGGATAGGGTGAGGATGGGGGTTGAGTTGAAAGTGGGAGTAAAAATGAATGAGGGGTAGGGTTAGGGTGGGAATGGTGTGGGGTCGTGGTGTGTCATAAAGAATCTGACTGGTCTTTGTCTCTGGTTCCTGGGAGGGAAACTCTAAATCCTTGGAATTTTCTGAGTACTAGGAGTATCTTTGTTGTTCTTGGATCACACCTGAGTTTATGTTGATGATCAGAGATGACTCAGGGATAGGAGCCGGTCAGCAGAAAGACCAGCCGTGGGAATAGAGGGTTGGGGCTTTGAGCCCCAGTCCAACCTCTGGGGAGGAAAGGGGAGCTGGAGATAGAGTTCAATCACATGGCCAGTGATTCATGCCCTTGTAATGAAACTCCAGTAGAAATGCTGGATGCTGGCGGTCACTGGAGCTCCCCGTTTGGTGAATGCATGGATGTGCTGACGAGCCCTAATTCTGCAGGGAGAGTGCATGGAAACTCCATGTTCAGGACCCCTCTCCGGCTTCACGCTAGGCACCTCTTTAGTTGGCTGGTCTTGAGTTGTACTCTTTATAATAAAACTGTTAAGTATTATGCTTTCCTGAGTTCTGTGAGTTATTCTAGCACGTTTCTGAACCTGAGCAGGTCCTGGGAACCCCTGAATCTGTAGCCGATTGGTCAAAAGTACAGGTGAGCTGGGGACCCCAACTGCAGCTGAAGTGGGGGCAGTCCGGTTGGGAACCGTGCCTTTAAACCTGTGGGGTTTGCTGCCAACTCCGGTGGTTATGCCAGAATTGAATGGCAGTACACAGAGCTGGCGTCAGAACTGACTGGCATTAGAAATAGTCCTGAAGTTGTCGTCGAAGGTGGAGGGGGGATTTGGGTGCGGGTGGAGTGGAGTGAGGAACAGTGGGGAATGGAAGTGGTTTTGGGGGTAGAGCTGGAGAGGGAGCTGGGAGGGGGCAGGTGTAGGGGGTGATTCACTCACTGGAGGCGAAAAACACGATGCCCGCAGAGAAGGGCCGGGAGAAGCGGGTGAAAGTGGGCTGCTGAGTGAACGCCACGATGCCCAGGATGATGCCAGAGGTGGCGCACAGGGAGGACAGGATCATGAAGGCCCGGGTGGCATTCCAGTATGCTGTGGGAGCACCCCACAGTCAGTCCTGTGCCTTCCTTGCCCTCAGTGGTGAAGGCTGCTACCTCTGAGGGCAGGAATGCCTCACCCCTCTCTGTATTCCTGACCTAGCTCCTCCTTCACCTCTCTGAAAAGCCCTTCCTCTTCACCTGGCAGACTCCTATTCATCCTCCAAAGCTCGGCTCCCAGATCCCCTCCTCTGGGAAGCATCCCTTCACCCCTCAGGCACCATCCTCACTCCCTGCTCTGGGTTGAGGCTCTCTTTGCCTGTTTCCCTCTCCAGCCTGATTGCTCCCTGAGGACAGGGACCTGGTCGACTCTACACCACAGACACCAGCAGAGGTTTGATTTGCACGTGGGCCTGGAGAAATGCTTGTCCAATGAATGAATGCCAATTTCCCATATCCTCCTGCTACTCACTCTCTATCCTCTCTCCCATGCTCCCTTTCCCTTCCTTCATACCACTTACCCATATTTAGAAATGTCCCATTAATTTATTTCTAACTTGCTTATGATGTCCATCTCTCTCCACTGAGTTCTCAGCTCTGCAAGGGCAAGGGCCTGGCTTTCTCACTCACTGCTGTATCCCCAGCACCTAGTGCCTGGCCCATAATAGGTGTTCAAGAAACATGTCGAATGAATGGAAATGCCCTGGGAGCACTCATCATGACCTCATCTTCCATTTGGCAACTCTCAAGTACGTGCCAGGCTCTCTTCCCATGTGTGATCCTATTTCTTCTTTCCAAGAGCCCTATGCTCTAAGTAATATTTTCATGACCATTTTTCAAGTGAAGGAACGGAGGCTCAGAGAGGTGAAGTGATTTGCTCAAGGTCCCATAATTAGCAGAGGGACTGGAGTTGAAAGCCAAGCTCCACGTCCTCCGTCTTAACTGCTTTGTTATTCTGTCTCTCGGAGAACCCATGACAATTATCACCCGGGGCAGAACTGGGATCCTGCCACTGAAAAAGCCTTAGATCTTTGCAAAATGCAGTCTTTTGTCTTGTGAAAGTCTAGGGGAGAACAATTCCTGGATACTTCTCCACGGATGTTGTTATGGGCTGCTGGGTTGCGTTGTGTCTCCCCTTTCAAGTTCATATGTTCAAGTTCTAATTGCTCCCCCCTCCCCCCACTGCCTCGGAATATGACCTTATTTGGAAATAGGGTCTTTGCAGATGTAAGTAGTTAAGATGAGGTCATACCAGAGTAGGGTGGATTTTTAATCCAATATGATTGGTATCCTCATAAAATGGGGACATTTGGAGACAGGCACAGGCAGGCACACACCCAGGGGAGCATCAGGCAAAAATGAAGGCAGAGATGGGCTGGTGCATTTACAAGCCGAGGAAAACCAAAGATTGCCGGGCAGCCACCAGAAGCTAAGAGACAGGCAGGGAACAGATTCTTCCTCACAGCCCTCAGAAGGAACCAACCTTGCAGAGACCTCGATTTTGGACTTCTAGCCTCCAGATCTGTGAGGCAATAGATTTCTGTTAAGCCACCCAGTTTGTGGTACTTTGTTACGGCAGCCTTAGAAAAGGAATACACGTGCCTCTGGGTATTTAAAAGTCTGGAGGACTTATGGGGGATGTTATAGCCTATTTCTTTCCCATGGTTGGGCTAATGCAGGGGTGGAAAACACAAATGCCTCTGAGGCTTGGCAGCGGCTGTGAATAAAGGCAGGAGACAGCAGGCTGCATGGGGAACATGTATGTACCAGCTATCAGTTATCGGCTTCATCTTTAGAGAAAACCCTCCCTATTCAAATCACAGTGTGGTTTCTGTCTCCTGAGGGGACCCTGACTGGTGTGCCCCATTTGAAGGGGGCATTTGCTTCTCATAACCAGCTGACCATGGGCCTGGAAAAGACAGGCAAAGCTGGATTATTCAAGAAGAGCTGCAAGTCCAGATTTTAATGTAAAAATCTCCAGATTTTTAAAATACTGGTAATGACTTTGGAAACTTAAAAAATGCTATGCATACGCGTCCTGGGTTGGGTTTGGCCTCTGAGAAGCAAACCCAGGACTCCTGCTCTAATTTTGGTGATCGGATTACGTCAGCTAGACAATGGATGAACAAATTAAACCTGCTGTTTGGACAAATACCCAAGAATCAATCGGGGTGGGGTATGTCCCTGAGGCTCTCAGTCTTGTGGTCATGAAGATATCAAATGAAGTTGAAGACCTCCATCCAGCCTCCCTCTCTCCCATCCCCAGCAGAGGGAACTCAGAGTGTCTGCTGATGTTTCCAGTCTGAAGCAGGAGGAATGGTAGAAGTGTGACCAAAGAGACAGCCAGAAATGAAAAGGATGCACGAAGTCAGCCAGATGGGGCTCTGAGACTGGTAGCCCAGGGCAAACCTTCCCACCTCTCCCTGCCTCAGTTTATCCCTCCAGCAAATGGGCAAGTTTGATGAGATGGGGTAGGTGAAATCTGCCACAAGCCTGTCATATCACAGGGCTCAGTGAGGGTTGGCTCCTCTTCCCAACCCCCTCCCCAGAAGAATTGACTTTTTGAGGTCAAGTATCATGTCTTAATTCATAGACACAACGGAACAGCCTCCTTAGCGTTGTTGGGACACCGAAGGGAGTTAATCCAGGCAAAGCGCTTAGAATAGCATGTGGGACACAGTAACAATACATGCCAGTTATTGTTATTATTAATTACTACACTATTATTGGATACAGATAATATAGAACATGTGATATACTATGTATTGTTAATATATTATATAATGTATATTGTATAATATATATTATGTAATATACTATACGACTCTATGCATCTCTCTTTCCATATATATGCACGTATATACATTTGACCCTTGAACAGCACAGGTTTGAACTGTGCAGGTCCACTTACATGAGAATTTTTTTCAATAAATACGTATAGTACTACACTACCCGCGGTTGGTTTAATCCCCAGATGCAGAAGCACAGATACGGAACCGCGGATACGGAGGGCCGACTACATGACTGGAGCATCCAGAGGCTTTGGTATCCACAGCGGGTCCTGGAACCAATTCTCTGTGGTTACTGAGGGACTGAGGGAAGACTGTACATATATACAAATATATATGTATATGGAAAGAGGCACATAGAGGTACATAGTATATTATAATAATATGTATTATATAATATAGATTGCAGGAATCCTATACTGTAAGTACTATTTTTATCTCCATTTTTATGTAATATATACACGTATATATCTACATATACATACAAACACATATATACACATACACATATGTGTTACATGGCTTGCCTCACAGCAAGTATTAAAAAGTATCTCATCCAGTATTAGCAAACTTAGGGTCCGTATTGCTTCTGTATCCTCCTGGTACCTAATATAGTTCTCGACACCTAGTAGATATTTAGAAAATGCTCTTCTGATAACCCCAGCCCCAACTGCTATACCTGACCTCTATTTCATGCCAGGAAATGTCACCTCTCTACTTAACCTCTAAATCGGTACCTCCTGTAATTGTACTAGAAAAAAATGCTGAAATCCCAGTTCTGCCCCTTCCACGCTGAATGACCTTGGGCTGGACGCTTTCCCTCCCCGAGCCACAAGGTTCTCCATCTGCAAAACAGGTGGCCTTTCCACTGTAAGCTTCTGCGCTGCGTGAGGCTCTGACCCCAGGCACAACCCAGACCCTGCCCCGGAGCCTCACCGATGCTCTCCGTCTGCAGGTAGCACTTGCTGCCCAGGCAGTATCGCCACAGGCCCTGGTGGGCGAAGGCCCCCGACAGCCGGTACTGCATCCAGTGGTCTGTCGCCGTGGCCACCACCAGGAGGATGGTCCCCACCCAGGCGCAGAAGAGGCCACCACCCATGAAGCTGTACATGGTGATCTGTGGGTAAAAGGAGAGATGGGGTCGGGAGCTGGATTCCCATGTCCTGGGGGAGAAGGGACCGGGGGTCTAGATTCCTAGTCTGAGGGACAAGAAGCTGGGGCCCTAGACTTCCAGATCCTAGGTGAGGAGGGAGCTGGGGGGCTGGGACATTAGGTCCCAATGAGAGGAAGGAACTGGGCACCTGGATCCCTGGGTCTGGGGGGCAGAGGGAGCTCGGGATCTGGACTCCTGAGTCTGGGGGAGGAGAGGCTGAGAACCTAGACCCTTGGGTCCTGGGGGGAGAAAGGGGCTGGGGGCCTAGACTTCCAGGTCCTAAGCCAGGAAGGGGCTGGTCACTGGGACACCAAGCCTTTGGGGGATGGAGGGGGCCGGGGCCCTGGACTCCCAGGTTCGAGGTGAGGAGGGGGCTAGGGCTAGGACCCCACCAAGTCCCTGCGAGAGAAAGGAGGCCTGGCCGCCTAGATTTAGGGGGAGGAGGGGCCCATGGCTCCCACACCTGGTCCCTACCTGAGGGGCAGAGCCTGCCCTGAACCCTCCGTCTGCCTCGGACCCTCTGTGCAGACTGAGCCCAGTCAGGTCGCTGGCCTCTCTGCTCCCAGGGTCTCCCAAATCCCTTAAGCCTCCCCATACAATGGCCCCACGGCCCAGCAGCTTCCAGCAGGCAGAAGTGCAGTGGTGGCAGACGCCCCAGATGGAATTCGCTGAAGCAGGAATCCAGGCCCTCCCTCCCCACAGCCCCTGGTCCCACCGGCCTCTCTCTGTGACCCTCCCAGCCACCCTAGCACCCTTTCGCAGGCCTCGTTCCACGGCACCCTCGGGGTTAGCCCAAGCTGCGTAAGCACACACAGACACAAGACATAGGGACACTCAGCCATTTATTGTTCAACCCGGCCGGCCCCGCTCCCCCAAAGGCAGGAAATGGGGTGGGGCTGCAGGTATCTGGATATGTTGGGCCAACGGGGTTCTTTGCAGGTGGGGTCACAGGGCATGTCACGTTTG
Organism: Phocoena phocoena; assembly: GCF_963924675.1. Taxonomy (NCBI): domain Eukaryota; kingdom Metazoa; phylum Chordata; class Mammalia; order Artiodactyla; family Phocoenidae; genus Phocoena; species Phocoena phocoena. Next base: position 5,855,727 of record NC_089238.1, on the reverse strand, counting down.
GGGCTGGGACAGGAAGGAGGGTGAGGGCGAGGCGGGGCTGGCTGGGGTTGAAGACAGGGCTGGAGTGCAGAAGAAATCAAGGATGGGGATCGGTTGGCCTTCAGGTGGATGGGAATGAGGATGGGTCAGGGCGGAGATGGAGAACGGAATGGGGGTGAACGGCTGCGGGATGCGGGATTCAGTGTGGCCGTGGGATGGGGCTGGCAGAGGCAGGTGGGAATGGCTTTGGGGTTAGGAATGGGCCTGGGCATGGCTGGAGGAGCCCTGGGCATTGAGGTGAGTGTTGTCGCTGTAGTTGGGAACAGTGCAAGAGATGGGAAGAGGCTTGGGTTTGGGCATGAGGTTCAGGGTTGTTTCCCTGGCTTGGGATCCTATGTCAGGTCTGGGTTTCACCAGGTGACTCGCAGGACCCCCTCCTGAGGCTGTGGTTTGAGAGGAAGAGGGATGGGAGCAGGATGTTTCTTGGGTATCTCCGACAGGGCTGAGGTCACCCTGGGCTCCAGGAACACCCTCCTGGTGACCCTCAAGGGCCCCCTCCGGAGTCCAGGGTGCAGGGTCCTCAGGGACCTAGTACTCGGCCTCCCAGTCATCAGCAGGCATTGACTCCAGGGGCAGCTCCGGACCCTGGGCGTCCTTCTTCCCATCCTGGGCAGGTGGTGTCGGTGATGGCAGCGTCATCGGCGGGGTCTTGGGGCCAGCCCCAGGGTTCCCCACCCAGCCACTCTCTGCCTGCTCAGCCCTCCCAAGTCCCCACTGCCGCTGGCCCTGACCCCGGCCTGGCCTGCATCGGGCGTCCCTGCCCCCTCGTCCCCTGGGCGGCCTCTTGGCGGTGCCCGGCTGGGTGTAGCACGCCTGTGCGGCGCAGGGGCAGGAGGGCAAGGACTGCTGAAGCGTGTAGGCTCCCATCAGGGCGCTGTGCAGGAGGTAGGAGAGAGTATCCAGACGGATGGGGACAGTGACAGCGGCCAGGCTCTCAGGGAGCCCCAGGTGGGCTGGATCTGGGGTGCCCAGGAGAGAAGGGAACAGGGCTGGGAAAGGTGCAGGCGGCCACGCCTCAGTCCCTGGGGAAGGCAGGTTGTTCCTAGAATAACAAAAGGACAGGTCAGTGGGTCTCACCATCTGCATACGCCTTCCCTATTGCAGCCTTTCTGCTTCCTGGCTTCTCCCAGGAGTCCATTTCTCCCCATCCTCAGGACTGAGCTCGCCTCTGACTTCCAGGCCCCTTTCTCTCTCTGTTTCTTCCCGTTTTCTTTACAGACAGACAGACAGCTCTGCGAGAGCTTCAGCATCCCACAGAACGCGGTTCCCATTCCAGGCTGCCTCCCTCGCGTTGTGTTTGGGCATTTTCCCATTCCGAACCTTACGTTTTCATACCAAGAGATAGCTTCTGGTGGTATCAAAGGTGCTTGTTAAAGGGCTGGGTCTGGGAAGTGTTCGATAAATGTGGACAATTATTATTTCTCCAGCCCTACGGCTGTGTCTGGCATCTTCAATTCTGGTTCCTTCTCGAAATTTCTCTGTTCCACAAATTTATTTCTAGCTCTCTCCCTATTTCTAAGCATCTCGCTCAACTCTCCCTGTCACCAAGATTGTCGAAGATTCTGTTTCTGTGTGATGATACCCAAGACTTTTTTTTTTTTCCTGATACTCTCTGGGTCTGTTCAACTCTCTGATTTTCTCTATCCTCCCTCTTTCTGGGTGTCTGTGCTCCCCGCGGGAAGTCTTGCGTCTCTCACCACTCCGGCCCAGTCCCTTCCTTCTGCCGTTCCATCTTCACCGCGGTCTTTCAAGTCTTTTCTAGGACCCTCGCCACGACTTCTCCACGGCCCAGTGAGGGGGGAACCGTCTGGAAGAAGATGGGTGGGACTTTGTCAGAAAGGGGGCGTGGTTTGCGGGGCGTGCAGAGCCGCAGGAAAGCGTGCAGGGCTGAGTTCGCGGGGTTCCAGTGCGTCAACTCCACGTATCTCAGGTCGCAGACCACGCCTTCCGGAGACCCAGGAGCCGGGCGCTCGAGCCAGCTCCTCCCTCAGATCCAGGATCCAGGCCCCGGCCCCTCCTCCCTCAGACCCAGGAGTCCAGGCCCCCGGCCCCTCCCCCCTCAGACCCAGGATCCAGACCCCCAGCCCCTCCCCCCTCAGACCCAGGAGTCCAGGCCTCCAGCCCCTCCTCCCTCAGACCCAGGATCCAGGCCTCCAGCCCCTCCTCCCTCAGACCCAGGATCCAGGCCCCCGGCCCCTCCCCCCTCAGACCCAGGATCCAGACCCCCAGCCCCTCCCCCCTCAGACGCAGGAGTCCAGGCCCCCGGCCCCTCCCCCCTCAGACCCAGGAGTCCCTACCCCCCTCCTCTCTCCACCTGTATTCCTGGGCCGTGTCCTCAGGGGACCCGATGGTGTTCTTTAGGACTAAAGGGACGTTTAGGGAAATCTGGACATTGGGTACTCCCGGGGGCAGAGGGGTTAGCAGATGGACTGGCAACCTTAGAGGCTGGATTTCACTCTAAGCTCTGTCTCTGGCTTAACTTTGTGAGCTTAAGCCCTTCTAGTCTCTGTGCTTTTGAGAAACGGGGCTAATATGACCTTCTAGGATCTCGTGAGGTTTAAAGGATGTATCACGTGTGTAAAGTAGTCAACACACGATCTGGACTACAATAAGTCTCAACCAGTGAGAGTTTCTTATTGTTATTGCTGGTGGTCGTGGTAGTATTTTATTGAGAAGCAATAGTCATTCTCATATCTATTTATTTAATATTATTCAGTGCCTGCTTATATGCTACGCTCTAGGTTGGGGGCCGGGGATTTAGCCCGGGACAGAATACATGTACGCTAATGAACCTTTACATGTTGGGAGAGAAACACACAAGACACGGTACAGTTCCTATATGCAGGGCTGTGAAGGTGTAAAGACAGGACAAGTGATATAGAGGCACAGGGGGCAGAGGGTTATTTTATTTTTTATTTTTTGGCCACGCCACCGGGCATGTGGGATCGTAGTTCCCCGACCAGGGATGGAACCTGCGTTCCCCTGCAGTGGAAGCTCAGAGTCTTAACCACTGGACTTCCAGGGAAGTCCCCCATGGGCTTATTTTAGGTAAGATGGTTAGAGATGGATACTGTGGGATGGAGCCAGCTGACCTGGGAGTTGATTATTCCCGGCGGAGGGACAAGCAGGTGCAAAGGTCCCTCAGGGTGAAACAAACATAGTGTTTGAGGGACTGGGAAGCAATAAGCTGGGAGGAGAGGGACAGGTCTTTTTTAAAAAATATATATATATATATTTAAAAATTTGGAATACCTTCATATTTACAGAAAAGTTACAAAGATAACTTTGTAACTCACCCCGATTCCCCTCTTGCTATCTTCTTACATTATCGTGGAACATTTGTCACAACTAAGAAACCAACATGACTCTTAAGACTCTTCACTAAACTCCAAACTTGATTTGGATTTTGCCAGTTTTTACCCGAATGTCCTCTTTTTTCTGTTCCAGAATCCAAGGCAGGATCCCACTGAGTCATCATATCCCCTCAGTCGCCTCTGTTCTGTAGCAGTCTCTCAGTCTTTCCTTGTTTTTCACAACTTTGACAGCTTTGAGGACTACTGGTCAGTTTCTTCTTTTTAACAAACTAGAGGTCTATTTTAATGAATAATTCCAATTTATTTAGTCTTCATTTCACAGAGGTTCAAACTGTGCCTGAGAGAGGCTACGTAAGTTACTCAAGGTCACAGAGCTTGTCAGTAGCACAACTGGGATTTGAACCCTGACTCCAGAGTCTATGCTTAATGGAGACACAAGTAGGAGCCAGACTGTATAGCACCTTCTAGGCTGACTTTGGAATTTTTTTTTTTAATTCTGGAACATTGAGATGACTTTGAACATTTGTAAGCAGAAGTGTGACATAATTTATGTTTTAAGAAGAGCACTGTGCCTGCAGTTTGGAGAGTGGATTGTGGTGGAACGCAAGAGTGGAAGAAGGAAGCCTAGGGAGAATGCTGCCATCCTCCAGGCATGGGTGGTGACGGCTCCAAGGAGGTTGGGGGTAGTGGGGATGGGAAGATGTGAATAGATTTAAGATGTTTTGGAGGGAGAGCCATCGGGATTTGCTGCAGGGCTGCTGGACACGAGTAATGGGGAATCAAGGATGATGCAAAGTTCTCAACCTGAGCGGCGCCTTTGAATATGAATTTTTTTACAAGAAGTTCACAACATCCCACTTTAAGGATGAGAAATCCGAGACTAGCTTTCGAGTTCTGTGCTGGATGATACTGGTGACGCCGAGATGACGCAGAACCGGTACCTGCTCTCGAATGGCTCAGTCTCGAGAGGTGGGGGACAGACACAGAGATGGACAATAACATTCTGGGGTGATGGGAGCCGGGACACAGGGAGGAACAGGACAGTGAGAGCCGGAAGCGGATTAAACGTTGCCTGGAGGCAAGGGGGAGGGGGAGGTCGGGGTCCAGGAAAACGTTGTTGCTCGCTTGCAAGGCGTGGGGGAGAATGTCGGAGAGGTTTTTGGGTTTTTTGGTGTTTTGTTTTGTTTTGTTTTAGAGGAGGTGGCCTTTGGGCTAGGTCTAGGGTGAATGGATATTTGATGTAGAAGAAACGGCGCGAGCAAAGGCTAGGTGGTTGGAATCTAAAGATTTTTACCAAGAAGGCTGGTTTTCCTTTCCTGGCGACTATGATTAGCATGCAGGTCTCATCCATCCGGTTAGGAAGCTTATGTCAAACAGGGCTCCGAAATAAGGGTTCGAATCCTCGTTCCGCTTCTTACTAGCTCTTGACCTAAAGTAAGCTAAGTCTCTGGGTTTTTGCGACATAAAACTCAATTCCAGCGTAACGGCACTGCTTCGTGTTTTGTTCCGTTACTGTTCCTCCGGTTTCTGCCGTCAGGGTCCGACCTCGCCACTTACCATGTACCTGGCCCTTTAAGGCCCTCCTCCCGGACCTGGGAGAGCGGAGGCGTGTTCTTGCGCCTCTAAGAAAATGCCCTTTACCCAGCTTTCAAAATTGACAGGCAAGTTCTGAAAAGTGACCAATCAATTCCTGAGTCCGGAGGGAACGAGGGTTCCGATTTGTTGGGGAACGCCTTCAGCAATAGGTTTGAGCTCCTCCCACTCCTTGTTACGTGGAACAGCGCGAGACGTAATCCTCAGCTCTGATTGGCGGGTATGATCACGTTGCTTCCGCGTCTCCTCTGTCCGTCAAATCCGGGGGAGGCGGGGCTAGCACCCTCGCGTTTTGATTGGCTACGTTTCTGAGCGCGTCTGAGCGTTTGAGCGTGAGAAGCCCGTGCACCGCAAAGAAGAGCAGACCCCGCTCGCCGCAACTAGAGAAAGCTCACGCACGGCAAAGAAGACCCAATGCAGCCAAAAATAAATAAATTTTTAAAAAGTTACTGACCCCTGGTCAAACCTGTTGTCCTAGCAACATAATCTCGCAATTTCCCAGGTCAAACAAATTTTGAAGGGTCGTTTGGCAGGATTTGGGGGCAGAGAGAGGGAAACGGAGGCCCCTCCAGCATTCTGCCCCCTCTAAGTTTATTAAAACGAATTCAGGACCTGCAGTGGTCATCCCTTTTAGGGTCTGTCTGAGCTTGAATGTCACTTCTGCTATTTTGTTGTGTGAACCTGTCCCTCTTGAAGCCCCTATAAAATGAGGCAGTTGTACAAACTACCATGTATAAAATAAATAAGCTATAAGGATATGTTTTACAACACAGGGAATAAAGCCAATATTATATAATAACTGTAAACGGAGTATAACCTTTAAGATCTGCGAATCACTATGTTTACACCTGAAACAATATTGTACATCAACTACGCCTCAATTTTTAAAAAAAAAAGTTAAAAAAAATGGGGCAGTTGCATTGGTTGATCCTACTCCATGGGTAATTCAATTACTCTGGGTATACTGGCTTCTGGTGGCCAACTTCAGTGCTTGCAGCTAGTTCGGTTTTTTATTTTATTCAGTACACAGAGGCACTGGCACAGTTAGGAGGCAAAACATGTCAGCGTGGGCCTCCTTACCATATCATCATATGCAGTAACTACCAAATCCGGGCTCCGGGGGTGACTATGGAGGAAAAACAGAGAGCACTTAGGACACAGTGAGCACAGCGCTCTTTTTTGCTACCTTCTTCTCCAAAGCTATTTGCATCCCACCTGCAGACTGGAGCTCCATGGCTCAGCCAACTGGGCTAGTCAGTTAATACCTTACACAAGCCGAGAAAATTTAAAACACTATAGTTGCCATTAAACAAATGTAAGGTGATAACTTTCTCTATTCTTCCGAATCAAAAAGGGCACCCACCATACATAACTCATCGTACTTGATACTCAGATCATCGTACTTAAAGTCTGGGTAACAGTTTACAGTTTATAAAGTGCCTTCATCTGTGTTCTTTTTCTTAAAAAACATGTTTTTATTGAAGTATAGTTGATGTACAATATGACATAAATTACAGGTGTACAATAGAGTGATACACAATTAAAAAGTTTTTAAGGTTATGTTCCACCTATAGTTATTGTAAAATGTTGGCTATATTCCCTGTGTTGTACAATATGTACTTGTAGCTTATTTTATACCTAAGAGTTTGTACCTCTTAATCCCCTACCCCTATACTGCCCCACCCCCCTCATCTATACTCTCTTATTCAATCATTATAACAAACCTTCCAAGTAAGGGCGTTACCTTCATTTTAATACATGGGGAAATCGAGGCTCAGAGAGAGAAAGTCACTTGCCTACACTTATTCTGATTAGTAAGTAGTAGAATCTGGACACAAGTGCAAGTCGTTTGTCCTTTCCATATACTGCACCTGCCACCCCTCCTTATCAGGTCCCCTCTGCTCAACAAGCCACCAAGAGGGCAATATAAGGTCATGACCAAGAGCCTGGGCTCTGGAATCAAATCTTACTCATCCTGTGGCTTTGGATGTGTCTGTAACCTTTTCGTGACTCAGTTTGCCCAATTGTATAATAGAGATAATATCTGTATAAAGGAACCCTTGGAAAATTCCAACTCAAAATCTTTTTCTTTCTTTTCGTTCCCTCTTTATCTAATTGCATTTATCCTTCTAAGGAGTAAAGACATCCCCTCCACCCCCACCCCCCCCACCATGGTCTTAGAAAGGAAAAGAAAGATCAACAGAGGCCAGCTTCATGGACACAGCCTGACCACTACTTCCTGCTGAGATGAGGTGACCAGCAAGCCTCTCTTTATATCTGAGATGATTGACCATCCTCACATTCTGCCCTGAGTTTTGAGTCCTTTTCACTCAAGAGCGCCACTTCAGGAGGGGTTATGAAAAAGCGGGGAGAGCAGCGGTTTTGGAGTCAGCCATGGGTGGGACCCCTGATACTGCCGATTTCTCCTGTGTGTCTTTCGATAAGTTAATTCACCTCTCTGAGTCTCTGATATCTTCCCAATGGAGATACTCTTAAATCTTACACCACAGTTGGCTCACAATGTGATACATAGCAGGTATTCAAAAATATTAATTTCCTCCCTCTTACTATTAAACTGCCACTCAAGTCTCCTCGCCCTGCAAGTCCTCACCCTAGAAACCTTCCATCTAGTCACAGAGCTAGTCAGTGTCACCTTGGCTACTCTTGAACTCTCTCTGGACCTCCGCTTCTGTTAGCTCTTCTGTACAAATAAGCGGGTGAGTTTACATCACATGAAAATTCCACAAACTTTTCCTAAGCCGAAGGCTAGCTATCTTAGGCTTAGCAGGGCAACGGCTCCACTCTGCCTGGAATCAGCTATAGGCGACACAGAACAAAATGGGCATGGCTGCATTCCAATAAAGTTTTATTCGTGGACACTGAAATTTGAATCTCAAGTCATTTCCATGCATCATAAAGCGTCCTTCTTTTGATTTTCCCCTTAACCATTTAAAATGTAAAACACACTCTCGGCTCACAGGCGGCAGCAAACTAGGCAGCCGCCCAGACTTGACCCGTGAGGTTAGCAAAGATGAGCGCTTGACCACCTTTAAAGGTCCTCCCACCGCTGAGAAACAGACTGTGAGTATTCAGCCAGGGTGGTACCTAGGTGTGTCAGAGGAAAAGCTTTACCTTGCTTAGAATAGTGTATTTGGAGAAGGCCGCTCTAGAGACATTCGTCAGGCTGTTCCAAAATGCTAGGATCTGGGATGGGATCATCCCATCCTTGGACGATGAAATGAGAGAGAGAGGGAGACAGAAAGACAGACAGACTATACACTCTGTTCTCCTCTTCCCAATTGTTCTGCCTTTCTCCCCGGCCTGGATCCAAGTCCTCCAACCCAGCAGACAGACGCTCAGTGGAACTGGATTTCAGCATACTCTGGGTGAGTATCCTTGGGCCTCTGGGTGTTCCACGGTCTGAGGCCTGGGAAGTTGAGGACAGCATAATGGGTCTCCTCCTGGTTGTTCTCCGATTCTGGGGCTTGAGTGGATGATTTGGGTCCTGGACAATTGTGGGAAACAAGATAGAGCTCCTTCTGGTTCTTTCTGGGTTCCGGGGGGTGAGCATCTGGATCAGTGGCCCAGGAAGGACTGCTTGGTTTGGTTTTCTGTTTCTGAGCCTAAGGGAAAAATGACCATCCTTCATTCATTCATTCAACAAATACTCGAGCCCCTACCACGTGCTAGGCACCGATTGAGGAACTGGGGTTACATCAGGCAGTAGAGCAAAGACCCTGCCTTCGCTGAGCTCGCCTTCCATCTCGTGACAGGAACAAACAATAAAGACAAGTCTGTGGTTAAGCCTCCCAGCCTGTGGTTCTCTGCTGTGGCCGCCCTAGCAAACTAATGCAGATACATTGGTGTAACCATCACCACAAGACACCGAACTGCTCCATCATCACAAACATCTCCCTCCTGCTGTCCTTCTCATCATCCTCCCATCCCGAACCCCTCGCAACTACTAACCTGTCCTCTATCTCTACAATCTTATCATTTGAGAGTGTTACATACACGGAATCCTGTGTATGTGACCATCTGAAATCGGCATTTTTCACTTTTTTTTTCCTTCGTCCCTAAGCTCTATCCAACCGAGGGGGGAGAAGTGGTTTGGATGGATTTGGGAGGAGATTTGCAGATGGGTGGATTGTGGGGGCGATAAAAAAGAGAGGAGTAAGAAATGGCTTGAAGTCTTTAGGCTTGAGCAGCTGGGCAAATGTGGTGCTATTTGCTGAGATGCAGAGGATGGAGGAGAAGGGTTTTAAGTGGTGTTTAGTCATGAGTTTGGTTTTGGACAGGCTAAGTTTGAGAGGCCTATTAGACATCCACGTGGAGATGCTGCCTAGATAGTTGGCTATGAGTCTAGAGTTCAGGGATGAGTCTGGGAGATGTAAATTCTGGAATCATCCGCATACAGATGTTCTCTCCTGAAAAGATCCGGCATTTACCCAACACTTACTAGGTGCCTGGTACCGTTCTAAATGCTTTACAAGTAGAAAATGAGCATATTGAATACCCAGAGTGAGCCTACGTGGTCGGCACTACTATTATCCCCATTTTACAGTTAAAGAAATCGAGGCACAGAAAAGTTAAGTGACTCATCCCAGAACACACAGTGAAGAAAGCGGACAGGAACCCAAGCAGGCTGGCTTCAGAGCCCTACCCTTAATCATCACTAGGACATACCGTCTCTCAGTGATATTAATCATCGGTGACATCATTAATTTTACTTAGTAATGTTCTTGGTAGTAGTAATAATGGAATAGCTGCTACCTATTAGGCAATAACATGTGTTGTAATCCTCAAACCGACTCTCAAGGAGGAAGCAATAGAGGCTCAGTGGAGGGAGGGATTTGGTCAAGGTCTCATAGAGGTTAAGTGCCAGAATCAGGACTTGAATCCAGCACCCGGGCCTTTTCCACTGCGATGTCTCTCGGGCAAAGGGTGAGGGCGGGGCTGGGGAGGAGGGTATACAGGAGTCAGAGGAGGGGAAGAAGAGACAGCTGGTTGGGACCACTCACCAGGGGGCCAGTTTTAGGGACCACGTTGATGTAATCCAGGAGCGTGCTCCTCCGTGAGACCCTGGACCTCGGAGTCTCTCCCGGGGCCGGGGCCGGGGCCGGGGCCGGGGCCGGGGCCGGAACCTCTGCTTGGGTCCACTTCTTCCTCAGAGCCCTCACGCTGCGGGAACACCCCGCCTTGGTGTGCGCCCTGGCCCCGCCCCCCTCTCCACGGGCCCCAGATCCCACGCTCCCTCCATCGCTGGTCCTGCTAACTCACACGATCAGGATGAAGCAGAGGAAAAGGAGGGTCATGAGGCCAATTCCTAGAAATATTCCGCCGGAGAACGCTTTGGAGGCGAATCCCTTCTCATCTGCACGAGGAAACGGTCAGCCATCTCTGAGCCCTTCCCATCCCCGTGGGTCCTCACGTCCACCCGCCACTAGGCGCTCAGGCTTCCGGAGCCTAGTGGTTTTTCCAGAGGTTTTTACCTAGAGCCCCTTCCCATCGACTTCTTGGAAACCGCTACACCCCAGGCCCAAGCGTCAGGCTCTCCGATTTAATTTCCCCCTCCGCATCCCCAGCCACAGGCGCCCCCGTGTCCCCGCTCCCCAGCTCCTGACCCACCCACAGGACCCTGTCGCTGTCGCTCTCAGCCCCCGCCTCCAGGGGGCGTCCAGTTGGCCCCTGACCTGGCAGCAGCAGGACAGTGGCGCTCTGGGCCCCGTGGACGTTCAGGGCCTCGCAGCCGAGTCTGAGGCCAGAGCTGAGCCCCTCGCGGAGGCTCAGGGAGCTGTTGACCCAGGGCCCAGCCGAGCTGGAGGTGACCTTGAAGGAGGCGTTGCTGAAATTCCCCTCCAGCAGCCCCTCCCCCAGCCGCCAGCGCAGGGAGGGGGCCGGCTGGGCTCGGGAGGAACAGTCGCAGTGCTGACCCTCCTCCTCCTGGGAGCAGGAGGGTCCCAGCAGCTGCGGGGCGTCTGTACAGAGGGAGGAGAGTCAGCGGTGCCTCTCCCCTCACGTGGGCCCAGGTGACCTGCCCCCAGGGGTCCCCGCACTCACAGACCACCGAGAGGCTCAGAGACGTGATCTGGGAGCCCAGAGGGTTCTGAGCTCGGCAGGTGAATTCTCCTTCATGCTCTGTTTGTATCTGAGGCAGATCCAGGACCCCAGGATCTGAGGGCTGGGAGGGGCTCAGAGTCTGTCCCCCTCGGGCCCAGCTCAGCCTGGCTGGGGGGTTGCTGTGAGCGACACAGAGCAGACGCAGGCTTTGGCCTTCCAGGACCGGAAGAGATGTGCCATTTCTGAAGTTTTCCAGGACTAGAGAGGGAACAGTCAGGATGGATGAACAGCTGAGGGCACAGGGACCCTCTTCCTGCTGACATTCCAGACGTCTGGGACGCTCCCAGTTTGGTTCCTCTGATCCCCTTTCCTACCTGTCCTATTTCCTTGGGAGACCATCACTTTCACGTTCTCTGGGGCATCTGAAACAGAGACAGGGTACTTGACTCTAAACAAGCCAGGGGTTTCCTTCTGGGCAAAGTGAACGTCCCTAGGGGTGAAGGGCTGGGAGGCGGAGGGAGGTTGAATCACCCACTGAGTGTCAGATGAATGACCCAAGGGAATAGACTGGTAAGAAGGGCAGGTCCCTAAGATATTGTGATTTATAACAGAAATAGGTATTTGATCTTTGTTCCCATTCCGGGCACAGAGCTTCTGAAACTCTTGGATTTCCTGAATGCTAGGTAAGCGTGATAAATGTGCCTCGTTATTTATAACAAACCCCTTTCCACCACTCCTGAGTTTATGTTAATGAAGTCACTTTTAGAAGCGCCCGAGAATGAGGGCTTGTTGCCAGGGGAACCAACCACGGATTAGAGGGTTAGAACTTTCAGTCCCACCCCCCACCCCCACCCCCCCCCCGACCTCTGAGGAAGGGAAAGGGGACTGGAGATTGAGTTCAATCGCCAATGGCCAATGATTTAATCAATCGTGCCTATGTAATGAGGACTCCATAACACGCGCCCCCCCTCAAATGGGGCTGGGAGAGCTTCCAGGTTGGAGAACACTTGGAGATTTGGGGAGTGTTGTACCCAGGAAGAGGGCATGGAAGTTAGATGCTCCTTCCCCATACCTTGCCCTATGCATCGCTTCCATCTGGCTGTTCCTGAGTTATATTCTTTTATAATAAACCGGTCATCTAGTGAGTAAAATATCTCTCTGAGCAGCTCTAGCAAATTAATTGAACCCAAGGAAGAGGTCATGGGAACCTCCAATCTATCGCCGGTCAGAAGCACAGGTGACAACCTGGACTTGTGATTGGTGGCCGAAGCGGGGGCGGGGCCACTTTCCAGAAATTGATCCCTTAACCTGTGGGATCTGACGCCGTCTCCGGGTAGATAGCGTCAGAATTGAGTTGAATTGTAGCACATATCACTGATGCTGGAGAATTGCTCGGTGGCGTGGGGAAATCCCCCGCCCCCGCGCCCACCGCAGTCGGAGCTGGAAGCAGAATCCCTAGCCCCATAGGCCTGGGGTTCCGGGTCACCTTAGAGCTCTGGGACCCTGCCCTCAGCCCCCTCCCTCCTCCCCGTCCCACCCCCCCCCCCCCCCAAACCAGGCCCCTGCTGGTCACACTCACACTGCACGGAGAGTTCCAGGCTGCGGCTCTGAGAGCCAAGCCCGTTCTCAGCTCGGCAGGTGTAGCGACCCGCATCCTCAGCCTTCACCCGGGACAGCACCAGCTCCAGGGTTCTGGAGCCCGAGGGGTGGGACCAAGAGAGGATTCTGTCCTGCAGGGCCCAGCTCAGTGTGGCAAGCGGCACGCTGTCAGCTGTACAGAGTAGCCGCAGGAACTGGCCTTTCTGGACTTCCAGATGGGGGCTGTTTCCCTGCGGCTCCAGGGCTGCAGAGAGAGAGAGCGCGCAAGAGAAGGACTGCAAGGGGGAACACCACTCCCCCGCCCTCCTGACACCCCCAAGTGGCCCTCAGTACCTGATACATCGGTCTGGGAAACGCTGATCACCAGGTCTTTGGGGGCATCTGTAACAGGATTGGGAGCTGGCTTTGGGGAGGAATGAGAGATTCCCCACCGCCAGAGAGAACCCCCTCGGGGAGAAGAAAGTGTGCCTTTCCTCCGGGAAGACAAGTGACAAATGAGTGCCAAAGATGCGCTTATGGACACAGGTCCAGACGGCATCCCCATTCCCGCTCCCTGGGCCGAGGCAAGCGTCGCTAGACTCCACGCCTTCCTACCCACGAATCCGCAGAGAGCTGACCACCATTGCCCGGCTGCCTCTCTCCACCTCCGCATCCCCCGTGCCTGTTTGCGCACCCCGATGTCCTTCCCGCCACCAAACTCACAGGCCACGCTCAGTAGGACGGTGTTCTCTGTGCTCAGTCCCTTTCTGGAGACGTCCACCCGACAGGTGAGCTTAGTGCCGTGGTCCTGGGGTCTGGGTGTGAAGGTGAGGGCTGAGAGGTAGGAAGTTCTTGGTCTGGCCTCGTGGGAGGAGACGGTGGCCCCCCTCCAGGAGAGAGTAGGGGCTGGACATTCCTCAAAGGTCCGGTGAAACATACAGATGAGCGTCACCTGGTGCCCAGGCTTCAGAGTCTCTGGGACGTAGATCTCTGGCTTCTGAGTCAGGGCTGGGATGGAGGGAGAGAGGGTGGGATGCTAGACCCTGATGGGGGTACTGCCGGGGGTCCCCCATGGTCCGTTCCCCATAGCCCCTCCCCGGTATGAGAAGGGGGGAGGGGGGTCCCACCCCATTCCAGCTCGAGCCAGTTCCGTACCTGTCACCTCCAGACGGAACTTGTATTCCACGAAATTATATCGCACGTAATGGCCTCTCTCCAACCGAAAGAAGTACAATGCACTGTCCTCCACGTGTACGTCTCTGATGAGCAAAGAGCAATTCTGTCTGGGATCGCCAAGGAGCTGGAATCGGCCTCGGGTGTGTATTTGCACGTCTCGATCTGGCTTGTTTGTGGCCACTGGCAGACCACTGTCTGTGGCGGTCGGGTCTTTGAACCAGAAGCCGTAAGCTGGGGTGGAGGAAACCCAACCTCCTACGGGATAGGAGACGGTGCAGGGCACGACCACGCACAGGCCTTCCTGCACCCTCACCAACTCCTGCACCTGCAGCTGGAAAGCTGGATTCTGAGCCCATGACCCTATAGGGAGACAGAGAGAGGCTCAGGCTGCACCCCCAGTCCCGGGCCCCTCCTGGCCCCCCACCTCGTTCACTCACCGGCCCACAGCACGGCTAAGAGCAGTGGCAAGACCATCTCAGGCACTTGGACCTGCCCTGGGACACGCTCATTCCCCAGATGCTGTGACTTGCACTGGGTGAGGGCAGAAGGCGGAAGCTGAGCCCTGGTGGATTGATGCATGAAATGAGCTTCTGATGCTGAGACCCACACGACTCATTTTCCTTTTCTGGGCTCTCCCCACCCCCATGTCACCCACTTGAACTCACTCTTTCCCGGGGGGCTCGCCTGGCGTTTGGGCTCCCTGAGCTGGTCACCTTCCCGCGTCACCTCTGGGGGAGGGACTGGAGGACATGTGTCTAGACTTGGGGCCTGGCTTTGGGTGGGTGGAGGCCGGGGACTCTCCCGCTGGACCCTGAGCCGTTAGGGAAGCAGAAGTGAAAGTCTCCAGTAAGCCCTTCTTACAGGGGCCTCTGGTGATGGTGATGGGTGCTAGGCAGGGTGGATTTCTGGGGCAGAGGGTGGGAGTGGGAGTGCAGGGTTAGTCTTGCCAGATAAAAGGCAGGATGCCCGGTTAAAACTGGCTTGACGAAAAATGAATTGTTTTAGTATAAGTATGTCCCAGAGATTGCATGTGATATACTTCTACTAAAAGCATTCGTTGTTGAGATCTGAAATTCAACTTTAACTGGGCACTTTGCATTTTTATTGGCTAAATCTGGCAACCGTAGGCTGGTCTCAGTCCCTCTACCCCTTCACCCTCCCTGATGGGCTCACTGACTCCTGGTCCCCCAGGAGCACCCACCCCAAGGTCTTTGTCTGCTTCCCAGTCTCCCCTTCTGTCACACAGTTGGAAGACACACATTTGTAACACCTGCTGCGATAAGAACACAGACACCCAGGGGCGATGCTGATGGTGGGAGACTTAGGCAACGTAAGGGGCATGGGATCTGTGGAGTGAGTCAGGTAAACTCCCCCAGATGTGGACTGTTGTTCCCCTCACCTTGAAATGACTCTGTTTTGGTCACGTGGAGACACTGTGTTTGCCTATGTGACCTCCATGCTCTGGAAGCTTGTGTGTGGCAGGTGTCATGCTGTATATGGTGGAGGCGGACGCGCATAGGTAAATGAGACAGTGTCTGACCTCAAGGGAACCCAGCTTGGTAAACGAAGATCCTTAGAAACAGAAGAGCACTGAAGTGTTCATAAAAGCCCTGCCCCCCACATGCTGGGACAGATATTCACGCTGGGCCCTGGGGAAAGGGTGGTCACTACTTCCTGGCAAAGTCAAGAGGGGCTTCCCAGAGGAAGTGACACATAACTATCCCTGTCCTCGAATCCACTCTATTAGACACTCAGGCTGCCATAATAAAAGAGCACAGAATGAGTGGCTTAAACAACAGAAATGTATTTCCTCACAGTTCTGGAGGCTACAAGTTCAAGATCAACGTGTCAGCAGGGTTTGTTTCTTCTGAGGTCTCTTTCCTTGGCTTGGAGATGGCCGTCTTCTCCTCCAGTTTTCACCTGGTCTTCCTTGTGTGTACGTGTGTTCTTCACAAGGACACCAGTCATACTGGACTGGGACTCTGCCCTATGACCTCATTTCAACTGAATTACCTCTTTAAAGACTCTATCTACAAATATACATTCTGAGATACTGGGGGTTAAGACTTCAACATATGAACTTGGGGGCAGAGGGAGTGCAATTCAACCCATAACATCCCCCCTCCTATTCACTCTGCTCCCGGGTCCCCACTGCCCAACCTAGGCTTTCTCTGGGGGAAGCAGTTTCCCTTCTCCCAGGGGAGCCCTTGCATCCAGGGACATCACACCCTTCCTTCTGTCAAGTTCACAGAGGAAGAGCCTCTCAGAGGGAGGAGTGAGAGGGAGGGAAGGATGCCTGGGTCCTGCTGAGGGCTTGCCCTGAAGGAGCTGAGAACTGAGGTTCCCCACCCCCAAAGCTTAGATCCAGCCTCACCTCTGCCTTGGAGCGTCTCCATGCCTCCATGGGGCTAATGGGAGTGGGAACCAGGACAGTGGCAACGTCTCAGGCCTTCCGTGGGTTTCTCCACACTATTCCACACTACTCCATCAGACAGAAAAGGGAGAGAGGACCGTCTGTTACCCTGGGGCTGAAGGATACCAATCCGTGACTCCCCAGCTCCTCCAGGCCAACCCAGAGGTCTCATACGCCCCACCGACGAATGTGGGCCACCCTCAGGGTGAGATATGCCTTCAAAGCTCAGAGCTGACCCCTGAGACGTGGAGGCGAGGAGGTCTCCTGTACCAGGCGAGGTCGGTTGGGCAGCTTCGTATCTATAGCCAAGCGGCCAGGGAGAGGTGGAAACAGAGTGGAGCCAGTAACCCCACTTGTGGACCAACCCATCCCCTTCTGGAGGCAGCTGCCAAAAGGTTCCTGGAGGTGGTCCTGAGACCATCAGCTCCCCTCCTCTGCGTTCCCGGAAACCCTGAGGGTTCGCTCTTCTCTTCACAGGAAAGGTTCTTCAGGTCACAGGAACTGCCCTTTGTTTACTGTCCACCCTGCTCACCCGAGTCCAATCTTGCCTCCATCCCTACATCCCTCAACCTCTTCTTGTCAGGGTCACCAAAGATCTCAAATGGCTAAAACCCATGGGTAATTTCTGTTCTCATCTCATTTGGATGCTGCCTGCTTAGCAGCATTTGGTGTGCTCAGTCACCACCCCTTCCTTCTTTTTTCTTTTTATAAATTTATTTGTTTGTTTTTTGGCCGCACTCGGTCTTCGCTTGCACACGGGCTTTCTCTAGTTGCGGCGAGCGGGGGCTACTCTTTGTTGCGTTGCATGGGCTTCTCATTGCGGCGGCTTCCTGTTGCAGAGCACAGGCGCTAGGCACGCGGGCTTCAGTAGTCGTGGCATGCGGGCTCAGCAGTTGCGGCGCACAGGCTCACTAGTTGCGGCGCACGGGCTTAGCTGCTCCGCGGCTGTGGGAAGCAGTCAGCCTTGAGAGCAGGCTACGGACGTGCCAGGCATGCCGCGGCCGCTCGAAGGGACTGTGCCTACTTGTTCCCCTCCTTGTTCCATCCCATGGGAGATAAATCTCCAGGGCCCAGAGATCAGAAAGAATGTAAAATGAGACAAGCAAAGCTGTCTTCCCCCTGCACGTGCAGGTTATTTTTGATGATTCTGGGTTTATGGGTTTTCTCCCAGGGAAGTTAACCTTGAAGCCGAGACAGTCTGTAGATAATGTAAACCACCATCTGGTAACCTCCCTTTTTCTAGTCTATATAATTTGCAACTGTAGCATAATAAAATTTGCCTTGCAACTATCAGTTGTCTTGGTCCTCTGACCCCATCTGTCGGTGCTACTTCAGTTCCTTACCCCTTCCCTTCTGACCCTGGGTGGTGAAATCCTCTTTCTCCGGCTGGTCCGCGGCATGCGGCATGTGGGATCTTCCCGGACCAGGGCTGGAACCCGTGTCCCCTGTACTGGCAGGCGGATTCTTAACCACTGCGCTACCAGGGAAGCCCCACCCCTTCCTTCTTGAAACACTTCAGTCTGGCTTCCCCTGTCACCTAGAACTGCCATGTCGAAGGTACCTGCCGGAGTCGGGCTGCCCATAGCGTACAGAGGACACCATTACTTCCTTGGTTTTCCTTCTACCTTTCCAGACACTCGTCTTCATCTTTAATGGTTCCACCTCTGCCCTTGACTCCTAAATCTTAGAATGCATCAGGATCACTCCCCCTAGATGTCCTATTTCATCCACGCCTTTAAAAATGCACGCTACACGTGAAATTGTGATTTATAGTAAGTATATGCTTTGGTCTTTGCTCATGGTTCCTGGCTCACAGCACCCAAAACCCTTGGAATTTCCTGAGTGATAAGAGCAATGGGAGCAGCTTTTGTTCTAATATTGGTCTCTCGTCCTCAGTTCCTGAAAACACTTCAGAGCCAGAAATGAGCGTCTTGCTATTCATAACAGACCCCTTTCCACCACACCTGAGTTTTTGTTAATGAGGTGACTTTTGGAAAGCACATAAGGATGGGGGCTAGTTGCCAGGGGAATGAACCATGTGATTAGAAGGTAGGAAATTTCAGTCCAATCCCTGACCTCCCAGAAGGGGTGAGGGGCTAGAGGCTGAGTCAGTCGCCCATGGCCAATGATTTAATCAGACCTGCCTGTGGAATGAAGCCTCCATAAAAACCAAAAGTATGGGGTTCAGAGAGTTTCCAGGTTGGAGAACATGTGAAGATTTGGGGAGAGTGGTGCACCCCCCCAAAGAGAGGGCACGGAAGCCCCAAGCCCTTTCCCCATACTTTGTCCTATGCATCATTTCCATCTGGCTGTTCCTGAGTTATATCCTTTTATAATAAGCCAGGAATCTCAGAAGTGGACTGTTTCTCTGTGTTCTGTGTGCCACTCTAGCAAATTAACTGAACCCAAGAAATGGGTCATGAGAACCTCCGATCTATACTCCATCAGTCAGAAGCACGAGTGACAACATGGACTTGTGATCAGCATCTGAAGCGGGGGGCGGGGGGGCGGTCTTATGGGACTGAGCCCTTAACCCGTGGGATCTGACACTATCTCCAGGTAGGTGGTGTCAGAGCTGCGTTGAGTTGCAGGATGCCCAGCTAGCGTGGAGAATGGCCTGGTGGTGTGGGGAGCTTCCCCCCCGGGCCCACACTTTGAAATCGGTAATCAGAATTGTACTACCAATATCAATGCTTTGATTTTCATATTGCCCTCCAGTTGTGTGAGATGTTAACACTGGGGGTAACTGGAATGCGTGACACATCACGGTACATTTCTCTGCAACCTCCCGTGAGTCTCTAGTTGCTTCCAAATGAAGTTAAACTACATTTCAATCCTTCCCTGTCTACCTGACACGGACTCAGGAATACATAAAGGGCATCTCAAACTTAGGATCTAAATTTTCACGCAGCACTCTTATTTCTCATCTCAAACCCTCTCCTTTTCAGTTGTCTAAATGTTATTGTTTTGTGGCACCAACATCTGCCCACATCCTAGCATCATTCTGATGTCTTCCTTTGCCTCAGTCCCTGCAAGACCTGTCAGTTCAACTTTTTTTTTTTTTTTTTTTTTTTTGCGGTACACGGGCCTCTCACCGTTGTGGCCTCTCCCGTTGCGGAGCACAGGCTCCGGACGCGCAGGCTCAGCGGCCATGGCTCACGGGCCCAGACGCTCCGCGGCATGTGGGATCCTCCCGGACCGGGGCACGAACCTGTGTCCCCTGCATCGGCAGGCGGACTCTCAACCACTGCGCCACCAGGGAAGCCCCCTTCCTGCCTCTTTATTAAAAAATTATTTTATTGAAGTATAGTGGACTTACATTGTTATGTTAATTTCTGCTGTACAGCAAAGTGAGTCAGTGATACATATATAGACATTCTTTTTCAGACTCTATCCCAGGCTATTGAATACAGCTCCCTGCTTCTCCTTTTGCCCCTTCCGTAATGCAGTTTCAACACAACAACCAGAGTTATTTTTAAAATATAGATCAGATCAAGTCACCCTCTTGCCCAAACATTTCAATGGCATCTTACCATATGTCGGAGAAAACCCAAACTCATCACCACAACCTATAGAACTCGACCTGATGTAACCCCCAGTGACCCCTGCAAACTCACTGGGAACCCACTCCACTTTACTTCTGCACTCCCGCCGGCGATCCCCACTCCGTTTCTCACATTTACCAAATTCATTTCTGCCTCAAGAACATGACACTAGCTGTTCTCTCTTTCAGGAATGCTCTTCCCGTGGCTGCCCCCCTTTTCACTGTTCTCAGCTCAAAGGCCATCTCTTTGGAAATGCTTTTCCTGACCTTACAACCAACTTGCCCCAACATTTCCCCACCCGTACACTTTTCCAGATTTTTGGTCATTTCTTTGACCTCCTCTGAACTTTCCACCTTTTCTCAGTGTGACCAGAGCACCTCCCCACTTTGCAATTGCCTTCTCATCCAAGCCACCCTTCCCCCCTCCCAACCCTTGGCTAGACCACAGACTAGGGGCTACCTGAGTCCACGAGAATTTTTATCGGTCATCCTCATGTCTGCCTTCTCTGCCTAAGAATGTTCAGATTTTTCTCTGAGCCTATTCCTTAAGAAAAAACCTCTACAAGCCTCTGGTTTCCTCCTCTAATTCAACAGATGTTGAACACCTGCTTTGTCTGTCCCTGAGGTCACAACGGGGACAAAGATAGATACTGAGAGGAAGTGAGATTGGGGGTGGGTGGGTAGGTATGGGGTGGGAGCAGCTGAGGAGGGGGAAGAGAGGTAGGTAGGTGGGTAGTTCAGGATTCTGCCCTAGAAGGGTGCTGGGAGTGGGCCTGAGGGCTGGACTCATTAGGAGAGATGAATGAAGGAGATGTAGGGAAGCATTCCAGTGGTGAATGAAAAGTCTGGGTCTGGCTGTAGTTGAGGTCCTGAGGGTGCTAAGGAGCCTTTGTTGGGGGGAAGGGAGTATCTTAGACAGCCCCTGGCTAGCATCTTTGTGTCATTCAGATACACCTGTCCCAGTTCCCGCCCACACTGCTTGTGCTGCCGTTCAGGACGATGCCCCCAGAGGGCGCTCCACTTCCCCTGGCACACACTGACCCTTGAGCCCCAGTCACCAGGATCTCTGCTGTCCAGAGTCCTGAAGAACCGCAGCTCTTTAGGGAATATTTCTCAGGCTCCGGACACATTTGCAAACGTTGCTCATCCAGAAAGGCTGCATTCATTCTCACTGAACCTACAAATAATGATTCTGCTCTTTTCACTGCACCTCAGTACAACTGAGTCTCTGCCGGGGGAGAGCATATCAAAGCAAACACTAAGTCACCACAACCATCCGCTTCCCTCACTGCAAACCCACCTTGCCTGAAATTTAAAACACCTCAATATCTCTCACAGTGTCATTCTCAAATAAATGACTTCTACCCAGGCACACCAAACATGCGATGTCCTCATAAGAAAATGTTCCTGTGGTGTGTCAGTCTGTTACGGCTGCTATACTAGACATACCGAATGTAAGACCTGAAACCATAAAACTCTTAGAAGAAAACATAGGCAGTGTGCTCTTTGACATTGGTCTTCACAACATCTTTTTGTCTCCTCAGGCAAGGGAGACAAAAGCAAAAATAAATAAATGGAACTACAAAAAATTAAAAAGCTTTTGCACAGTGAAGGAAACCATCAACGAAACAAAAACACAGCCTACTAAATGGGAGAAAATATTTGCAAACAGTATATCTGATAAGGTGTTAATATTCAAAATATACAAAACACTCATGCAACCCAACATCAAAAACACCAAACAACCTGACTAAAAATGGGCAGGGGACCTGAATAGACATTTTACCAAAGAAGACAAACAGATGGCCAACAGACACAAGAAAAGATGCTCAATATCGCTAATCTTCAGAGAAATGCACATCAAAACCACAATGAGATACCACCTCACACCTGTCAGAATGGCTATGATAAAAAAGACAACAAATAACAAGTGTCGGCGAGGATGTGGACAAAAGGGAACCCTCGTGCACCTTTGGTGGGATTGTAAATTGGTGCAGCCACTATGGAAAACGGTACAGAGGTTCCTCAAAAAACTTAAAATAGGGCTTCCCTGGTGGCGCAGTGATTGAGAGTCCGCCTGCCGATGCAGGGGACAAGGGTTCGTGCCCCGGTCTGGGAAGATCCCACATGCCGCGGAGCGGCTGGGCCCGTGAGCCATGGCCGCTGAGCCTGCGCGTCCGGAGCCTGTGCTCCGCAACGGTAGAGGCCACAACAGTGAGAGGCCCGCGTACCGCAAAAAAAAAAAAAAACTTAAAATAGAATTGCCATATGATCCAGCAATTTCACTTTTGGATATTTACTCAAAGAAAACAAAAACACTAATTTGAAAAGATATATAGGGGCTTCCCTGGTGGCGCAGTGGCTGAGAACCCGCCTGCCAACACAGGGACACAGGTTCGAGCCCTGGTCTAGGAAGATCGCACACGCCACAGAGCAACCAAGTCTATGCACCACAACTACTGAGCCTGTGCTCTAGAGCCCGCGAGCCACAGCTACTGAGCCCACGCACCACAACTACTGTAGCCTGCGCACCTGCAGCCCGTGCTCCGCAACAAGAGAAGCCACCGCAATGAGAAGCCCGCGCACCGCAACGAAGAGTAGCCCCCGCTCGCCACAACCAGAGAAAGCCCGTGCACAGCAACGAAGACCCAACGCAGCCAAAAATAAATAAATACATTTATATATATAAAAAAGGGGGGCTTCCCTGGTGGCGCAGTGGTTGAGAGTCTGCCTGCCGATGCAGGGGACGCGGGTTCGTGCCCCGGTCTGGGAGGATCCCACATGCCGCGGAGCGGCTGGGCCCGTGAGCCACGGCCACTGAGCCTGCGCGTCCGGAGCCTGTGCTCCGCAACGGGAGAGGCCACGACAGTGAGAGGCCCGCGTACCACAAAAAATAAAAGAATAAAAAAATATTTAAAAATAAATTAAAAAAAGAATGCATACAAACAAAATGAAAACAGACCCACAGATATAGAGAACAAATGGGTGGCTGCCAGTGGGGAGGGGGTGGTGGGCAAAATAGGTGAAGGGGATTAAGGAGTGTAAATCACCAGTTATAAAATAAATAAGCTATAGGGAAGTAATATACAGCAGAAGGAATAATGGTCAATGATATTTTAATAGCTTTGTGTTGGGACAAATGGTTACTAGACTTATCATGGTGATCAGTTCATAATGTATACAAATGTCAGCTCACTATGTAGTACACCTGAAACTAACACAGCATTGTACACCAACACTACTTCAATAAAAATCAAAGAACCTTTAAAATATTGACCCAACATACAAATAACTACCGTCAAGAAAAAGACCAGTATTATTTAAAGAAAGACAAGACCAAGTCATCAGCCACAAAAAATTGACAACGTTCAGCAATCAGTGAAACATTACTAGACACATAAAGAAGCAGCAACACGTGACACTCGGTAAGAGAAAAATCATTCAATGGAATCAGGCCTAGACATGACAGAGGAGACAGACCTAGCAGACAAAAACATTAAAACATTGATTACAAACATTATCCATATACTCAAGGATGTAAAGGAAAACATTAACATAATAAAAGAAGAAACGTGAGATTAAAAACCAAGGAAATTAACTTCTAGAGACGAAAAGAAATTATCTGAAGTGAGAATTTCACTGAATGAGACTAACATCAGATTCAATACTGTGGAAGAAGAATCAGTAAACTTGAACATGTAGCATCAGATCCTATTCAAATTGAAGAATATAGAGAAAAAAGGTTGGAAATGGTGAACAGATGCTCAGAGCTGGTAATGAGATAATACTGGGCAATATCACATATGTAAAATTGGAGACCCAGAGGGGAATAGAAAAAAAAAAAAAATATATATATATATAAACATTGGCTTCAATTTTTATAAATTTGATCACTACTATAAAATTTCAGATTCAAGATACTCAACACCCTCCAAGTGGGTTAATCTCTGTCTCTCTCTCTCTGTCTCTCTCTCTCTCTCTCTCTCTCACATTTACACGCCAAGGCACATCTTATTCGATTATTAAAACCCAGTGAAAAAGAGAAAATATTAAAACCAGCTACAGAAAAATATAAACTACAAAGAAAGAAAGATGAAAATAAGGCAAAACTAGGCAAGCCAAAAGAATTTAAACAACAGAACGGGGAAAAGTTTAACCTAGAATTCCTAATCCAACAAAAATATCCTTCCAAAGCTAATGTACATGAAAACTTTTCCAGACAAACAGTGGCTGAGAGAATTCATCACCAGCATACCTACACTACAAAAATATATGAGGGCTTCCCTGGTGGCGCAGTGGTTGAGAATCTGCCTGCCAATGCAGGGGACACGGGTTCGAGCCCTGGTCTGGGAGGATCCCACATGCCACGGAGCGACTGGGCCCGTGAGCCACAACTACTGAGCCTGTGTGTCTGGAGCCTGTGCTCCGCAACAAGAGAGGCCACGACAGTGAGAGGCCCGTGCACGGCGATGAAGAGTGGCCCCCGCTCGCCGCAACTAGAGAAAGCCCTCGCACAGAAACGAAGACCCTACACAGCCAAAAATATAAATAAATAAATGAAAAAAAAATATATGAAAAGATCTTCAGGTAAAAGGAAAATGATACTCTAGAGAAACTATACTGTCATCTTAAATTAGAAATAAATCTGAGAAAAGAGGCAGCGTTATCTTAATGCAAAAGGACAGCTTTATTGATTGCAAGGTTTGCAAACCAGGGATAAGAAGCCTTTGGCTGTAACCAAAAGTACGTTCCTTGGAGGTGAAGGGGTGAGGGGTTTTTGAAAGCACAAGCCAAAGAAGCCACAGTTGGGAGACTTATAAAAGGGGACTGGATGGCCCTTGCAGCCTGACCACAAGTCACGGCAGCCTGACCAGAAGTTTCCAATGATGGCTGTCATTGGAGCATCTCCTTAGGGGTTTTTCGGGTAGGACCCTTAGCACAATCAGAAGTCCTTATAGTTTTCGTTCGTGGTTTTTCGAAGAACTCAAGAGTACGTGACTGAACCCTAGGTCTGTCATGATTGCCTGGCTCCATTTTATTGGGGGTGCCTGTTAGTCACACCAGGTCCATTTTCTAAATATGTTCTTTTCACAGGGAATTCCTCTTATTTTTACTTTTCCTTAGGGGATTTTATTTTTACAACAAAGGGATGAAGAGCAATTGAAATGGTTCATATGTGGATAAATATAAAATAGTTAATTTTTCTAATTAAAAAAATCTCTTTAGGGCTTCCCTGGTGGCGCAGTGGTTGGGAGTCCGCCTGCCGATGCAGGGGACTCGGGTTCGTGCCCCGGTCCGGGAGGATCCCACATGCCGTGGAGCGGCTGGGCCCGTGAGCCATGGCCGCTGAGCCTGCGCGTCCGGAGCCTGTGCTCCGCAGCGGGTAGAGGCCACAGCAGTGAGAGGCCCGCGTACCGCAAAAACAAAACAAAACAAAACAAAACAAAACAAAAATCTCTTTAAAATTAACTTTAAAAAATACTATATCATGGGATTTATAACAATATATTATGGGTCGCGCTATGGGCATATCAAAACCATGCTAAGGTATAAGCACAGAGAAGAAAACACATTACATGGAGCATAGTTCAATGTAATAATAAAAATACCTATTTCCTCCTTGCCCTCATAACCACTCATGTAGAACTATCAGGGAGAAACCTGGAGGCCAGATGTGAAGAGGTGTTATTTCTGGAAAGGAAGCAGGTTCAAGTCATCCGGGACCTCCTTGTTCATAGACCTCTGAAGCACCACTGTGAAGAAGGGAACTCAGTCACACCTCTCAACCCTATTCCCTTGTGAGTTTCTGCACCTGTAAGGGAAACACAGTTCTGAAACAAGGGACCAGTTTCGTGGAAGGTCTGCTCTGGAAAGGACAAGATGGAGGTGCCCCCAAATCAGGGACACCTTAAGAAGGGCTTCTCACCTGGTATAGTAGATCCAGGTGAGGCCATAGGTGAGAAGGAAACCAGCCCCCATCAGGGCCCCCCTGAGCAACGTGAGGACCAGGGGCCAGGAGCCCTCTCTCTGCTCCCCAGAGACTTGGGGGAAGGAAGAGGAGACACCTGGAGGACGAAAAGAGAGAGGAAGGTGGATGATAGGTATAAGTTCACACCATTATTTTTATTTTGGCTACACTGCTTGCCATATGGGATTTTAGTTCTGCGGCCAGGGATCAAACCCACGTCCTCTGCATTGGAAGCATGGAGCCTTAACCACTGGACCACCAGGGAAGCCCCTGTAAGTCCACACCTTAACCCTGCTTTCCACCCTAGCTCAGAACTCAGGCATCCTTGCCTATACTCACCCTGTACAACCAGGTTCAGGGAGACACGGAGGGAGCCCCTCGGGTGCTGAGCTTGGCAGGTTAATTCTCCTCTATCCCCTGAGACCACGTGGGGCAGCTCCAGGACCCCAGGATCCAAAGGCTGTGAGGGGCTCACTGTCAGGCACCCACGGGCCCAGCTTATCCTGGTGGGTGGGTTGCTGTCGACAACACAGACCAGGCGCAGGGACTGGCCCTCCACGACTCGAAGGGAGGTGGCATTGCCCAGGATCTCTGGGACTAGAGAGACAGAGAGAGCTAGAAGGGCAAGGCTGAGAGGCCCTTCTCTCCCTCTGTCCTCCCAGACACAGGAACAGCGGCTCTGAGACAAGCACTGCAGGCAAGGCCAAGTACGGGGGGCAGTCTATGAGGTGAGGCGGGGGAAGGAGAGGTAACTTGCTGATCCCAGGACAGGGGGCTGTGGACGCTTGCGGAAGAGTCGGCCACATCTAGGCCAAGGAGAGAACATCCCAGGAGGTGGCCCTTGATGTGTGAAACTGTGCAGGGCACTGACATACGTGGGTCTGGCCACTTGGAGGCCTGCACACAAGTGATGAGAGCCCCAGGGAGCCACGGGAGGGTTCTGAGCAAGAAAGTCATAGGGTCAGATCTGGGGCATGTAGAGATCCCTTTGGGGTCCCAATTCTTGCAGGCTGGACAGGGCCAAGACTAGAAGCTGACAGGCCAGAGGGGAGGCTGGTCCGGATCCAGGCCAGAGAGAGGATGGAGGCCTGAGTGGGAGCTGCGGTCACGGGGATGGACGAGGGGGCTGACGTGAGTCATTCTCAGAAGGTCAACGTCGCAAAACTCACTGAGTCCCAGGGACGATTGGGTGAGACACGGAGCCTAAAGGAATTGCTGAGATTCAGGCTCGGGTTACTCGTATCGGAGGGTCCCTTGCAGGGGGAGTGGAGGGCACTCAGGACAGAGGTTTGGGAGAGTCTTCAGGGCAGAGGTAGGATTGGAAACCCCGGAGTAGATGAGCTTCCCCTTGGAATCCTGCAGAACCCAGCTTGGGAACTCAGTCTCCTTGCGGGAGAGACGGAGACAGGGAGGAGGCAGGGAATCCGCGAAAGGATGTCCTGGGAAAGTGAGGAGGGAGAAGAGGTGGGAATGGAGGGGGCAAGCGGAGGCGACAGTGAGTTGTCACTAGGAATCCACAGTGGCCCTAAAGTGAGTCCTGCCAGGGGACAGGGGTGGGGGGCAGAGGGCAGACGTAGGAGCAGAGAGGGGATGAGTGATGGGCTTGATTCTGTCCATCTTCACAACATCCCTGCATCTGACCTCCATTCCACCCAGGTACTTTTCTCCCACCTGTGCTATTTTCCCGGAAGACACGAATGTCCAGGTTCTGTGGAGCATCTGGAACAGAAAGAAATAAATGTCCTCCTGCAGTATGAGGAGGTGTCATGAGTCACATTACACCATGGGGGGGGGGTCTCAGCATTCTCCTCGTTCTCCTCCCAGCCTGCCTCCAAGAAGAGTCCCCAAGTATCCCACCCAGGCCTCCCGTCCCCAACGCCCTCCACCCTCAGGGACCCGGCGTCCTGGCCCCGCGCTCACAGGACACGTTGAGCCTGATGGTTCTGTCTGCGCTGACGCCAGCTCCGGGGAAGGTCACTCGACAGGTGAGGTTGGTGCCATGGTCCTGGGGCCCCAGGGTGACGGTGAGCACTGAGGAGTGGGGGCTCTTGGGGTGCAGGGAAGTGAGGGCAACCCCGGTCCAGGAGAAGGTGTGGGGTGTCCCCCTCTCACAGGCCCATGGCACTGCACAGGTGATATTCCTGGGGAGGCCAGATTCTAGGGTCCCCTGGATGTGGATGTCGGGTGTCTGTGTCAGAGCTGAAGAGGAGAGAGAAACAGACCCAGGCCCTGGAGGGGGGGCCCCGAGTGTGCCCCTCAGAGCTGTCTCTGCCCCAGGCCAGCCGCAGCGGCCTGTCCTCCTAGGTCCCCTAGGGCCCCTCCCAGGATGAGAAGACAGGGGGTCCCCTCCCAGCCCTGCCCTGGGGGCCCTCAGGGCCCCTGTGTCTGTGTGTCCTCTCCTTGACACCATCCTTACCTGTTACATGCAGGTGGAGCTTGTTCTCTAAATAACTATATTTTACAGTAGACCCTCTCTCCACCCTAAAGAAGTATGTCCCCGTGTCTCCCTGCCGTGCATCTCTGATGTCCAGGGAGCAGCTGTAGGTCCGGGGGTCTCCAAGGAGGTGGAATCGGCCCTGGGTGTCCGTCAGCACCTCACGATCTGGGTCGTTTGTGGCCACTGGACGATCCTGGTGGGTTCTGGCCCCTTCCTGGAACCAGTAGCCGAAAGCTGGGACAGAGTCGTCCCAGTAGTCCCGGGGACTGTGGAAGAAGCAGGGCACGCGGACACACAGGCCCTCCTGCACCGTCACGGAGTCCTGCACTTCCAGCCGGTATTCGCTGTCCCAAGCCAGGGACCCTGCGGGGAAACGAGGGTCAGCTGCAGCCCCTGCCCTGCCCACCCCTCTCCCCGCAGCCCACCCACCTGCCCACAGCAGGGACAGCAGCAGCGGCAGCATCTCTGAGACGGAGGGCCTCTGGGCGTCCTGTGTGTGAAAAGAGAAGGGGTAAGAGAGAGGGCGGTAAGGCTGCGGGGAGACCCACGGGAAGCCGGGGAGGAACACGAGACCCAGCTGTTCACAGAAGAGGAACTGCAGAGCCGGAGCTCGGCCCCCCTCCGCACAGAGCGGACGGACATCCCTCGGTCCAGAGACCCCGGAGACCTGCCCAGAGAGGAGCAGGCAAGGAGGAGAGCCCTGTCCTGCCCCCCAGCTCGGGTGGGTTCTTCCAGCACCAGAGCCTCTCAGGACACGGAGGCGTAGGACACGGTGAGCCTCCTAAGGTCCTCCCGTCTGAGCGCCACTGTCTACACCAGGGAGCCGCTCAGCTCCTCTCTTGACCTGGAGGGTCCCAGCCTCACCTAGACCCTCGGGTGGTCGGTCCTGCAAGATGTAGGGTTCTTTAGGGTCTATGTGAGCGTCTGGGGCAGAAGACAAGAAGGGGCTCCTGGGTGACGTGAAGGCAGCAGCCAATCATGCCTTCACTCCTTCCCCCAACACTGAGCATCTTGGGCTGCTGACCTGGAGACCAGAAGGGATACGGCTGGCCTGGTCCCTGCCCAGGAGATGCTCCCACCTGGGCCCATCACTTCCTCCCCAAACAGGCAGCAGTGTCGGGCTTTAGAGCTGCATCAGTGGTGAGATTGCCGAGTGTCCGGCAGCATACCGGGTATTTTCTTTTAATGAGTATGACTTTTTTTAATCTAGTAAAAAAATAACTCTTTTCAAGTTGAAAACCTTGAAATTCTGTACCTACTAAACAACCAATCCTTCTTCCTTCTTCCTGCCAGCTCCTGGCAACCACAGTTCTATTTTCTCTCTCGAGGAATTTGACTCCTTTGTCTACCCCATATAAGTGTAATCACGTAGTGTTTGCCTTTTTTTCACTAGGTTGTTGAACTTACCGTAATGCCCTCAAAGTTCATCCATGTGGTAGCAAGTGTCAGAAGTTCCCTCCTTTTTCAGGCTGAATATTCCATGGTTTTGCTTATCCCTTCGTCTGTTGAGGGCAAGCTGGGTTGCTTCCATCACTTGGCTACAGTGAGTAACGCTACTAGGAACACGAGTGTGCAAATATCTCCGGGAGTCCCTGCTCTCAGTTCCCTTTGAGAGATATCCAGAAGTGAAAGTCAGGATCATGTGTTAATTCTATATTTAAGTTTTTGAGGAAGTGTCGTACTCTTATCATCCCACCCCACCCACTTTTTTTAACCTCATCTCTATTGTCATCTTACACTAACTCTACAATTTAAGGTCTCTACCCTGGACCCCTCCTCTGATCCCCAGACTTTCATATCCAGCTCTCTACATACATTTCTGCATCATATTTGGTCCTCATTTCCCCTCACCTACCACATCCATTAGAAAATTCTGTTAGCTTGACCTTCACAACATATTCAAAACATATCCTCTCTATCTACACGATCTCCTTGGTCCTCCTGCTTGGAGTACCCAGCAGGGTCCTGCCACATCTCTTTCTTGCTGCCCTGGATCCACTCTGGCTGATTCTGAACACAACGGCCTTAGGATCCTACCTCAATGAGGGTCTAATCATATATCCGCTCTCCTCAAAGGCTTCCAGAATCCTGCATTGGCCTGCAGTCGCCTTTCACGGGGTCTGCAGCATCCTCCCATCTTCCCCCCAATCCCTTTGCCTCCCCACACCAATATGTCACATGCTCCTGTCCTTGTGTGATTTTCCTCCAAACCTGTCAAGAGCTGACATGCTCTAATTTTACTTATCATTTATTTGAAAAGTTCTTGTCCGCGTAACGACATCCCCATGAGGACAGAAGTACTTCTCGTTTCTAAAATCACCATAAAACAAAACACCATTGAAACATTGTATACGGTACAATTCAATGGCACAAGTACATTCACAACGTTAGTGCAACCGTCATCACTCTCTATCTCCAGCATGCTCTCACCCCAAACAGAAACTCCGCTGCAGTTACACAGTAACTTCTCACCATCCCCATCCCCTAGCTGCAAGCAACGCCATTCTACTTTCTGTTTCGAGGAATTTGCCTTGTAGGGAGCTCATATAAGCAGAATCAAACGATATTTGTTCCTTCGTGTCTGCTCCTCTCAGGTAGCATACTGTTTTCAAGAGTCACCGGTGTTGTGGCATGTGTCAGAATTTGTGTTCCTTTGAAAGGCTGAATGATCCTTGATTGTATGTGTTACCACATTTGGTTCATCCATTCAGTTGCTGGACGCTGGGACTGGTTCCACCACTGCTGTGAATCTTGCTGCTATGAACAATGGCGTGGAAGTGATCTGTTTGAGCCCGTGCTCTTTTCAGCAACGAAGATCCATCGCCCCGCAAAATAAATAAATAAAATAAATAAAAAATTTATAAAGTATGCTACATAATGAATATTTTAGTTAACAACTTGCAGTATACATGTGCGGGTCTGGGCTGGGAAGACAGGGGTTGAGAAGAGAGCAGAGCTGTCCCTGGAGGTGGACACATGGACACATTCACCGAGGGGGAGAAGAGGGCCCTGGGCAGAGTAGTGAGAACACGCACGCTCTCATGCGCGGCGCGCACGGGCTTAAGCTTAATTGTGGGCTGTAGGGGGAGGTGGCAGTTGTGACTGAGATAGCCCGGCCAGGGAGATAGGAAGAGAACAGGGTGGTTACTGGTGATCCAGGTGAGAGTTTTGCCAGGCAGGGGTGGGAGAGGGCGGCAGCCAGATGGCCGGGAGCAGAGGGGTGATGCGAATGGGAGGCATTGCACTGACCGCCTTTAGCCCTCTCCTAGTTGCCACCTCTGTCAGTGCCACAGAGGAGAGCTTCCTTCCCACCTGTGCCATTTCCTTGGATGGGGCCAAAAGCCAGGTTCTGGGAGCATTTGGGATGGAGAAAGAAAATATTTTCTACTTCCATCATGGGAAGATATGGTGGCTTAACTTCTTTGGTTGGATCCACAAAAGGGTGGCGAGGTGGGGACGGTTGTGCTTCCTTCTCCGTTCTCAGGCCGGGCTTCTGGCCACACATCAGGTCCCACAGGCTCTGCAGCTGGGTCCCTCCTCAGGGACCCAGGTGTCCTGACCACCCCCCACAGAGGATGCCAAGCCTGATGGGACCAGGAGCTCAGCCAAGCGGGGAGAGAGAGCCTGAGCTCCTAGTGTCAAGTAGCTGATTAAAGCAATGAGTCAAAATGAAAATAACAATTACGCCTTTAATCACTTACTTGTTAAAGAACAGTGAAGCCGACTTTATTCAGGACAACTGTCATAGGTGCAGGGACCCCTGCAGTGGGGCTTTGCAGCAGGGGAAAGGGATCAGGCTCAATTCTGAATACAACGAGGAAAAGTGGGAATTTATTGCCAGGGAGCGGGGTGAGGGGTCAGCGGATGGAAAATTACTAAGAGGAAACATAGGGGCAAAGGGGGATTCTGGCTAAACCGACCTACCAGGCTTCTTGCTGAAGGTAGGCCAGGGTGATCAGATATCAGCTAGGGGCTAGTGGAGGATGAGGAACCCCATCAGACATTGAGGGTAAGGGATTTTGGTTAAACTGTCTTACCAGGATTCTTGAAAAAAAAAATGGACGATGCAAAGATAGATGGCAGAACTCAAGAACTTGTTGAAAAAGAGCTTCAAGAGCCTGGCTAAAATTTAGCCAAGGAGAGAACCTTTGCCGATGGTCAGGGTGACCAGCACAGACATGGGGGTCGTCTCGCAGACGCGGGACCCAGAACAAAAAGCTCTAGTGGGTCTAAGGACCCTGGGTTGGGGGTGGCGTTGGGAATGGAAATGTACTGAGTCCTGAATCAGAGTGGGGAAAAGTGTCTCCAATTTTTCCTGCTTCTCCTCTACGAGGAGGCTTCAGTGCAGATGCCCGAAGACCTCTGCCCAAGGCTTCAAATAAACAGACCAAAGGATAAAGTCATCTGAGCTAGGAATGCAAAAATGTGAACAGCACGATGGGCCAGGGCAGTCTGAGTCCTTCACTGCAACTCCTTTCAGAGACTATAGTGCAGTACGCCCGTGAGGCCAGCCAAGGAAAGCTTTTGCATTTGCCTATGATCAGGCCTGAAAAATCACGTATAGGTCTGTAGCCATGAGCTGAACTCCTCAGATGGCTCTATACATAGACCTATCACCTCCTAGGAAGGTCTCCTGACAACGTAGGGCTGGTGTCATGATCCTTTTTAAAAACTTTATTTATTTTTAAAAATATTTTCATTGGAGTTTAGTTGATTTACAGTGTTGGGTTAGTTTCAGGTGTACGGCAGAGTGAATCAGTTACACATATACACATATCCTGGTGTCATGATCTTGGGACCCGAACATATGGGTGAATACTAAGGAATGGGGGACCTTGGGCCCCATGGAGGAGAGAAGCGTCCTCCTTCTGGACTTTGGGCTGTTCAGACTCCAAAATGGTCGTACTTCAGGTTAAAGGGATGTAGATTTGTGGTATCTGGTACAAGCTGAAGAGGAGAAAATGATTCAGACCCCAGAGGGGATTCAGACCCCTGAGACTCCACCTTGGCTTCCCCTGGGGTCCTCAACAAGTCCTCCACCCTCCAGATAAGGAGTACATGTGTTCCTGTCTCTGGGGTTCTCTCCTGGGGATCCCTGGCTACTCGTCACATTCAGATATATTGGGAGTCATTTTTCACATAATATTTCTCTACCTTAAAGTATTCCCACTTCCCCGCACCTTGGAGAATCTGATGCTTAGAGAGCAACTGTGGGTCCCTGGATCCCACAGAAGGTTGGATTGGCCCCAGATTGTTTCTTCCAGGTTTTGATGGGGGTCTTTGGCCAGAAGGGGATTACAATGTCTGCTGCCCACCTCCAGGATCTGAAGGTGGATGTCGAACGGGCTAAAGTCAGTCCAGAAAATCCAGGGGTTGAAATGGAGAATGGGATGGGACGCATAGGTCCTCCTTCACCGTCACTGAGTAAAGGTTACAGATCGCACCTGCGCCGACCTCCAGGGACCACTGCAGGAAACAGAGTCTCTGTCTGCAGCCCTGCCGGGAAACCTCTTCCTCACATCTGTTGCCCTCACGGTTGTGGTCACAGTGGCAGCAGCATTTCTGGGCTGCTAGATTCGCCTGACACCATCTGATTAGCCTTTCCTAGCTTGGAGATGGGGGCGGCCATAGGGTGCTAAGAGAGCTGGGGATGCTTCCTGGGTTGAAGTGTATGGCTTCTATGTCAAACTTCTCCCTTCAATAGAAATACCCATCTCTCCCTCGGGCCACTGCCGTGGGGGAAGTGAAAGCTGAGCTCTTCTCTCCTGGGACCACAGCTGGGTGGACTCTTCCTGAACCCTGAAACGCTCACTCTCGCTTCCTGAAGACCAACCCCCACTCCCCTTAAGAGACATGGGGGGTTTGGGGGTCTATTTTCCCCAGATAGGTTTCTTGGAGTCTAGACAGACGTAGATAGGGAGGCCTTTATCCTGTTCATATCAAGTCCCCAAGCCTCTCCCAATTCGCCTTCCCATCAGAACCTACCCACAGCGGGAATGCTCTTTCCAGCCAAGACACCATCTCGTCCCCAGGAAGCAGGGGGTTGTCGCTGTCCGTGGTGCTGAAGCAGTATTGGATCTTGAGTTTAGGAATAACTGGATTGTACAGAAGGGTCTGACTAGACACGAACCAGATCTGGACCTCAGGCCAGAAAACCATCTGAGGCAGAAGGACTGGGCCTGCCTAGGAAGGAGAAGATCAGGGAGGGGCCGACCCTCTGGCCTGGGGCCAATCCTGAGCCTCTCCTTCTTCCTTCTTTACTCTCTGGAAAGTCTTGTAGATTCTGCCAAGCCACTTAATCAAAGCCAGCAGCAGCTCTCCCCTCCCCCCACCCCTTCTTGTTTCATGAGAAAAATAAAGCCCCGTTTGGTTTTGGGTTTTTTGTTTCATTTATTTTTGGCTGTGTTGGGTCTTCGTTGCGGGGCGCGGGGGCTACTCTTCTTTGCAGCGCGTGGGCTTCTCATTGCGGTGGCTTCTCTTGTTGCCGAGCATACGCTCTAGGCGTGCGGCCTTCAGTAGTTGCGGCACGTGGGCTCAGTAGTTGTAGCTCACGGGCTCTAGAGCACAGGCTCAGTAGTTGTGATGCACGGGCTTAGCTGCTCCGCGGCATGTGGGATCTTCCCAGACCAGGGATCGAACCCGTGTCGCCACCCGGGAAGTCCCGCCCTATTTGTTAAGGTTCCTGAAAGTCAGCTTTTTTTGTAACTTAGAATGAAATGCATTTCTAATTGGTACAGTATGTGGAGATGATTCCTCCAATTCCATTTGAAGCCAACACGACATTTTCCAAAAGTGCCCTACTCACATGAGAGTGCCTGGTATGCTTGACTTCTTTCACTTTTGCTAATTCTAGAGAAACAGTATTATATCTTTTCTTTACTCTGCATTGATGTGATTATAAACAACCTTTCCCATCTTTTTAAATTAACTGTAATCCTTCTTTGTGATTTATCTATTCGAAGGGTTTACACAGAAGGACCGTGGAGCTTTCCTTATCAACTTCTCTAAAGATTTTTTTTTTTTTTTGCGGTACGCGGGCCTCTCGCTGTTGTGGCCTCTCCCGTTGCGGAGCACAGGCTCCGGACGCGCAGGCTCAGCGGCCGTGGCTCCCGGTCCCAGCCGCTCCGCGGCGTGTGGGATCCTCCCGGACCGGGGCACGAACCCGCGTCCCCTGCATCGGCAGGCGGACTCTCAACCACTGCGCCACCAGGGAAGCCCAACTTCTCTAAAGATTCTGATCTCATCCCTATTATTAACCTTAGAGGATAATATATTTTTACCAACACAATATGCATCCCTAGATTTCAAAGTTACGGTTTTACTACTTTTGACCTTTATGTGAATGACATCATACAGTACACATTTTTTCCCTGGCTACTTCCACTTGGTATCAGCTAAAAAACAATTTTTTTTATGGTAAAGTGTATAATGTTCAGAAGATACAAATGGGTAAGTATGCAGCACGGTGACTTATCACAAAGCAAACGCACTCAGTTCACGAAATATCGCCAGCTTGCGATATCGAGTATCGCCAGCTCCCAAAATAGCTCAAGAGTCTACACGCCCACCATCAGAGCGTGAGGTTCCTCCTTCCTCACATCTTTGCTACCCTTGCTGTTATCTGCCTTCTTGGTTTTCCAACCTGATGTGCGTAGAGCAGTATCTCGTTTCGGTTTGATTTTTCTTCAACTACCAGTGTGTTTCAGCATCTCAATATGGACTTGTTTTCCATTCATATTTCCACATTTCTGAAATAAATATTCATGTCATTTGCTATTTTTATGATGGCTTGTTTTTCTTCTTGTTGATTTGTGAAACTTCTGGTACATTCTAGTCAAAAAGCTCTTGTGGGCTTAAATGAAGGAAATAATTCCTCCCATTCTGTCATTTCTCCATTAAACTGATCTCAGTTGTCCTCTATTTGATGTGAACCTTCATTTTGATGCAATCAAATCTATGTGTCTCTGGTCACAACACTGTGTGTCCCTCCTAAAAGTATCCATGATCCTGGCTTTTACATTAACCATTTCCATTTTTTTTTTTTTTTTCGGTACGTGGGCCTCTCACTGTTGTGGCCTCTCCCGTTGTGGAGCACAGGCTCCGGACGCGCAGGCCCAGCGGCCATGGCTCACCGGCCCAGCCGCTCCGCGGCATGTAGGATCTTCCCGGACCGGGGCACGAACCCGTGTCTCCTGCATCGGCAGGCAGACCCTCAACCACTGCGCCACCAGGGAAGCCCCCTTCCTCGTTCTTGAGCAGACGTCATGCTTTCATCATCAGCTCCGCCTCCAGGTTGGGCAGGGGAGGTTTTTTGTCCCTACATAGTCAAGGCAGGACTGTAAAAGTTATTTTAGGTCTCTGTACGATGAGTACCTTTCCATAAATCATTGTTTTTTTGTGTGCAGAGAGCATGCCCGAGGGGTCAATAACCTACTGAGCTCACTGAGCAGGATGTGGGTCTCATGCCACCATTGTTTTATTGTTTTGGGACGTGTCTCGAACTTCTGTGGCACGGTTTCGCTGCTAGGCAAGCCTGCTTGGTTTTGTGGTTAAGTAAACCTGCTTTCTTGAGAGATCATTAACTTACAGGGGTCTCCCATACTTATTTCTTTACTTACAATACCCTAGTGAGATTAACTATTAATTACCTAATCTGTCCTTTATTCTGTCCCTGTTGGGACACTCCATTTAAAGGGAGGAGAAAGAAGGCTTCCCTGGTGGTGCAGTGATCGAGAGTCCGCCTGCCGATGCAGGGGACAAGGGTTCGTGCCGCGGAGCGGCTGGGCCCGTGCGCCATGGCCGCTGAGCCTGCGCGTCCAGAGCCTGTGCTCCGCAACGGGAGAGGCCACAACAGTGAGAGGCCCGCGTACCGCAAAAAAAAAACAAAAACGGAGGATAAAGAAGAAAAGTCAAGTTAAGAGGAAAATACAATTAGTCGGGACAATGCCAGCCCAGTTGGGCAGAATTTTCAGGAGGCTCTCCCATCATCAGAAGCATACCCTAGAAAAGTGGGCAGTAGTGGCCATAAAGTAAACAATGGGGCAGATTTCAGGAAATGGAGTGAGGATCTAAAGGAAAGGATCTGAAATGAACCTCCTCATTTATGGTAACACAGAAGCATTTCACGGTCATGGGAAGGATAGCCCTTAGAAGGGAATATCACACAAAATAACATTGAGAGAACTCAGGTCTACAAATTCATGATTGCACAAGAAAACACATTTCAGACTCAGGGAGAATGGCGATGCTTGGGAAATGAAACAAGAACGAAAAGTCTGGGACGAATCCTAAGACTGGTAAGAGGGTCACATTCCTTGAATAACATATTCTCACCCAGCTATTCTTCCATTCATTCAACTAATCCGCCCATCTATACATCCATCCACTTACCCATTTTTCCATCCATCCCATCACATCTGTATTTCCATATATCCATCCGTTCTTCTGTTCACTCTACCAGGTAAGGTTCAATTACGAAAATGGAAATCACTCTAAGTATTTAAGACAAAGGAAATTTAATCAATAAAATTGGTTACACAGTTGATAGAAGAGATGAAAAATTCAACACAGGACAATAAAGCAACCTTGAAATGAACAACAGCAGACCACCACCAGGACAAAGGGAAGGGGCAGTGTGACAGAGCCCAGGGATCTGGACACCCAGAAGAAGCTGGACCATGGCAGGTCTTCCCCTTTGGGAGCTGGAGGCTCAGAGGGGATGGAGCCACTGCCAGAGAGGTTGCACAGTGCAAAGAGAGGGGAAGAAATAAATACCTTGGATTTTACATTTTCCTCCTTGATTTTAATCTCCAGCATTTGACTCAGTCACTGACCCTAGTTGGAAGCCAGCTAATGAAGGTACCTGGAAAATGTAGCCTGCAGGGGTAAATCCCATTAGTACAGAGCAGTGTAGGTGAGGGACCGGGAAATGGTCTGAGAGCACACTAGCCAAGGACTGATCTGTACATCCACCCATCCTCTCCCATAGGTCCAGTTCAGAAGACCAGACATGAAACTGGACAGAGGATATTTCTGGCTGAGAAAAGTCAGCAAGTATGACCTGATACACAGAGGTAAGCTGTGGTGAGAGAGATGCCTGGGAGACAGAGACTCTGTCCCTCTGAGCTTCTGTGCCCTGCCTTTCACCATGTCCGGAGGAGAGAGAGTGGTTCAACCCACAATCCCAGCCATGCTCCTCTAGGACCCTCCAATTCTGTGGGAAATTGTAAGAGGAGGTTCTGGGCTAGGGCTGCAGAGACAGACAAGGCCACTCTCCCTTGGGATTTGGGGGCTCACATGTTAGATCATCTGAGGAAGGGGCCACTCACCTAGATCCAGGTGGATCCACAGGTGAGTATGAAGCTGGTCCCCATGAGGGTCCCCTGAAGCAGGGTCAAACCCAGAGGCTATAAAACACCTTTCTCTACAGACTTAAGAGTCATCTGAGCGAGAAGAGAGAATGAAGTTGAAGAAAGAGAACTGTGGAGATAAAGGGCCTTGGATTTTCAAGGTATGGAAAATAACCCTAAAAGGCAAGAGGAAAGGAGTGTGTACGGAATTGTGGAGGGCAGAGGCGAAGAGAGGAAACCTTGGCAAGATTATAGGTAAATATAAATCCCAATTAAATATAGACATAAATATAATTGTGTTCGTGTGCATACGTGATGATACATACATTGTATCATCAAGCAGATCAATAATCAAGCAGAAAGCATTTATTTGGGATCAAAGATTTGCAACTCAGGGCACACAGATTCAGGTAGCAACCCAAACAGCGCCCCACATGGGAGTAAAAGTCAGGGGTTTTTAAAGGCAAAAAAGGGAGATTTGCGCTACAAAGAATTTTTATTGGAGGGACTTCCCTGGTGGTGCAGTGGTTAAGAATCCGCCTGCCAACGCAGGGGACACGGCTTCGAGCCCTGGTCTGGGAGGATCCCACGTGCCGCGCGGGGCGGCTGAGCTCGTGCGCCACAACTACTGAAGCCCACGCGCCTGGAGCCCATGCTCCGCAACAAGGAGGGGGTCACCGCAATGAGGTCCGCGCACTGCAATGAAGAGTGGCCCCCACTCGCCGCAACTGGAGAAAGCCCATGCACAGCAATGAAGACCCAACGCAGCCAAAAATAATAAATTAATTATTTTTTAGAAAAGAATTTTCATTGGAGTTGGAGGCAGAATCTAGTCTTAGATGAACATGGTTGAGTGCTAAGGCTATAACTAGAGGGTGGAAAAAGTTCGTTGCAGTGACAAGTCGCAGGTGTTCTTGCAGTATTCTTGAAATATCTGTGGTTTGATCCAGTTCAAAAGTTCATGGTTCCACCTGGTGGGGACGTGCATAAGGTCCACCCCCTTAATGGCCTCCTGGATCCATTTTAAAAACCCTTGACATAAATGACTCCATTTAATTTCACATTTCACAACATCATATATAATCTCAGAGTTGGGAATGCCAGAGTGATAAGCAAAGAGCTATAAGGTCATAGGCTTTAAAGCTTAAAGACGTAAATTCAACTATATAAAATGAGATTTGGATAGCAAATCCAAGCTAAATGAAACCAAAAGACAATGACAAACGAGGAGAATATATTCATGGTCATGTTATAGACTAACGACTGTATTTCCTAATATAGAAAGAACTTGTCCAGGGGCTTCCGTGGTGGCGCAGTGGTTGAGAATCTGCCTGCCAACGCAGGGGACACGGATTCGAGCACTGGTCTGGGAAGATCCCACATGCCGCGGAGCAACTAGGCCCGTGAGCCACAACTACTGAGCCTGCGCGTTTGGAGGCTGTGCTCCGCAACAAGAGAGGCCGCGAGAGTGAGAGGCCCGTGCACCGCGATGAAGAGTGGCCCCCGCTCGCCGCAACTAGAGAAAGCCCTGGCACGGAAACGAAGATCCAACACAGCCAAAAATAAATAAATAAATTTAAAAAAAAAGGACTTGTCCAAATCCTTAAGAAAAGAAATATAGGCTAATAATGATGGAAACAGATATGAATAGTCACTTCATTGAATGGCTGAACAGATTAGAATGGAAAATATTAATCATCACGAAACCTATTCAAAAATGCTCACCTTCATGCCTAAAAAG
Source organism: Phocoena phocoena (assembly GCF_963924675.1). NCBI lineage: Eukaryota > Metazoa > Chordata > Mammalia > Artiodactyla > Phocoenidae > Phocoena > Phocoena phocoena. The sequence goes on along the minus strand of NC_089238.1, from coordinate 5,815,515 downwards.
AGAAATTCTAGTTAAAACTATGATGGGGTACATTTTTCATTGTTAAGAATGAAGAGATCAAAATCAGTGCTAATGCAACCTGCTGTTGGGGTTGCAGTGAAGCAGAGACTCTCATCACATTGCAGGGGACAGTGATGCAAATTGGCACAATTTCCTGGAGAGCCATTTGGCCATATCGATCAACACTAGTAACGCATGTGCCCTCTGAGGAATTCAGATTCATACAGACATTTTAGCAGACTGGCATACCTTGGAGATAGTTCAGGTTCAGTTCCAGACCACCACAATAAAGCAAAATAAAGTGAGTCACACAATTTTTTTCTTTTTTGGTTTCCCAGTGCATATATAAAATTTATGTTTACACTGTATAATCTGGTAAGTGTGCGATAGCATTATGTCTAAAATAAAAGGACACTTTAATGGCTCTCAACACTAAGGAAATTTCGAAGTTTTTAGTTCTCTGTCAAGCTCAGCACTTCTGGGCTCCCAACATGTCTCCTCTCCGGGCAGAGTTGTGCGAGGGACGAAGGGGCTGGATACCTGGATTCTGAGCGTGGGGCTTTAAATCAGTACAGAGAAAGGGTATTTTTCAGAACACGCGATGCTGTTTTCTCCTAGAACTATATACACACAAGTATTTAATTGGTCCCTTTCCAACGCGGGACAACTCCAAGACTTTTTAGGAAGGTTGCCCAATGTTTTCCCTGCCTGTACGGAATGGAAGTTCTTTGAAAATGGCGGCCTCCTTATCATAATCCTTATGAGCGCGGCCATGTCGTCCTCCTGACACAGTCCCCGAAAGAAAATGAACCGCGGAGTAGAGAGACGACGTGACACGCCATGATAACTATTAGCAGGCAGTGGCTTCAAAGGTTCTAGTGAGCATGCGCACAGTTCAAGTCCTGACCGGAATCCTAAACGGCAAACGGCCCAGAGCGGCCATTTCGCTTCTGCCGTGAACCGCCTGCGGGATGCTGAGGTGATGTGGAGTATTAGCGATGCGTAATCTGTGGGGTCAATGAGGGGAGATCGGCTTGGCGTGAGTGATGTGGGCGTTTGGGGGCCGAGTGATGGGGGCCCGCGGGATGAGTGATGCCGGGTGTGAGGAGTGGTGGGGATCCATGGGGTGAGCGATGGGGTTCTTAGTGGAGGAGGCTATGGGGTAAGTGGGGTTTTCTAAGTTGAATTCTTGGCTCGCTGATTTTCACTCTTTCTCTGCCTAATTTCTGTATGTATGTAAGTACTTTTGTAACTTGAATTCCAAGTGTACTTTAATGCCGATTTTATATTGTTGGGCTGGGAATCTTTCTCATACGAGGACAGTGAACGTGTGTCTCAAGAGGGCCTTGGTATGGTACCGGGAGCCATTTGGGGAAGTGATCCACAGCTTGGGGGGGCTGTAGGAGGCAGTGGTTGATTGGGAGCAGGGGCTTCAGGGATCGGAGGGCTTTGAGGCTCACATTATAACACACGCAAGGGGGACAGTGACTGAGGGAGGACCTATGAAATAGTAAAGTGGGGTGCTAAGGGTAGCATATGGGAACCAGTGGATGGGAGACCTAGGGGGCCAGTGATGGACGTTTGCAAGGGTGACTGCATTGCTTTTTGGGCAGTGGGTGTTGGGGTCCTTTGTGAATGGTTGAGTAGGTCCGTGTTGGTCTCCTCGGGTCCCTGTGGACATGGTAAGGGTCAGTGATTGGCTGTTGAGCAGATCAATGATAGTTTCCTACTGGGGTGCATTATTTGGAACCCTAGGTTGGCGGTTATTTGGGGGGTCCTGTGGAAATCACACTCCCTTTGGAAACACTTACTGGCAGTCAGGGCAGTAATGATTTCAGAAGCCTGGCCGTGGGGTGACTGGGAGGCATTTCATGACCTTCTTTGGTCTACTCATTGGGGATTTCTAGAGGTCAGTGTGGTCAACGACTATATTTTGGTTGGGGCGGGGAGGGAGAAATGGAGAGGCAAGAAATGGTAAGTGATTGGGAGTCCTGGTGCATGTCTGCAGGTTTTCCAGGTGAAGGTGGAGTTCCATATATTGAATTTGAGGGGTTTTTTGGTCAGAAAATGCTGAGCTGTCTATATTGTGGATGGGCACTGAAGAGGCCAGAATGTCGGATTAGGCACTCCAGATATAGACAGCTTGAAGCCTCAGCTCTCTGAAGGCAACAGGAAAATGTAAATGGAATTTCTGGAAATTGACCACGTAGAGGACCACATGGGATAGTGGCGATTGTGTACACTTTAAAGTGAGGCGGACCCGGGACGCATTCCCTGTTCTTTCTGTAAGGTCGGATCTTAACAAACGGCACCGCGAAACGGAGGAAAGCTTCAAGGCAGCTTTATTAGGGAGCGCGCCCGGGCGAGGTTCACTGGTCCGAGAGAAAGGGGCCAGAGAAGTCGCACCCGGGCGAGGGTTGGGCAAGATTTTATAGGGGAAGAAGGGAAAGGGGTGTGCTGAATCTGGGAGGGCGCAGGGTATTCCTTATTTGGTGGTCTTTTCGGGTATCCTGGGGGACCGTTAGTCCGGCTCCTCGAAAGGCGGGAAGGCTGGGCTGGGTTCAAAGTCCCCAGGGCACTTTCTGGAACTGGGTGGTCCGGAGAATTTCGGTCTGATGCAACCTGTGAATCTGATTGTGTTCCCCTGCCTCGGGCCAGTTGGCCTTACACTTTCCTTTGCACACTGAGCGACCTTAAGGCAAATTATGTAACAGCACTGTTTCCTCATCCACAAAATGGGTATGATAATGATAATATTTAGCTGACAGGGTTGCATGAAAATTAAACAAGGTACCTGACACCTGACTCTGCAACTTCCTTTTTTTTTTTTCCGTGTTTCCCATTTGCCAGGCAGGTGCTGAGGGCTTTGACAAGCCTCATCTCACGGAAGCTCCCCGATGCCTATGATAAATACCTTCCTTCTCATTTTGGAAACTGCAACTAAAGTACTATCTTCGTCTTCTCACGGTTAAAAGGTGTCAGAGCTGCAATGAAAGCTTCCTTAGGTTTAGCCCAAACCTCGTCATCTTTTCTCATTTTTTACCCCAGTAGCTAGACTTTTCTGAGTCTTGTCTACCCTCGTCTTGAACACAGTGACTTTCACCTAATGGCCTTCAGAAATTCACGTGGAGTGAATATTAGAGAAGAACTGTGTGGTCGTTGCCTTTCCCGGATTTCTGGTGTCCCCGCAGAGCCCCTGGGTCAGGCCACATCACTGAGGCTGCAGGATCTCCCTTCACAGCTCCAGCCTGACTCTTCCCAGCAGCTCTGACTGGAGCCTTCTGATGGCCACCCAGCTCCAGGCTCCTGGAAAGAGTGGAGCTGTCAGCAAAAGAGACCAAGAATTGAAGCCCAGAAAGGACATGCTTGCTGATGTGAATTTACTGCAGAGGCCCCAGGTCTTGGGTTCAGAAGAGCGGGACGGATCATGTGAGGTAAGCAGGAGCCCCACGGGGACAGTTCTCCAGAACCTGAGGGCAGACACAGGAAGCAGCATTTGGACTCCCTGTGTCTGAGACAATCTGGATTCTCCTGTGTAGAGCAGGAGAATGGGCATTGTGTGTTACAGAGGAAACTGAACTGGCTGATTAAGGAGGATGGTGTAGTAGAAGAGGGCTGTCCCTGGTGCAAAGGAAGAAGAAAAAGTACATCCAGCCACAGGCGGGGAAATGCTGATTCCTTCCTTCTCAGCACAGGCGAAGATCCTGCATCTTCCATCCGCTGCTGGGTCTTCACTGTCTCAGCTGGTCCCCACCTGACTCCTCACCGGAGACTGGCTGGTTTCCCCTTTGTCCTTGTAGTTTATAGTCATTGGATACTAGAGCAAGAACTGGCTTTTAAGGACCATGTTGTTTTTCCTACTTTATTAGGTGAATAAAAGTGCCAGAGAATAATGTTTCCAAATTGCCCACAGATATTAATATTTGGTATTTTGGAATGAGAAAGCAGGGTTCTTCAGTATACTCAAGATTTCCTGAAATTCCAAGTTATTCTGTGTATTTCATGACACTTTATTTGCATGTTTTTAAAATAGTAATGACCCACTCCGAAGACCTCATTTTAACTTTGTTATCTCTTTAAATACCTTGTTTCTCCAAATACAGGCACAATTCTGAGGTCCTGGGGGTGGGGACTTAAGCATACAAATTTCGGGTGGGGACACACAATTCAGCCCACAGCAGTGACACTGTTGTAGAAAAATGTCTTTCATTTCGTACTAAAGTTGGCTGAATTCTTAAGAGCATTTGCACGTTCAGTTACATGTTAAGATACATGATACATTATTAGCCTTGTTCCTTTTTTAACATTGAAAATATTTTGTTTGCTTGCCTTGATCCTGCTTTTGCTCGCTGAGATTTTCGAGCAGTTTCTCCGTTCACATTAGCACGTTCTCCAACAACATTCACATCATCTTGGCTTTGCAGCCTTCCCTCTACTCTGGCCAATACTGTGGTGTTAGTTTTTTTTGGTTCTTTTTTTGTTTTTGTTTTTAAATAACTGCTAATTTAATCCAAAGAGATGTGTCATTGTTGCTTTAATTTGTATTTTTTTTACAAGCAGGATTTTTTTTTCCCGAAGTTTTATTGGTCAATGATTTTTCTTTTGTGATTTACTTTTCTTGTCCTTTGACAATTATATTTTAGTTTGTCTTAGCCTCTGGACTTTCAAAGATGTATTATATATTAATAACCCATTTTTCTTTGCATATCTGTGTAAATTTCTTTTGCCACTGTTTCCCTTGGAAGTAGTTCTTGGTTTTATTTGCACATGGTTTGTTTTGCTGGGCTGGTAAATAAAACAGCTGTCGCCACTGTCTTTTCTTCTGAAATCCACCTCCTTAGAGGCAATCAGTTTTTACCCTTTTAACTAAATGTTTTGGTACTTACTTCCTAATCCTTTAATGACACCCTAATATAGCTCCGTCTCAGATTCCCAGGTTTATGTTTGGCCCTCTGTCACACAGCACTCACATGCATGCTTTTCATGCTTACCTTTCCAAGAGGTGGGTTAAATTTTGATTAGCTCAGTATTCCCTGAAATCAATTTACTTCTCCTGTGTGTCTCTCTCTACATAGAACACCACTTCTGACACTTACTGGTCATGTGCAGGGATTTTTCCCACCCCAAGCAATTCTCTGTGACACCAGCTGGGTGTCCTACAATTCAGTTCAATTCTGATACTGTCTACCTGGAGACAGTGTCAGATCCCACACGTTGTTAAGGGCTCAGTTCTTCAAGACTCCCCCCACTCCCTTTCAAATGCCAAGGGCACGTCCACCTGTGCTTCTGACCTATCGGCTGTAAGTCAGAGGTTCTTACAACTCCCTCCTTGGGTTCAATTAATTTACTAGGGCGGCTCACACAACTCAGGAAACCAGTTTACTCGCTAGATTACCAGTTTATTACAAAGGATAATTAAAGGACACAAATCAACAGCCAGATAAAGAGATACATAGGAGGAGGTCTGGAACGAAGGAGCCAGTTTGTCACGTGGCCCAGCAGTGAGGCCAGGTAAGAATCAGTGGGATTAGAGATGTGTGCAGTGTGGCCAATATTCAATTAATAAGTCACTCAGTTTCTTACACACAATTAGTACACAACACAGGTTAGTCAAAAAAGGGAGAAAAGGGGTGGGGAGTAAGGAGTCACTTGGCCCAGTGCTCTCATTATAAGGAGTCTGTCAGTAGGATGTAATGGTTACACCCCGGGGGACCTTGTCTCGCTCAGTTGCTCCTTCTGTTCCCGTAAAGTCGTTCCTTATCTACCCTTAGTTTATCACTCTTGAGACGCTCCCAGCCCTACGCCAGACATTTCACAACAACTAACGCGGAAGTTCACACTGGCCACTGTGACTCCATTTTGCACTACTTAACATAGCTTAAATCCTATGAATTTCACACAGAGGAGTAGGAATCATAACACAAAAGAAGTCACATCACTGGAAAGCCATATATATCATGGCGAAAAAAATCATTAAAAACACACCCTTGGGGCTCCCCTGGTGGCGCAGTGGTTGAGAGTCCGCCTGCCGATGCAGGGGACGCGGGTTCGTGCCCCGATCTGGGAGGATCCCACGTGCCGTGGAGCGGCTGGGCCCGTGAGCCATGGCCGCTGGGCCTGCACATCCGGAGCCTGTGCTCCGCAACGGGAGAGGCCACAACGGTGAGAGGCCCGCGTACCGCAAAAAAAACCCCACACCCTTGTATGTAAGTGCCTGTTCACCAATGATGACTAATTCTCATTGAGCTTGGGTATGTTGTTACAGGGCTCCGTGTCATTTGAGGACGTGACCATAGACTTCAGCAGGGAAGAGTGGCAGCAACTGGACCCTGCCCAGAGACGCCTGTACCAGGATGTGATGCTGGAGATCTACAGCCACCTCTTCTCAGTGGGTGAGCACATCTGACCTGGGACTCTTGGACGGGCCTCCTTGAGATGTCTTTCCTTCTTGTGGCGTGCAATGGGACATCTGAAGAATGTAGTCAGTGTGCCCTTGGCTTATCCTAAACTGTTCATTCCTTTTGGGCCTCTTTGAGTGTTACTTTGTTCCTAGTGAAAGGTGCTGAGTTTCCTGATGTGCCCATAAAGCTTCACTGAATGGCCTCTAAAGCCCAAGACCACGTCCGAATGCAATATCCTTTCTTATTCACAGGGTATCACATTCCCAACCCGGAGATCATCTTCAGGATGGAAAAGAGAAAGGAGCAATGGGTGAGGGAGGCTGAACTCCCACGTCAGAGGCATCACGGTGAGTGACTATCGGGTCGTGAAGATCTGAGGGGCCGTTATTCAACCTACCACACTTATCCATTCCCCCAGTGGTGGACACAGGTTACCTCCTACTCCTAGTTTCTAAGGCTAATGCTGCCAAACGTTATTTTGTAAATGTCCCGTAGGGGCCAACGTAAGAATTTCTGAGGTGAATAGTCAGGGGTGGGACTGCCTGATCACTGGATATGCCCACACTGAATTAGCTAAGTAAACCATGGGGCTCTTCAGGTGGGCTTCACCATCCACACTGTCATGTGGGGATGCACGAGGACTTGCATTTGTACACCTTGCTTGCCAGCATTTAGTATTTACCAAATTTCTCATTTGTGGCCTATGCTATGATAGAGCTGTTTCATGTTTTAATTTCCTTTTTCTAGTAACAGAGCATCTCACCATTATGTTACCTGACAGGGTATTCCATCTGGATGTTGCTTTTCTGTCATCTTGTTTTATCCCTTTGTGGAGTTTCCTGAAAGCCTTTTTTTTTCCTTTTCATTTGCTCCCTGAATTCATCAATTTTTTTCCTGTGCTGGATCTTTCTTCTTTACCCCTAACTGCGATGCCTCCAGCTTGGGCCTCTGTACTTCCCTCTGGTCATCATAGAGGAATTACTTTAAATTCCTTAAATCCCTTTAAAGGGCCCTTCTATTCTCAACACTTAGGCCTACACATTTTTTTCTGATGATCCCTTTATCAACCCCTCCAGGCCCCGTGCCTAAACTGTGTTCTCTTATTTAGCTACATGGTGGACAGTTCCCATGGGATGACTCACTTCCTTATTTTGGGGAGCTCAGAAACTGGAATCATTACACAAATCAGAAATTCTTCTCACCTTATACATTTTTTTAGATTCTTCTGTTTCTTGGCTCTTCCATCTCAGTCTTCTCATTTTCTTATTTTAGAAATTCTATCACTTTTTTTTTTTTTTTTTTTTTGGCCACGCCACTCGGCTTGTGGGATCTTAGTTGCCTTACCAGGGATCGAACCTGCACCCTCGTTAGTGAAAGTGCAGAGTCCTAACCACTGGACTGCCAGGGAATTTCCCCCATTTTTTTTTTTTTTAAAGGTATTTTTAAAAATTTGTTTTCTTTATTTTTGGCTGCAGTGGGTCTTTGTTGCTGTGTGTGGGCTTTCTCTAGTTGCAGCGAGCAGGGGCTACTCTTCGTTGCGGTGGCTTCTCCTGTTGTAGAGCATGGGCCCTAGGCACCCGAGCTTCAGGAGTTGTGGCTTGTGGGCTCTGGAGCGCAGGCTCAGTAGTTGTGGCGCATGGGCTTAGTTGTTCCGCGGCATGTGGGATCCTCCCAGATCGGGGCACGAACCCGTGTCCCCTGCATCGGCAGGTGGACTCTCAACCACTGCGCCACCAGGGAAGCCCCATTATTTCTTTCTGAAAGTACAATTTAATTCACCCTTTTCGTTAATTCCACGGGCATCACCATAAACCAGCTCCCTATTTTCTCATGCTTGGGTTATTTTGTTCCTAATGGGATTTGTGGATGCCTGGCCATCGTGAGTCTGGTCAAGATGCCATTGACAGATTTTATTACCCCAAAGATTGGTATTTTGTTTCTTTCTTCTCAGGTTTTAATAAAAAGAAATATATATATATACACACACACACACACACAGACAGACACACACACACACACACACACACACAGACACAGACACACCAAAAGTGATTATAAAGAGCATTCTCATTTTTTACAAATAGTGATAGATGACTGAGGTTTGGGGACAGGACAAGGGTCTGGGATACAGTTTATCCAAGTGACGGAAAGAGAAAAGAAACAAGACGTGATGGTCTTATCTAACGAATAGGATGATCGGTGACTCCCATTCTTAGGAAAAAATGGCATATTAAGTAGCATAAAGCTGAAAGTGATAACAAAGAGACCAAGGACCAGTATAGTTTCCAGAATAATTTCCCTCCTATAAAACACTTCTAAAAGGCGGGTCAGCAGGAAGCTTTACGTTTTGTACTCATTCGGGTGTTGAAGTTTTTCTCTTGTCATTGCAGTACCGTCTTTTATGATGTTGCTCTGTGGGACTGAATGCACTGCACCCAAAGCCAGGTTCTACTAGGCAGAAAAGGGGTGGAGGGTATTGAGAAGCTGTGATGTATTACCCTGGCCAGAAGTGGTGCATAATGTTGTGTGCACATTCCATCAGCAAAAACAGTGTCTGTCACACCTCATTGCAAGAGAAATTGTGAGCCGTTACGTGGCTTGGCTGCCCTGTACCTGGCCACAGTTAACCTCTGTGGAAGAAGGGTGAAACAGATTCTAGGGGACAGCTGGCTTGTCCAGTCTTCCAGTGTACCCTTCTTAGGATATGCATATTCCTAAGTTCAAGAAAACAAACCTCAATTTCATGGAGAGTTGCAAGTTTGGGTATAGGTATTCTTTCAGTGCTTGGCTATGTTAGGATTGATACTTCAGTAGTATTTCAGTGGAATATCTAGGGCCGATGGATTTTGTGTTGTTTCTCACGAGTGGGAGGAAGCTGGGAGATTAGTTACAATTTAGATCTGAAAGCTAATGAAGACCCATACAGATGGTCCCTGACTTATGACGGATTGACTTACGAATTTCTCAGTAATGTTGCAAAAGCCGTACATGTTCAGTAGAAACCATACTTTGAATTGTGAGTTTCGATCTTTTCCCAGGATAGTGATAGGCAGTACCTTACTCTTCTAACGCTGCACAGCAGCTCCCAGTCAGCCACGCGATCACGAGGGGAAACGACCAGTACACTTACAACCTTTCTGTACCCAGATAACCACTGCTCTTAACTTTCAGTATAGTATTCAAGAAACTGCATGAGATATTCAACACTTTATTATAAAACAGGCCTTGTGTTAGATGGTTTTGCCCAACTGTAGGCTAACGTTTAAGTGTTCTGACCACATTTAAAATAGATTGGGCTAAACTACGACGTTCAGTAGGTTAGGTGTATTCAATGCATTTTCAACTTATGATATTTTCAACTTCTGATGGATTTATCAGGACACAACCCCACTGTAAGTCGAAGAGGCTCTGTACTGAGCCCCCTCCTTCAACCTTTGGCTATCCACAGATGCTGCCCTATGACACACTTGCCTCTTTTATCCTGTAGTCATCCCACTAGGTCTGGGTATCAAGACTGCCTACATGAGTGGAGCCAAGACTGCCTACATGAGTGGAGCCAGTTTGCCCTCGTTCAAATCTAACTTTCCCCAAGGCTGAGCAAAGTGTTTTTGGCTAATTAGTTCTTCATGTGGAAAACCAGGATAATAAGTAGTTAGCTCCTGGGGTTGCTGTGAGGATTAAATGAGCTTATGTGTATATCACATAGAACACTGCCTGGTGAACGCTAAGTGCTATACAGATAAGTGCTTGACGTATAATAAGGGCTGTGCAACTGTTTTCTCTCATAATCACCATGAGCACCACCACTGGTATATGACTCAGCAGTTTCCCTGTGCACAATCTCATCAGCCCCATGTGACGACTCTTCTATCCTTTGCTAACTGTTCACTGTATCTGTTTCATCTTTTTCTCCTTCTAGAAGGGGAGTCTGGGCTTGAAACCCCACAATGGGAAATTTCTGAAAGAGCTTCATTTCACCATGAGACGTTGGATGAAGTCACAAGAGATGGCTCATGGTGTTCCGTTTTAGAAAAGCTGTGGGAAGAAGCTGACCAAACAAAGAGAGATCAGAAAAATCAAAGTAAACCTTCACATCAGGGGGCTTTCCTCAACAAGAAAAAAGTGAACACAGAGAGGGACTGTAACTATAAGGACCCTGGAAAAATCATCTGTGCGAGGCCCCACCTTGTTTCCTCACAAAAGAGACCTCATAAACGTTGCTCTCATGCAAAAAGGTTGAAACCTAATCTAGAAGTAAATCGTCAAAATCAAAGCAACACCACAGAACACCTTGATGAGATGGTTGAATCTGGTCAGCTATTCACCCATAGCTCTTCCAGTTCCAGCTGCAAAAATACTCATACAGGAGAGAACTTCTGTGACGGTAATTCATGTACAAAAGGCTTCGGCCATAAACAGTCATTCACACAACATCAAGTTCACACTCAGGAAAAACCAGAGAAGTGCACTGAGTGTGGGAGGGACTTTACCCAGAAGTCACACCTCCTTGAACAACAGAGATTCCATAGTGTAGAAAACCTCCTGGAATGTGGTAAATGTGGGAGAGCCTTCACCCCACAACCAAAACTCGGTGTATATGTGACAGATCATACAGGTAACATACCGTATATATGTAAGGAATGTGGAAAAGTCTTTGTTCGGAGGCCAGAACTGGTTACACACCAGAAAACTCACACTAGAAAGAAGCCCCATAAATGCCATGAATGTGGAAAAGCCTTTTTCCAGATGTTATCTCTCTTCAGACATCAAAAAACTCATACTAGAGAAAAACTCTATGAATGCAGTGAATGTGGGAAGGGCTTCTCCCAGAATTCAACCCTCAGTATACATCAGAAAATTCATACCGGCGAGCGACAGTACGTATGCAGTGAATGTGGGAAGGCCTTCACCCAGAAGTCAACACTCAGCTTGCACCAGAGGATCCATTCAGGGGATAAGTCTTATGTGTGTATTGAATGTGGCCAGGCCTTTATCCAGAAGGCACACCTGATTGTACATCAGAGAAGTCACACGGGAGAGAAACCTTATCAGTGCCACAACTGTGGAAAATCCTTCATTTCCAAGTCACAACTTGATATACATCATAGAATCCATACTGGGGAGAAACCTTATGAATGTAGTGACTGTGGGAAAACCTTCACCCAAAAGTCACACCTCAACATACACCAGAAAATTCACACTGGAGAAAGACACCACGTGTGCAGTGAATGTGGGAAGGCCTTCAACCAGAAGTCAATACTCAGCATGCATCAGCGAATTCACACCGGAGAGAAGCCTTACAAATGCAGTGACTGTGGGAAAGCCTTTACTTCCAAGTCACAATTCAGAGAGCATCAGCGGATCCACACTGGAGAGAAACCCTATGTATGCACTGCATGTGGGAAGGCTTTCAATGGTAGGTCAAATTTCCATAAACATCAGATGACTCACAATAGAGAGAGAACTTTTGCCTGTTACAAGTGTGGACACACCTTCACCCAGAAATCAGAGCTGATTACACATCAGAGAACTCATATAGGAGAGAAACCTTACGAATGCTGTGACTGTGGGAAGTCCTTCAGTAGGAAACCACAACTCAAAGTGCATCAACGAATCCACACGGGAGAGAGACCTTACATGTGTTCCAAGTGTGGGAAGAGCTTCAACAACAGATCAAATTTTAATAAACACCAAACAACTCATACCAGAGACAAATCTTCAGTTCCTAATATGCATATACATAAATGAAATAAACTCTGAATTTCTTGAAGAAAAAAATCTTATGAGTCAGATTTAATCATATATTATAGAATTCATGCTTCACAAAAACTCTAGGGATGCGCTGCGTGTCACCAAGTTACACATTTTATGTGAAGGAAATTACTCAGGAAAGAACTTCTGAGTGGAAATGTCCATATTTGTACTAGCCTCTTTAAGTTATAAAATTCACTTGGGGAAGAAACCCTGACTAATGCATTGAGAAGTTTCTGTAGAGTATGGTATAAGACAGAATCTTTAGGTCAGCATATTTATTTATATACACACATACACATACCCTCAATTCTGTAGTGTCTGCTATAGAATTCACTGCAGAACAGGAGGTGTCAATAGATTATATATTTTTAAAAAGAACCTAATATATACACAGATGAATGTACATTTTTGGTAAATGTATAAATGTGATTCTAGTCTTCACAGTGTCATTTTTCTCTTCTTTCATGATTAGTTCAGCTCTACCCTCCTCTTTCCACCTCCACCATCTATGGTGAAACTTTTACTCTATGGACTCTATCGTATTTTTATACACGCTCCTAAACCATTTAGGCCAAGAGTCAGCAAACTGGCCATCAGCCATCAGCCAAATCTGGTTGGCCACCTGTGTTTTTTAAATAAAGTTTTATTGGAACACAGCCATGTTCATTTGTTTATGTATTGTCTGTGGCTGCTTTTGTGCCAGTGGCAGAGCTGAGTAGTCATGGCAAAGGCCGTATGGCCTGCAAGCTGAAAGTATTTACTCTCCGGCCCTTACAGAAGAAGTCTGCCAACACTTGTTATCCACACACACTCATTAGCATAAACCTATATAGGTACTCTTCCCTTTGTTTTATAAATATCAGACCATATCATATACACATGTGCACTTGTTCTTTTCACGCTACAATACAGCTGTTCAGTGACTACATTAGTATTCTATCAGTATGTGGACATGCTGTAATTTATTCAACCAACCTCACATTTTTTATTACTCATTCTTTCCCCCACCTTTTTTGCTACAAGAAAGCAGAACAGCATTATCTGTAAATGGACAGGCCCAGAAGTCAGGTTTCTGTACTTGCTTCTATGTCAATCAGGCAAGATATTTAACTCATCTGTCCTGGTTTTCAAAAGCAAGACGACAACAGTGCTACCCCACCAGTCCTCCTGAGAAATAAATGGGTGAATAAGCCTTAACTTTAACTGTGTGGAGAGAACCAGACCTTGGTGAATTTGAGTAGGGCCCTGTGTGACCAAATGAATGGAAATGAAAGGATGGGGGTTAGGGATGGCAGAGTGGAGAAGCAAGTAAAATAAAGCCTCCTTTAATATGAAACCAGGTGCGATGGGTGGGAAGGCTGCCCTGCAGCCCTGGTCTCAGGGATTCTGTTCCTGCCTCCAGATACCCCTCAGCCTGGCACTGGGGCTCCTGGGGATGAGAGGCTGATGTCCACAGTGAGGCTGGTGTAGAGGCGCTGCAGCTCCTTGGGAGAGCAGCCTGTATCCCAGCGAGTTCATGCCATCGTGCGACGGATCTGGGCCAGAAGGCCAGGACTAGCAGAGGCAGGAAGGGCAGCCGTGTGAGCGGAGGGCTCGAGGGCTCGGGAACAGGCCCAGGACTGGCTACCCCCGCCCCCAACCCTGACTCACCTCTGGGGGCTCTGCTTTTGGCTGCAGTCCTGCCCCTCCAGCTTATGGTAGCAGCCACAGAGCAGATGGGGCCGTGAGAGGAGCATCCCACTGAGTTTCAGCCTTCCAGGGGAGAGGGCAGGGAGGCCAGACGCCTGTCTCCTCTGATAGAGTCCCCATGCCACACCCGGCCCCTCAGGCCAGAGTGGCTTGCGTCTCCCGCAATCCGTGTCCCCTCAGTCTAGGGCAGCCTGTGTCTGCCACACCATGGAGGGACCTGCTGCCCCCTACCTGGAAGTGATGTCATCATCCTCCCGGTTCCAGCCCCAGTACGTGTTGGGGAAGCCACTGATCCCGACTTAGTGAATGGGGCGCAGGGCAAACACCCCTCCAAGGTAGCCCCGGTAGGGCAGCCTGCAGAGGCAGGGAGAGTTGGAAGCACAGGGAATTTCAGGGAATGGTCCCTGGCCCTTTCCTGGCCAGGATCACAAGGTTGACTTCTGGGTTAGCCCTTCTCCACTCACCCCCATGGGAACCTCTCCCCTGACCCCTAGGATGTCTCCATGCCGGATTCTGGGGCAGTCCTTCCTCTGACCCTTGAGATGGCCCCTCACGTGACCCTGGGAGATCCCCTCCCTGAATCATCTGACAGGCCATTCTTGTGACCCCATTAAGGCCCCCTCCTTTTTTAAGTTCTCCTTCTCTGACCTCTGGTACAACCTCTCTGCCTACTGCCTTGTTAAGTGCATCCTGATTCCCCCACTGATAGCCAATCCCACTCCCATCTGACACCCACACCCAGGAGGAAGGTTCTTCACCGTCTACAAGGCCTCTCCTCAGGCCGCATCATGCTTTGCACCGTCAGCACCAGGGACCAGGGCCTGGACTACACAGACAGGCGGGGCAAGGCCCAAGGGACTGGGGGCTTGGACTACACAAACAGGCGGGGCAAGGCCCAAGGGACTGGGGGCCTGGACTACACAGACAGGCGGGGCAAGGCCCAAGGAGTCTCCCACAGGAGGTCCCCTCCCTCCACCTACTTGTACTTGAACCTGTCAATGGCAGGGAAGACGTCACAGATGTAGAGGCTGCGGTCGTCCTTGGGGAGCAGGTTCACATCGTGGGGGAAGACACAGTCCCAGTCCTCCTCCTGCGCGGCCTCCCAGAACCCCACGTTGTCATAGTCCCAGTCCTCCTCCTGCGTGGCCTCCCAGAACCCCACATTGTGAAGCTTGCCCTGGTGGATGGAGATGCTCGGCGCTGCCCTCACCGCAGGCCGTGGTGGCCCTGCCACCTGCCAGGCCTGTCCTCTCTCACCTTGTCGAGTGCCATTCTCCTGCCTGGAAACCCTTCTTATTCCCACTGTGGAGATGGAAAACCAAGACTTGTCCAGGAAGGTTTAGTTCAAAGGTGACCTCCCCTGAGAAACTTTTCTTGGATCCCCACCCCCATCCTGGTCAGGGTCAGTATCCTTAGCCTCTCAGCTCTCCCTCCTCGGCCATCTTCAAGGTTCTCAAGGATCATCACCTTCCAGAGGCCATCGGAGGAAGGCAGAGGTCAGGAGTGATAGGGGACCACCTGTGTCTCTCTGTTTCTACTCCTACTAGAGAAAGACTAATCATCACCTATGATGTTCATCATCAGCATCACCACCGTCATCACTATCACTACCTTCATCATCTTCAACGTCACCAACACAGTCACCTAACCTCCATCATCGCTGTTACCACCATCATCACGACCATCACCACTCTGACCATCACCACCACCATCACGCAGCAGCAGCATCTTAGCGATCACCATCATTACCACCATCGCCACCGTCAACACCGCCACCACCACCATGATCGCCACCATCAACACCGCCACCACCACCATGATCGCCACCATCAACACCGCCACCACCATCATGACTGCCACCATCAACACCGCCACCACCATCATGACCGCCACCATCATGATCACCACCATCAACACCGCCACCATCATCATAATCACCACCAACACCGCCACCACCATCACGATCGCCACCATCAACACCGCCACCACCATCATGATCGGCCACCATCATGATCACCACCATCAACACCGCCACCACCATCATGACCGTGGCGGTCATAATCACCATCAACACCGCCACCACCATCACGATCGCTGTCACTTACTGAGCACCTACTATGTGCCAGGCATTGGCTTCACTGCTTTATACTCATTAACTCAATGAATCTTTGTCTCATGAATGAGAAAACAGTGGCACAGAGCATAAATGCCCCAAGTTCATACACAGTTATACTAAGTAACAGTGTGCTGAATGGCTGGATAAATGGACCGATGGATGGATGGATGATCAGTCCCCACCTCAGATCACACAGGTTAAAATGGACAAGGCCAAGACTCAAACAGGCACCTAACAGACCCCAAACCCAGTGCTTTAATTTACCCCTTAGGTTAACTGCCCAATCTGAACAGCCCTGGTCTCAGAGAGACCCAGATTCACTGGGATTGAGCCCTTCCCGTAGACAGCTATTCAAGCTGATCCCAGACTCAGCCAGTCTAGACCAAACCTTTAGCCTTTGGTTCTGGTTTCCCCCAGTGCAAGTTCTTCTTGACTCATCAATCCTACCCCCTGGATACTCTCTGGCCCAGACGCTCTCAGCTCAGAGACTGGCAACTGCAGCCCTGACTCTCCAAGGCCAGGCGCAGAGACCCTCTCCTCTCTTGCCCCTGCCCCTCCCCATTCCTGCCGCACCTGGTTCACTACACAGATGGCGTACTGCAGTGGCTGGGGCTGCAGGAAGGGGCGCAGGTGGAGGAGCAGGTGCTGCAGGTGCTGGGCTTGCCCGCAGTAGGGCACCACTACCGCCATGTGGTGCTGCGCCCAGCAGTCAGGTGGCCAGTACTGGCCTCCCAGCTCCACCAGGGCGTTCTTTTCCACCACCTGCTCCATCGTCAGGTTCTCTGGCATCACCATCTTCAAGGGCCCACCTGAGAGAGGCAGAGGCCAGGGACGGTCAGGGACCCACCCCAGAAACCCCACCACCCAGCTGTATTGGGTTAAATCACGCCCCCCACAAATTCACGTCCACCCAGAACTCCAGTATGTGACCTCATTTGGAAATGAGGGCTTTGCGGATATAATTGGTTATAGTGCGGTCATACTGGTTGACGGTGGGCCCTAAGTCCAATGACTGGGGTTCTTATAAGAAGGCCATGCAAAGAACCAGAGAGAAAGTCAGTGGCCACAGAGGCAGAAATTAAAGTGATGCTCCTCCAAGCCCAAGACGGCCAGCAACCACCAGAAGCTAGGACAGAGGCACAGCATGGTGTCTCTCAGAGCTTCCAGGAGGAACCAGCCCTTGACCACACCTTGATTTCAGACTTTTGGCCTCCAGAACCGTGAGGGAATACACTTCTGCTGCTCTAAGCCACCCAGCGTGTGGTACTTTGTTATACCAGCCCTGGCAAACTAACGTGCCAGTCCGAAGGGCTCTGAGCTGGGCCCAGTCCCTTCGCCTCCCTGCACCTCCTTCTGTGTTCCTCCCTCGTCTCTCCCCTGGCTCCCACGCTTCTCTTGTTCCTCCCCCAGCAAGCTCATCACCTCCTGTTGCTTTTCTCCCTGTGGGCCCTGATGGTCCTCAATCTGTCTCCTGAGCTGCAATCCCAACCTGCCTCCCAATTGTCTCCTCCTGGGTGGTTCTCCGGCCACCCACTCTCCCTACATCTCAAACCAGCCTCCTTCTCAGTTCCCGCTCTCACTGAGGGCTCCACCGACCACTCACTCGTCCCCAGCCGTGCCTCTTCTTTCAGCAGTGGACCATATTTTTTTGCCCAAGATGGCCACAACAGTATCGCGTATCCAACAGGCCCTTCTTTTTTTTACGGCGGGAGGGGGGGGGGCGCACCACACGGCATGTGGGGTATTAGTTCCCTGACCAGGGACCAAACCCGCACCCCCTGCAGTGGAAGCAAGGATTCTCAGCCACTGGACCGCCAGGGAAGTCCCCAACATGCCCTTCTCACAATGTGGCTCTGACACTCTTCCTGCTTATTGAGAAGTGAGTCTCTGTCCCCGCCCCTTAAAACCGGGTGGCCTTTTATGACTGTCCCAGTGAATGGAGGATGGCAGAAGTGACAGACGTTATGTGGCTTTTGAGACTAGATCGCATAAAAGTCCGTTTGGCTTCTGCCTCGTTTCCATGTAGACTCACTCTTGAAGCCTTCAGCTGCCATAGAAGCTCTGAGGCCACCATGCTGTGAGGAAGCCCAACTAGACTGTGTGGAGAGACCCTAAGATCACAGGAAGAGAGTGAGGTGCCCAGCCAGCTCCTGGTTGCTTCCACCCGCTGCTGTTCTAGCTCCAGCCTCATCTCACCACAACTGCCCAGCTGAGCCCCTCCCCCAAATTCCTGACCCCCCCCCCCGCCCCACACACACACACTCTGAGAGTTAATGATTGTTTAAAGATGGTAAGTTTTGGGGTGGTTCGTTTTGATGCAGCCACAGATAATACATAATCCGTTGTCCCCAGCCACCAAGCCCACTGCCTTCTGCTTCCTGGCCCTGCCCTACTCCTCAGGGATTCCTGCCAGCTCCCCGAAGCCCGAGGTGCGGCTGGGGGCGTAGGAGGCCCCTGCAAGCTTACTGATGTAGGGAGAGATGATGGGGCAGCTGGGCAGACCCTCCTCACTGATGTCCACAGGATGGATCTGGCTGAGGTTGGAGTACCGGTCCTGGTGAGGGATTTCCACAGAGGAGACCTGAACCAGAAAAAGTAGCCCTTCCCCTTCCTCAGGCTTGTCTTGTATGAGGAAGCACAGGAAGGAGGTGCAGCCGTGGCGGTGGTGGTTCCAGTAGAGGAATGCCCCTGCCGGCAGCAGCTGTACCCCCAGAAATAAGAGAAGCCCCCACCGCTGTACCTTTCTGGGAAAGGAAACAGAAGGTTTCTGTTGGAACAGATGGTTCCTCCCATCTTGCAAACCCCTCACTCTGGCCCCGGGTGGCTCGGTCCCAATCTCCTGCGCCCATCCTTCCCCGACTGGCTCTGCACACGCCACAGAGGGGAGGGCCAGAGGGAGAGACTTGCTGAAGCCACTCAGGGCCACCTGCCGTGCGCACATCTCCAGCCTCATCTCTCCCACCTCTGGTCACACTGCACGCTGGCTGGGCTGCTCCCCTGGGTGAGTGACCCAATCTCTCTAAGACTCGATGTCCTTGTCTATGAAAAGGGGCTTACGGCTGGATCAGACTCGCGGTGCGAGGACCCGCCATGTGCAGGAGTCAGAGGGTGACACGGACTCAGCATTTTCCCCGGAGTGGGCCAGGTTCTCTCCCATCTCCAGCATCCTGGGATGGAAGGGAATGACCCCACGCCTGCTCTTTCTGGGTGCCCTCTCCCCTCTGCCACCACAAGCACCAAGTAGCCCCTCGCAGCTTCCACAGCCCCTGGATCTCCCTCTACCACCATCTAATCATCGTGGATTGTGACTGTCCGTGTCAGCCTCCCTCCTCAGACGAGGGGCCTGCTGAGAGCAGGGTTCAGGACTGACTCAGTTCTAGGTGCCCAGCATTTCCCGGGACAGCAAGCCCCGGGAAATGGATGAATGAGTCAATGAATGAATGAATGGGTGGATGGATAAGACGCTATTCACCACCTGCTAAAACCCCTGCTCCTCCTTCAAGAGTTCCTTGTCTAGGGACTCTTCTCCAAGTCCTTCACTCTCGTCTACACTCTGTCTGGCCTCTCCTGGTCCCAGGCATCTCTGCTGTCACAGCTCTGGTCAGCAGACCTGGACAGATCCGAGTCCACTCACTCTCCCTCACCAGCCCCGGAGCTCTGGGAGGGCAAAGCTTGGCATGACTCATCTCTGGGTCCCAGCATCACCCAGCACATGAGCTGAGCGTTCACCTATTGATTCATCCGGGTTTACTAAGCACGCACTCTGTACCAGGCGTTACAGCGGGAACCAATGAAGCAGCCAGAAAGACAGTCAACAAAAATCTCCGCCCCTCCCCCGCCTCCACCCCTATGAAACCTACACTCTGGTAGAAGAGACAGGCAAGAAAATGGATAATTTCAGAGCGCGATAAAAGCCTATATATGAAAGGAGTAGAGGAGGAAGGGGAGTAGAGAGTCAAGATTCAGAGAGGTGACCTCAGCCCTGGTGGCTGGCGAGGCAACATTTAACTGAGCCCTGGAAGACGGGGTGGAGGCGGCCACGGGGAGTGTCTCTGGCAGAGGGAACAGCAAGTGTAAAGGCCCTGAGGCAGGAAGCGGGAGATATAGGAAAGAGTGGCAGGGGACTGAAGCTAGATCAGAAAGTCTCTTCTGTGGTCTTCCCTGGTGGCGCAGTGCTTAAGAATCTGCCTGCCAATGCAGGGGACACGGGTACGAGCCCTGGTCCGGGAAGATCCCACATGCTGTGGAGCAACTAAGCCTGTGCGCCACAACTGCTGAGCCCACACGCCACAACTACTGAAGCCTGTGAGCCTAGGGCCCATGCTCTGCAACGAGAAGCCACCGCAATGAGAAGCCTGTGCACCGCAATGAAGAGTAGCCCCCGCCTGCCGCGACTAGAGAAAGCCTGCATGCATGGCAATGAAGACCCAACACAGCCCCCAAAATTAATTAATTAATTTAATAATTTAAAAAAAAAGAAAGGCTCTTCTAGGTCACGGTGAGGGGGGAGCAGGAGAGCGGTGTGATCTGGGTCACATAGATAAAACATTGCTCTGGAGCAAGGGTTCGCAACTGGGGAAGTTTCTGCCTCCACGCAGAGGACATCTGGCAATGTCTAGAGACATTTTTGATTGTCACAAATGGTGGGGGGATGCTGCTGGCATCTGGTGGGCTAGTAGAGGCCAAGAATGCCCCTGAATATCTTACAATTTACAAGATGGCCACACCCACACCCCATAAAACCAAGGATGTCAAGTACTGAGGTTGCTAAACTGCTCTACAGGCAATGTGGTATGTTCTTCAGCAATGCAGGGTGACCCAGCGGGGAAGAATGCCTCGGTCTCTTTGTTTCTCCCTCCCTTCCTCCCTCCCCTTCTTCTTCCCTCTCCCCCGCCCCCACCTCTCTCTCTTTCCCCAAAGGAACTTCTTGGCCTTGAGACCTGGGTCGCTGTCAGCACTGGTCCCTAAGGAGGACTGGGGAGTGTTCTCATTTCCTGCTCTTGCAAAGACTCACTGATGACAAGGACTGATTCATGGACCGAAGGCTTCCCTCTGGCTGTAGCATGAAGAACAAATCCTGGGGTTTTTTTCCCCTTTCCTTTCTGTGTTTCAAGGGCTCCCAGCTGATGGATGACGAACCCTGTTTTGAATTGACACTTGGAAAGAAGTGCAAAGTGGGGATCTTGTGGAAAGATGGTAGAGAATGAAATGGGATCAGGGGAAGTTCTGCTCCCCAGGTTCATCACAGGGGACACCTGTCGGCTGGAAGCAAATGGGTCCCATGAACAGAAATGGGTAGGATTTGCACTGGTCCATGCTGGTCCCCGTAATCATTCTGAAGCCAAAGGTGAAGAATATGAATAGATGCATCAATGAGCTTATCGAAAGGCACTGAAAAGTTACATACAGGCTGATGTCCTTGTCACTAAACTGGCGAGTATACTTTTAGATGAACTACAAAACGATCTCGTTACAGAAGCAGGCTCAGGGCCAAGTCTCAAATGTGGGGCAAGACAGAATGTGATCAGGGATAGACAATCCTCCAACTTAAGGAAACAAGAGCATTACGGAAATAAGAATCTAATCTCGGTAGCAGATTCTGTTGTGGGATAGACATCAGGTAGAATTTCTCCCAGCCTTTCAGCTGGAAAGGCAGCTTTCAAAGGAGCGCCGTTTCAGAGAATACCATCCAGGCTTTTGAGTGGCACATCTAGAATTAGACACTCGTCCTTTAGGCAAAACGAGAAGAACTAGACCCCACGTGTATGGTGGAAATGCACCCTGCTCACACGCAGAAGGTAATCAATAGTCAAAAACATCTCAGGAGGGCTTCCCTGGTGGCGCAGTGGTTGAGAGTCCGCCTGCCAATGCAGGGGACACGGGTTCGAGCCCTGGTCTGGGAAGATCCCATATGCCGTGGAGCAACTGGGCCCATGAGCCACAACTACTGAGCCTGCGCATCTGGAGACTGTGCTCCACAACAGGAAAGGCCGCGACAGTGAGAGGCCCGCGCACCGCGATGAAGAGTGGTCCCTACTCGCCGCAACCAGAGAAAGCCCTCGCACAGAAACCAAGACCCAACGCAGCCAAATAAATAAAAAAAAAAAATGAATTTTAAAACAAACAAAAAAAGCATCTCAGGAACTTCAGCCGGATTTGGTGCTGTCCTTCAGGGACCAAGACCAGTCTTTGAAATACCCTGGTAGAGTTGGCCCTGCAGCCATTTATGGACGTGTTTGCTGGGATGAAAAGAGCAGGGCTCATGACAATCCCCATGTCCCAGCTGGGAATGCTGCAGGTGTGGCCCACACCTGAATCATGCCACACGGGCCAGTGTCCAGCTGCTCTGTGAACAGGAGGTGCCAACAAAGCCTCGATGGTGATATCTCCCGTTCCGAGGCAGGGGGTCAGTGAGCTTGGAGCAGTGAAGAGTCTCAGGTGGGGTATGTCCTCTCAGGAGCCTGATTCTTCATGCAGGAGTTGGATGTATCAGTGGTTTCCGGGGAGCCACCAACAGAGCAAGTGTGTTAGTTACACATCATGCTGGTTACAGAGTTCAGACACCCAGACTCACATTCCCAGATGTCCTCCTCATGCTGGGATGGGAAAGCCTGCTGCTATTGAAAGTATGGTTTGTCTCTTGGAAAACCCAGTAAAAATGACCCCTCGGATTCCACAGGATACATGAGAGGCACCTTCCAGAGCCTGAGAGTTATGTAGATTTCAAATGATTGTTTTCTTACTCCTGGTTTTTTATAATTAATCTCTATTGTATCCATAGGGATTATGATTTAGTGCTACACAGTGCTACTGTACTTGGGGCTCTCGATGATGAAAGTTAAATTATAAACAATCATTTAAAAAAAAAAAAAGAGTTTGCTAATCCCAAACTCTAGTCCTCAGTATGTCTGTGAGTCCGCTTCTGTTTTGTAGATAGATTTATTTGTGTCATATTTTAGATTCCACATATAAGTGATATCATATGGTATTAGTGGATATATACTATCATATATAGGATGCATAAACAACAAGGTCCTACTGTACAGCACAGGGAACTATATTCAATATCCTGTGAGAAACCATAATGGAAAAGAATATATAAAAAAAGGATGTCTATACGTGTATAACTGAGTCACTCTGCTGTACAGCAGAGATTGACACAACCCTGTACATCAACTACACTTCAATTTAAAAAATTTAAAAAAAAAGAATTTGGCAGTATTATCATGTGACTATAGTTGTGGAAGCACAAAGGTGTGTTCTTATTACTTCCTCAAAAAACAGAAAAGATTCCATCTCACTACCATTGAAAGGTAAACCGGGTATGATAAAATCAATTTTATGTTTTGTTTCTCAAAGTTATGTTAAGATTTCAGGAAAAAATTCTGATGTCTTAAACTAGCAGCAATGTTCGTGCGTGGTACATGATTCAAATTAGTAGAGTCTACACCCACATTTTCCAGCTGACATGGTACTGTTTGGTCTAATAATAATCTTATACTTTCATTTGTAGGCAAGAGGGAAGGTGTGGAAAGCAAACCATCAAGAAGCCCCTCTTTCCAAAGAAAATCTCACATTAGAAACATGTCTTCTTTAAGAATGAAAGCCAGGGCTTCCCTGGTGGCGCAGTGGTTGAGAGTCCGCCTGCCGATGGAGGGGACACGGGTTCGTGCCCCGGTCCGGAAGGATCCCACATGCCGCGGAGCGGCTGGCCGCGTGGGCCATGGCCGCTGAGCCTGCGCGTCCGGAGCCTGTGCTCCGCAGCGGGGAGAGGCCACAACAGTGAGAGGCCCGCGTACCGCAAAAAAAAAAAAAAAAAAAATGAAAGCCATTTTTTTCAGTCAAGAAAATATCTTTCTGCCTGCATCTGGTAGGTTCAGATATACATGCCCCAGATCAGATTGTGCTTTTTGCCCTAAGGCAATCCCTAAACTCCTGACCTCTACTCATTTTGATGAAGGTGAAGCTTGCTGGCTCACGTTGGGATGTTCTGTATTTAGAACAACCAAAAGCATTATAATTAGTGAAGCTAATTTTTAAAAAAATTTAACTGGAATGTTTTCAGGGACAAATTTTTCAAGTTACACTGACACAATATCCAGGTAAACTGGTTAGAACTGGTGCACATTATTCTCTAAGATAATTAAAAGCTATCTGAGTCATGTCACGAAATATTTATTCCATTGACAGCCTACCCTCATCTCATGTCACCTTATAAAATATGTGGTTTCTGCCTGTAACAATAACAAAAACTTGTTAATGTTGAAAAA
Organism: Phocoena phocoena; assembly: GCF_963924675.1. NCBI lineage: Eukaryota > Metazoa > Chordata > Mammalia > Artiodactyla > Phocoenidae > Phocoena > Phocoena phocoena. The sequence continues at coordinate 5,791,285 of NC_089238.1, read as the reverse complement.
CTTCAGGTATCAACTTAACATGAGTTAGGTGGTGGTACAAAGCTTTTCAAAATGGCTTTGGGGTCTCCCAAGCAAAAGTGTTTTAAGATGACTATGATATATGCCCCCCCACACACACACACACTCACTCAGACTTCTTACATCTTAGCTAGTTTCAAGACTTACGAAAAATTGTTTTAGCCATTCCCTAAATCGTAAAACAGTTGCTAACGGGAAAATTCACTTACTGCATCATAAGTACACATATTAAACTTCTTGGTTAAGGTCCCTTGTCCTGGGGAGTAGAGCAGAGTGAGTTTGCTATTTGCTAAGACTTGTAGTCCAGAACAGGGCTATCCAACATAATAACAGGTCACAGATGTAATTTAAAATTTCCTGCTAGCCACGTTTGTCGAGTAAAAATAAACAAGTACAATTACTTTTTAATATTACACTTAACCCACTGTATAAAAAATATTACCATTTCAACATGCAATCAAGATAAAATATTTTAGTGAGGTATTCCACATTTTTTTTTCACATAAAGTCTTCTCATCTGGTATGTATTTACATTTTCAGCACAGCTCGATTCAGACTATCCACAGTTCAAATACTCATTAGCCACATGTGGCCAGTGGGTACCATTCTGAACAGCCACACCTCAGACGTCTGTACATAGCTCTTGTGCGCCTGGCAAAAACCTATATGCTCACATCAGTCGGTTCCATTTCTGTCCATGAGTTCAAGCTGGTTAGTGGTCTCGTTCAAATCTTCCACAGCTTTATTGTTTGTCGTCTACTTGATTAATTACTGAGAGAGAGGTCGCAGTGCTTCTGCAATGTGTCAATTCCTTCCTGTCGTCCTGTTAACTTTAGTTTTATTTCTTCTGGGACTATGCTGTTATGTGCATCCCAGTTTGGAACCGTTTCATCATCCTGGCTGTTCCTTTTTCATCTGTGATGACGTTTTATTACTGATAGTGTTTTCTGACTCAAAATCTCTTTTGGTTGGTGGTTAACGTGGCTAAAAGATTTCTCTGAGTTCTTTGCCTGGTATCTCTTTTCCCACCCTTTTACTTTCACTTTCTGAGCCTGTTCATTACATGTGGATCTCCTGTATACAGCATATAACATCTTTTTTTCTTCTTAATTCTCTTGGTGCTAGAGAAAATTCTGCTTGTTCCTATTTTTTCTACAGCAAAACATATTTAAAAACGTATTTCTTAACGATGTCCCTCAACCTAAACCAACGTAAGGTAAGCTTTTAGGTTTTATTGACTATACATTCCACAGTGGGAGTTCTGACATGAATCCAACACTTCCCTGGTGCTGGTCCGTTTCATCCTCAAAGCCACCCTTTGATTTCACAGAAAAGGATACTGAGGCTCGAAGTCACTCAGGTGTGAGAAAAGAGCCTGAATCTGAGTCCGGGCTCATGTGTGTGACTCCCAGGAGTCCCTGCTTAACTGAGGGTGTGTCTTAGGGGACAAGGGTGGTAGAGTTCACGGAAGGCTTCCCCAAAGAGGTAATATCTGGTTAGGTCCTGAAGGATGAGTAGGCATTCAAGCCCCATTCGAAGTGGGCGAAGGGTATTCTGGGCAGAGAGATGGAGGCAACAGAGAGCTTGGTGTATTTAAGTAGTGACGGTAATGGTAGCTAATATCTGCGGAGTGCTTACTGTGGCCCAAACACTGTTCTAAGCCCTCGACGTGTACCTCTTCCCAACCTCAACACTACTGACATTCTGGGCAGGTTAGCTGTCTGCTGGGGAGGCTGTCCTGTGTGTTAGAGATCTACTAACATTGCTGGCCTCTACCTACTACCTACTGGATGCCAGTCCCCCTCAACCCAGTTGTGACGACTAAAAATGTCTGCCAAATGTCCCCTGGGGGACAAAAATCATCCAGGTTGAGAACCACTGCTCTACTCCTGGACTGGACTATTTCATCTCTATCTTACAGGTGAGGAAACGTAACTTGTCCACATTTACACAACTAGATTGGTCATCCGAGGATCTGAACCTCCATCCTTAACCACCACATCTGACAGCAGCCATCTCCTGCCCGAGCTGAGTTCACTGGGGCGCAGGTAACAGGAGGATACAAGAAAGGAGAGGTAGGCTAGGAGCAGCTCAGGAAGGGCCTTGAATACCTGGCCTGCTCTGTTCCAGGCTTTCTGCCCAGTGATGCTAGGGACCCAGATGCAAATCCAACCAAACCCTTCTCTCAAAAAGCACCCAACCCGGGACTTCCCTGGTGGCGCAGTGGTTAAGAATCCACCTGCCAACGCAGGGGAAACGTGTTTACGTCCTGGTCCCGGAAGATACCCACACGCCGCGGAGCAACTAAGCCCGTGCGCCACAACTACTGAGCCTGCGCTCTAGAGCCCACGAGCCACAACTACTGAAGCCCACGCGCCTAGAGCCTGTGCTCCGCAGCAAGAGAAGCCACTGCAATGAGAAGCCCATGCACCGCAACGAAGAGTAGCCCCTGCTCATCGCAACTAGAGAAAGCCCACGCGCGGCAACGAAGACCCAACGTGGCCAAAAGTAAATTAATTAATAAGTTAAAAAAAAGAAAGGAAAAGAAAAAGCACCCAACCCAAAGAGATGCTGAAACAGAGGCAGCCACAACCCAAGGTGACAGGGCCTCTGACAAAGTAAGGGACCAGGGGTGTGGGAGCCCAGAGGTGGCTTGTTAATCCAAGGCAGGGGAGAAGGGATCCTGTGGACTTCCTGGGGGAAGTACATCCAAGTGGCTACCTGGAGGAGAAACAGGAATCAGTGTGGCGGGGCAGGAGGAGTGAGGGTTGGAAGGGCATGTGCAAACACCTGGCAGAAAAAGTTATTTCTCCAGCAAAGGTGGGGACTTGCCAGAGGTGCAGGGGTGAGAGATGAAGCTGCAGTCATCAGGGGCCAGGTCACAAACACCAGGCTGAGGGACTCAATCTGCACCCTCTAACTGACAAGCAGTTGCAGACAGTCATCCGCCCTCCCCAGAAGCCCTCGACACCAACTCAGTCTCTCCCCTTAGAAACTAAGTTAACGTCTTACAACTGCTGCCCCAGGGGAGTGACATAAGGAACCAGAACACTGCCCTCCACTCTTTTCACAGCTCTTGCTAAACACCAAGCCCTGTCTTGAATGCTTTACATGTATGAAATCATCTAGTTCCTCCAACAGCTGCTCTTATTATCCCCTGAACAGAGGAAGCCCAGAAAGGTTAAGACACCTACTCAAGGTCACACAACTAAGCAAGTGGCACACGGAGTGACGCGGGCAGGCTGGCTTTCACATCCTCTTTTTTTTTTTCACTGAAGCCCAGTTTAAGACGAACCTTTTTTTTTTTTAACTAACTTCTCACTCAATATGTGAGTGGTGTGGAGATCCGCTTAAATACTTAAATAAAGAAACTTTCATAGCGAGGGACTAAAACCAACACAGCAACACCTGAATGTATACTAATTTTGAGGGTAAAAAACTAGGCACAGAAGAATGCCACTTAAGCCAGGGTCCCTCAGCCTCAGCACTACTGCTATTCGGGGCCCGGGTGATTCTTCGCTGTGGGAGGCCATCCTGTGCAGAGTATGCTTACCAGCATCCCTGGCCTCTGCCTGCCTGATACCAGTCACACCCTTCCCCTTGCACCCCCGTCGTGACAATCAAAAATGTCTCCAGACATTGCCAAATGTTCTCTTGGGGATAAACTCACACCCAACTGAGAACTGCCTTAGCTTATCTGTAGGTTGCCTGAGATTTTGAAATTCCCAACTCACGGCTTGCTTGAAAAGAAAACTTAGGCCTAGCCCCCCAGAAAAGGCAGCCATGCCTGGTTATGAGACTTTCATGAGACGAAAATTATAAAAGTTTATGGCTTGGTCAATAAACACTTTGCTGTTAACTCATTTATTTTTACACACACACTCTGAGGCAGGTACTATGATTATCACCCCCATTTTACAGACGAGAAACTTGAGATGGTGCAAGGGAAGTGCAGAGCACCGGTGTCTGGCACGTACTAACTCCTTATTAAGTGCCCCCCCCACCCCCCATGCCCTGGTTAGCAGCAGCTGTAATCTCTGGGCTCCTGCAGCCCCTGACATCTGGAACCTCCACATCAAGCTGTGACATCCTTATCTCCCCAACCAGGCCCGATACACCTGTGTCCCAGAGAATAGGACCTGGCACACAGAAAGCCTCAGGAAATGATTAACAAAGGAGTGAACCCGATGACCAGGCTTCAACAAATAGGTTCAGACACCTAAATGTCCCCCATCACTACTCTCTCAAGGGCTTCACAGGAGTAGAGACAAAAGGATCTCAGAATATACCATGCAGGAGAGGCGGCAATTAGGGGGCTGAGGGCTTGGACCTGGGGATCAGGGCTCCGGTAGACTCTTGGGAAGGTGCTCCGTTTTTTGGTTTGGGGGCACTTGTTCCCCGGGGAACCCTCCGTCTTACGGGTCTCACCTGCCCTCCATCCCGAGCTCTGCCTTCAACTCCACCAGGCAGGAGGCGTGAGCACTGGCTCCTGACCCAGGTGCGCGCATGTCTGCTCACCGCGTTTATGCCCCGAACCCGCGTAGCGAACCGCAAACCACTACTTTTCGGCTCCGCGCAAGCATAACTCCCCCAGCCCGCACGGCGGCGGTCCTCAGCCGGGGCGCACACCCGCTCTCACGTCAGTGGGGGCGCGCGCAAGAACCCAAACTGTATCCCCGATCCTTGGAACCGGTCCACCGCCCCCGCTACCTCTCCCTCTCGCACCCCTATCCCCTTCGTACCCCGCCCTGACGCCTCTCCACCCCCACCACAAACTCTACCATGCTCCCACAAGAACAGAATATCTGAAAAACATCTATCTCTGGAATAAACCACAGCGCGCAACGCACGTCAGCACCAAAACCACACGCCTCACCAGCTCCTGCGCAGGCGCACTCGGAAATCGAACCGCACTGGCATGGAGCACTCTGGGAACCGTAGGCAGGAACGAAAGACACCGCCGCGAGGATCGCCGGGAGTTGTAGGCCCAGCTTGTCCGAGCGCCGCAATCGCTCCAGGCCGAACCGCCGCACGGGCACCTGGGAGTCATTCGCGGGTTGACCCAAAGCTTTCTGGGAGTCGTAGTTATTTTACCTGCTGCCGCGTTTTCTGAGCCTGGACCGTCCGGCGCGGGTTCTACTCAGGTGAGTGCCTCCTCCCGCGGCGGGTCGATCTCGGCCCTTGGTCGTGCTGCCGTGGAGGAGTTGATGGTCTCCATATTTCTCTCCCACGCATTCGGTAGGCATCCCTCGGGAGATGGCACTCCCCTCCGTGATCCCCCCAAAGCCGGTCTACCGCCAGCCCTCCACGCGGGAGTGCCCTAAGCCCCTGGTGTCCCTGCTGACCCGCTTTGGACTCTGCCGGCCGGGTCTGACTCCCTGTTCCCACCGCCCAAGCTGGGTGCGGTACGAGTGCACCCTCTTCTGTCCTGATTACAACCTTAGAGTGGTCAGGGCTGGCCTTCGGTGAGGGTCAGACGGCCGTGGACGCCCAAAGGAGGCGCCAGACCCAGCCCAGAGTTCTGGAAAGACTTCCAGAGCAAAGGACCTCAAATCTTGCCATGCCCAAAAGAAATCCCAGATTCTTTGCCATAAACTTACTCCTCTTACGATATTTCCCCAGTCTTCCCTAACCCCCACCACCTCTTTACTAAATGGTCCCACTACCCTTACAACTGCTCAAGTCAAAACAAAAGTTGGAGTTGTCATGAGTCCTCTGTTTCATCCACTGCTGTCCCCCAAGACTTGGCAGAGTCCCATCTACTCTGTCTCCGGAAGCGATCCAGAATCTGACCACTTCTCTCCGATTCCACTGTCTCCACTCTGCTCCGAGCTACCACTGCTGCTTACCTGGATCACTGCAGAAGCCTCCTCACTGGTCTGCCCATGTCTGTCCTTGCCACTCTCCACCCCTCTATTCACACGCAGCCCAAAGGATCCTGTTAAAATAGAAATTAGATCCTGTGACTATACAGCTTAAAACCATCCAACGGTTCCTGTTTCACTCAGAATAAAGTCTAAGCTCCTCACCCTGCCAATCTCCAAGCCCCCGACCCTCTCCAGTCTTGAACCACCAACACACCTTCCACCCAAAAGAACACAGACAGGACCTGCCCTTTCAGGTCCTTTGCATTTGGAATTAACTCTATCCGGAAAATTCTTACCACCTTGATCTAATGCCTAACTCCTTCTCTTCCTTCTGGCCTCAGCTCAGAGAGTAACCTATTTGTATCTGAAAACTATTTTGGGTCGGTTCCTCCACTAGAACTTAGTGCCTGCAACCCTTCCTGTTTTACTCCCAGCTGTGTCCCCAGTTGGGCGCTTTGGAGGCACTGAGTGGATATTTGTTGAACGAATGAATGAAAGCTTAAGCTGAGACTTGAAGGTGCCAGGCCTGCACAGCGCTGGGAGAAGACGGTTCCAGACAGTGGGTTTACTCTGGGCACTATTTAGGCAGCCTGCCTAGAGGCAACGACCCCTTAATCCGGAATCCACGTGTAACCCGCCTCTCCTCTCCACCCATCCAGGAGAAGCCGACCCTCCCGTCTCGCCAGGACCCCGCGATGCCTGCCCCGCAGTGCGCCTCCTGCCACAAGGCGCGAGCCGCCCTCCGCCGTCCGCGCTCGGGCCAGGCGCTGTGCACCAACTGCTTCTGCGCCGCCTTCGAGGCCGAGGTGCTGCACACGGTGGTCGCGGGCCGCCTGCTGCCGCCCGGCGCCGTGGTGGCCGTGGGCGCCTCGGGCGGCAAGGACTCCACTGTGCTGGCGCACGTGCTGCGCGAGCTGGCCCCGCGCCTGGGCATCTCGCTGCACCTCGTGGCCGTGGACGAGGGCATCGGCGGCTACCGGGACGCGGCGCTGGCGGCCGTGCGGCGGCAAGCAGCACGCTGGGAGCTCCCGCTCACCGTCGTGGCCTACGCAGAGCTCTTCGGGGGCTGGACGATGGACGCCGTGGCCCGCAGCACGGCCGGCTCCGGCCGCAGCCGCTCCTGTTGCACCTTCTGCGGGGTGCTGCGACGCCGGGCGCTAGAGGAAGGGGCGCGCCGCGTGGGAGCCACGCACGTCGTGACGGGTGAGCGCAGGCGCGGTGGGAGGAACGGGCGCATGCGCGGGTGAGGGGTGGACATAAGCCCACTGAGGCGCATGCCCCAGAGGTCGTAAAGGAGACTGCGTATATCCTAATTGGAGACGCTAAAATAGGAGGCGGGGCTGTACATGCGCACTGAAGGTTCGTAGTATGTGCGTGTCCTTAGGATGGGCATGGTAAGCTTTTGAGTCACTGCCATCATCTTTGTACACACACGCTGGCAAATAGAGGGGTGGTAGGGTACTCTCTAGGGGCTAGGGCTGTGGTTCTCTGCGCTTTTTTTTATGACACTGTGTCCTTGTCACAAAAGGAGGGGTATGAAGGGGCATCTCCCATCAGAAAGCATCTGTAGTCAGAACGCAACTGTGTCCTTTTCCCTAGTTGCTTCTCCTCTTTGATAACACTTTCTCTGTACCAAACAAATAATTTGTACCAAATTGGTAATTACCAAATACCAATTATTTGTACCAAACAAATAATTGTTGACCATTTATTGTGTGCCAGATGCAAGCTATATGGCCTAGAACAAACTACCTAACCTTGGTTCCCTCTTTTATATAACGGGGATATTAATACTATCTAGGTCCTAGAGTTACTGGAAATTAGATGAATTATGGGAATTACGTATGAAGCACTTAGACAAGACACTGAGAAACAGTAAACATATAAATGTTTGCCGTTATCATGATGCACAAGACAGTCTCTGCTCCTGTCCGTTTCTCACATATGTAATTATAACCTGATTATAATTATTTCCTGTGCCACTAAGGAAAGTGACACAGGAGGACCTAGTGAAGGGAGAAACGTGGGGATTAAGGAAGTGTTTCCTGAGTGAGCGGAGACCTGAAGCCGAGTGGGTAACTAGGTGAAGGACAAAACGGGGTTGGGAGAGGTTCTGAGCAGAGGAAACAGCTTATGCAAAGGCCCTGAGGAGGCAAAGTATGGCCGCCTTGAGAAGCCCTAAGACCAGTGTTTTACTATAGACTCAAGTATAAGATGACAAGTTGCAGATTAAGTAGAGATTGAGCTTCAAATTTATGGTGACTGTTGTGTAACTATGCATTTACTTTCTCCCTGGTCCTTCTAAATACCATAATCTGCATTCCCAGAGGCACTTGTGTCAACAGCCCACTTGAGCATCTCCATCAAATGCCATTTTGATGTCTGTGCGGTCTGAAGTACACTTCACTAGACTGACATTATATCTGTAGCCTAAAGCAGTGTTACTACCTGAAAGGGCACCGAGCACAGAGCCTGGTTTGCAATAAGAGGGGGGCAAATGAGGGTATCCCAAGTTGCTCCACGGGAGCCTGGTGTGTTCCCCTCTCCTTTCTCACGGGGTCCACCCGCAGCCTCCCGCTGACCGCCCCACGGTACCGCGGGGTCTCCTCCCGCGGACCCGCCGGCCCCAGCGCCCCCTCCTCACCGGCTCGCGTCTCTCCCCCAGGACACAACGCCGACGACATGGCGGAGACGGTGCTCATGAACTTCCTGCGGGGCGACGCGGGCCGGCTGGCGCGCGGCGGGGGCCTGGGCTCTCCGGGCGAGGGGGGCGCCCTGCCGCGCTGCCGCCCGCTGCAGCTGGCCTCGCAGAAGGAGGTGGTGCTGTACGCGCACTTCCGCCGCCTGGACTACTTCTCGGAGGAGTGCGTGTACGCGCCCGAGGCCTTCCGCGGCCACGCGCGCGACCTGCTCAAGCTGCTGGAGGCGGCGCGGCCGTCGGCGGTGCTGGACCTCGTGCACTCGGCCGAGCGCCTGGCGCTGGCCCCGGCCGCGCGGCCCCCGCCCCCCGGCGCCTGCTCCCGCTGCGGGGCGCTGGCCAGCCGCGCGCTCTGCCAGGCCTGCGCCCTCCTGGAGGGCCTGAACCGCGGCCGGCCCCGCCTGGCCATCGGCAAGGGCCGCCGGGGGCTGGACGAGGAGGGGCCGCCGGGTCGCCGCGGGAGCCATAGCCGTCCGGACCCCCGACTTCGGAGCCCATCCCCGGCTTCTGGAGACTCTAGTTCTCCGCTGGGTTCCGACGACGACGTGGGAGTGCGGGGCCGCCTGTAAATGACACTGTGAAGGAACCCGAGTTACCTTAGCCCGGGCTTCGGTGTGAGGTTGGGAAGGGGTCGGAACCCCTTACCTGTGGTCCTGCAGAAGCTGGGGCTCTGGGCTCCTGGGGCTGCGGAGGACTCCTGGGTGTCTGGGGGACCCCTGGGCCTCAGAGAGGAGAGAACTGTACAACTTTCCATTCCTGAGCGAGTGGGAATTAGGGGGCTGCTTGCCTGTACCTCTGTGGGGCTCTGGGCGTGCTCAGATAGTCCTAACCCTTCTTGAGCGCCTACTGTGTGCCTGATGTTTCATGTTTGCCTGCAGTGGGATAAGCAAAACCATGTAACTTGATGGGCACGTCAGTTGCAGCAATCGTGATGCTTCTGTGTGAGCGCTGTGTACAGGGCAGGCGCTGGATCATCTCATTTCATCCTCACCACGATCTCATTGGCTGTAGCCTTGTTACCGAGGCCAAGCTCGCTCTGCTCCCCGCACCGCAGGCCAATAAATCGGAGAGGAAGTGTTGAAGCAAGGAATACGACTTTATTCGGGGTTTGGTTGCCAGTTTCTTTTACAGCACAGAGAGGGCGAGGAGATGAGGAAGTAAAGTGAAAAGGCCATAAATTTTGCAAATATCTCTTGGAATGCCTAGCCTCGGGGAGGGGATGTGTTAATTTCTTCTTTCTTGCAGCCATTCACGGGTGGATAGGGTCCGGACGTTTCCCTGAACAAAGGCACTTTGGTTTAACATTCAGGCAGATGGGTAGGGTTCCCCGAGGCTGGCCATTATGTATAGATAGTATCCTTTCAGTGAACAAAAGGGGCGGAAAGCAAAGGTTAAAGTAAAAGAAACAGATCCCACACGTAGTCAGGATTGACTCTTCCCTGTTACAGCCTGAGGCCAACTAGCCTGAGGTCACCTCGCTGGAGCCCCAACTAGGGGCTTACACCCAGGGCTGCCTGGGGCTCCTCAAGGCAGTGGATTTAGTCCTTACCCCCAGTCTCTGTGTGATGGGTGGGGAGCCGCTGGGTGAGCTCCCCAGACCTCAGATTCTAGAGGCAAAGCTGGGTGAGCCTGGGTCAGTGACTTAACCTCTCTGGTCTTCCATTTCCTCCACTGAAAATGGAATCAAAGCCTCCTAGCAAAGCACTGTTGTGAGTATTTGATAATGGTGTCCGACTTGGTTGTTCGTATTAAAGTTTGGCCACCTGGGGGCTCTGGGTTGCAGGGTTGCCTCCCTGCCAGTCCAGACAGGTGTGAGGCTCAGAAACTTCTTGCCTGACCCCTGGGGAGACTTGGTGTCCTGGGTCCCACCTGTGAGCTTTGCTGGGCTGGTCCCTTGTCAGGAGTGCCCTCCTTTCCCATCTTCTGGCTCACATCCTCCAGGGGCCTCCCAGAAGCCTCCCTGATTCCTCCCATCTAGGTGAGGATGTCTCCTTCCCAGAACCAGCAGCCACGAAGTGGATCTGAGTCCACCTGAGCATTTTGTGGTGGGGAAGGTGCAAGGATGCAGAGCTTCTGCATCTTCACGACCATAAGATGTGTGTTGGGGGGAGGGTGACTCAGAGACACCCCTTGCCAGTTGTTGGGTGCCCTACCCCGTCAGGATTCCCTTGTGCCCAGATTCCAGGGTCCTCAGGATATAGATGTCAGGTGTCTGGGTCAACATTGGGCCGGGACAGAGAGAACAGGAGCTCAGAAAAGTATGACACTGGGATGAACCTCACGCCATCTCCCAGTGTCCTGCTTGCCCCCATCCTGGCATCTCTGTTGCTCACAGAGCGGTCATAGGAGGAGGTCCTCAAAGAGATGGAAGAGGCCCAAGGTCCTTGATCGTCCCTTGCAGCTTTTGACCTGGTCTGGTTTTGGGCATAGAAGGATCGTGGTCTATGTTGGCCCCTTCCATAAATCAGAAGATGTAGACTCTTTTAGAGTAAACCTAGAAATTTCAGGATGAGAGAAGGTCAGAGCATGAAGAAGCACTTTGTCCTACACAGTGTCCCCAATCCTTATACCTGCAGCTCCTACCCTTTGTGCTTCTCGAAGTTGTACCCCAAAGTGGAGACCAAGAACCCTGCATAGAGTCACGTGTTGCCGACCACTTACCCCTACACGCTCACAGCCAGGGAAGTGGCAGCAGCTTGGGCTTGGATGGGGCAAGTCTGGGATGACTGACACCACCAGATCAGTTCCTTCTATCTGGAGATCAAGGGCAGCTTCAGAAGCAGCAGTCATCCAGAGACTCTTTCTGGACTGGACTGCCCCCACTCCTCCCTCTTTCAGGAGCTCCCCTTCTCCCCAGTGATGACCAGGGAAGTAAAGGCTGAGCTCTTCTCATCCCAGGTCTGATGATAACCTGTAAAGGTGGTTCCTTCCATCCAACCCTCCACTCATGTTGCCTCCCCCAAGTGTCCATCTCCATCCCCTTCAGCAAATGGATGGACTGTGGTCTCTCGCTGCTCTCCTCAAATTCTCTCAGAGCAGGGGAGTGTGGGGGGCACAGGGCCTACCTGAAACAGAATCTTCTCAATCCTGGCTCTTAGCCCAGGCCTGATCACACAAGAAGCTTCAAGAAGGGATGGCTGACCTCAAACTCATCTGCAAGGGGCTCCTTCTGGTCAGAAGCTGAAACAGAACTGGGGTGCTGGGTCCAGACCCAGAACTGGGCATGATGTTTGCAGGTTTCCAGTGTCAATTTCAGTTCAGAAAGCCACTGGATTTGCATGTGGCTCTCAGTCCATTCCCAGGTTTCCCATGAGCCCTCCACTCACACCTGCAGAATGAGTTCTAACTTCTGTACAAGCCCTCCAGCCTCAGAAAGCCTGCCCTCTTTATGGTATCTATCGAAGCTTCCTCTCCTTACCACACTACTACTTTTTCCAGACCTTGCCTGGCTTCCTCTGCACTTCATGATAACTCTCTCCGTGCTGTGTTCCACTGAGGCCACAAGATCCTTTCCCCAATCTGAAAATTTACCGTTCATGGAGAATAAGGAAAACTTAGAATTTATTTCTGTGCCCCATCAGCTAAACCAGACTTCTGATTCCTTTATTTGAGCTGAATCAGGACGTGGCAGAGCACCAGGCATAGAAGATGATCATAAACCATGTTCTCCGTCATCCAGAGTTCCAAGACAGTATGAGAAAGGGATTAAAAACAAGAACAAACTATCAACCTACTGGAAAGTGAGGGGAGGAAGGGGAGAAATCTGACACAGGGAAGATTTTCTGCAGGGGGTGAGGGTAGAGTCAGCCCCGAGGGGCAAAGAACTGTGACAAATGCATTGTGTCTCTGAAGCTAAGTCCCCTCTTCCCTAGGATGAGGAGGTTTTCAGGGGAGACTGAGGAGTTGGCTGTCCCCTGATGAGCACCTCTGTCCTGAGGGACAGAATGTCACCACTCCCATTCGTCCAGCCCTCTTTCCTCTGCAATTGAGACAGGTCAGGGACCTGCCCCCAGGGGGCACTCCAACCACCCTGCCAGACCCCGGGGAGGTCCTAGCTGAACGATTGACGCTGTCCATGGTTCTGGATCATAGCTGGGCACTGAGTTCAGGAAAACCCCAACTCCGTCAAGGACCCCAATCCACAGACACAAGGTCCTGAGCCTTAGGCCAGCAGGGCACCTAAGTCGGAGGGGCTTCAGAAGGCTTTCTTTTTTAATTAATGTTGTCATAGTATCTAATTTTGTCTGCTTTTACAATTGACCTTCTCTATCCTTATAATTTAGATGCATATATTGTAAAGAGCATATACTTGGAATAAGAATCCAAGCTGACTCTCTGCTTTTAACTGAAGCATTTATCCAGTATAGTCAATGTAGGTACCCCACGTTACATTTTATCTTCTATATGTGCCGCCAGTTTCACGTTATTTTATCTCTCCATTCTTGTCTTCTTTTGATTTACTAAGTTTTTATAGGATAGTTTTAAAGGCTTCTAGTTTGTAAGTCATACATTCTGATTCTATTCTTGTCGTCATTACCATAAAATTCCTGCATGCTTAATTAACCTACTAAAGTAAATGAAAACCTCTATCTCCTCCTGGATAATCTGCAGATATTAGGAAATGTAAAGTCCACTTACCTCCCCCCACCCCCAGCTTTGGACTTAGCTGTTGTTATTGTCAGGAAATCTTTTTAAGTTTTTGGTCGCACCCCACAGCATGTGGGATCTTAGTTCCCTGACCAGGGATTGAACCCACGCCCCCTGCATTGGAAGGCAGAGTCTTAACCACTGGACCTCTGGGGAAATCCCTACTGTCAGGGATTTTTAAACTATCTTCTATTGTTATTCTACCGGTAGAGAAGCTCTCATGTATTTGTTCTAAATTGTACTGCTTCCTCATTTTTGAATTATCTTTACAGAGTATAGGTTATAAAATTATATTTCAAGACAGTATTTGCTTTCTTCTGCTCTCCATGGTGCTACTTGATAAGTCAGTCAAACTGCTCTTCTTTGGAAGGTAATTGGTCTTTTTTATATATAAATTTATTTATTTTATTTTAGGCTGCTTTGGGTCTTCATTGCTGCATGCGGGCTTTCTCTAGTTGCGACGAGTGGGGGCTACTCTTTGTTGTGGTGAGCGGGCTTCTCATTGCGGTGGCTTCTCGTTGCGGAGCACGGGCTCTAGGCGCACGGGCTTCAGTAGTTGTGGCATGCGGGCTCAGTAGTTGTGGCTCTTGGGCTCTAGAGCACAGGCTAAGTAGTTGTGGTGCACGGGCTTAGTTGCTCCGCAGCATGTGGGATCTTCCAAGACCAGGGATCGAACCTGTGTCCCCTGCATTGGTGGGTGGATTCTTAACCACTGTGCTACCAGGGAAGTCCCCGTGAAGGACTTTAAATGCTGGGACAGATGCTTGCAATGTACTAAGACCAGGAAGCCACAAACAGGTTTGTGCAGGAGAGTAAGGGTCAGCCCTCTGGCTGTTGGGAAGATCCCTTTAGGGTCCATAAATGAGATAGGGAAGGGACTGGAGGTCAGGAGATGGAAATGTGCTGCAAGAATTGACAGATAAAAGTGAGGCAAGGGGCTTCCCTCGCGGCGCAGTGGTTGAGAGTCCACCTGCCGATGCAAGGGATGCGGGTTCGTGCCCCGGTCCGGGAAGATCCCACATGCCGCGGAGCGGCTGGGCCCGTGAGCCATGGCCGCTGAGCCTGCGCGTCCGGAGCCTGTGCTCCGCAACGGGAGAGGCCACAACAGTGAGAGGCCCGCGTACCGCAAAAAAAAAAAAAAAAAAAGTAAAAGGAGCAGCTCTGTGTGGACAAATGGTGGGGAAATGAAAAGAAATTGACTACTGTTCACACAACCTGCCCACAATCTGAAGTGTCACACGGACTTCCATTACCACATGAGGCAGTCTTGGTGCGCTCACTTCTCCATCATTTATTCAGGGGAGTGAGTCATTTGTTGAAATCTGAAACCTCTCAGAAGAAAAATACATCTGCAGGGGTTGCAGGAGGCTAGGCGTTTCTTCTTCAGTACCTGAAGCCCAAAAGGACCAGCTGATTCTTGAAGGAAATGACATTACATGTCTATCAAATTCAGCTGCTTTGATTCAGCAAGCCATGACCGTTAAAAACAAGAATATTACAAATTTTTCAGATGGTATCTTTATCTCTGAAAAGGAATGGTTCAGCAGGCTTATGGATAAGATCTAAGAATTTTCCAGCTACCAATGCAACAAGATTCTAAATGGCACCCAAGACCAATTTGTGATTTTTTTAAATTAATTAATTAATTAATTAATTAATTAATTTTTGGCTATGTTGGGTCTTCGTTTCTGCGCGAGGGCTTTCTCTAGTTGCGGCGAGCAGGGGCCAGTCTTCATCACGGTGCGCGGGCCTCTCACTGTCGCGGCCTCTCTTGTCGCGGAGCACAGGCTCCAGACGTGCAGGCTCAGTAGTTGTGGCTCACGGGCCCAGTTGCTCCGCAGCACGTGGGATCTTCCCAGACCAGGGCACGAACCCGTGTCCCCTGCATTGGCAGGCAGATTCTCAACCACCGCGCCACCAGGGAAGCCCCTGTGATTTTTTTTAAATTACAAAAACAACCTCATATGTTTTGAAAAAACTTTTTTTTTTTCATTCTGCATACCAGCAATGAGCAATCAGAAAATGCACTTTAAAAAAGATAGCATCAGCCTTCCAAGATGGCCCACACTCTATGGAGTGTGTATCTCCCTGAATAAACCTTCTTTCACTTTGTCTTGCTCTTGAATCCTTGCCTGCACAAAGCCAAGAACCCACACTTGGCGGCCATCCCAGGGACGCAGACATGACTTGGGACGTGACCATCCTCTCGCACCCCACTCTCTTTACTGCAACATCTTTTCTGGCACCCAATGAGGGGCCTCCAAGGCCATAATCTCGATCCGCCTACTGGGCTATGGCTCCCCTCTGAAGGGTGGCTGGGACTTCTCCTGAGCCACGTAGATTCAAGTAGCCCGTTAAGTGGCAGCTGACGTCACCTGCAGGGTCTGGCAGAGAGCAGCTCTTTGGCCGTGAAGAAGCTCACTGAGGCCAAGGCTTTTCCCCCTCCATCTTTCTCATTCTCCTATTGCTCTATCTCTTTGGGCTTGAAAAGATCCACCCAGACGACCACCAAACATCCAAATTAAGACTGCGCGGCAAGTAATTGACAACTTGGTTGGGTCTAAAGAACTCCTGCCAGGGGGCTTATCTGGTGGTGCAGGGGTTGAGAATCTGCCTGCCAATGCAGGGGACACGGGTTCGAGCCCTGGTCTGGGAGGATCCCACATGCCTTGGAGCAACTAGACCCGTGAGCCACAACTACTGAGCCTGCGCGTCTGGAGCCTGTGCTCCGCAACAGGAGAGGCCGCAACAGTGAGAGGCCCACGCACCGCGATGAAGAGCGGCCCCCGCGTGCCGCAACTAGAGAAAGCCCTCGCAGAGAAACCGAAGACCCAGCACAGCCAAATATAAAAAAATAAAACAAATAAAATAAAAAAGTTAGCATTTACAATAGTAACAATAACTAGTATTTAGGAAGAAAAATAGCAAAAGATGACCAAGACCTGTGTGAAGGAATTGTCCCTCTTTCTTGAAAACATTTTTTAAAAGACTTAAATGAATAGAGATATCCATTTTTCGTGGATTAGAAGACTTAAATTCAAAAACAAGTACACTCTTCCTGAATTGATCTATGGATTCAATGTAATTCCAATCAAAACTCCAACAGGAGTATTTTTTTTGGAACTTGACAAACTGACTCTAACATTTAAATAGAACAACAAAGGGCCAAAGACAACTTCTGAAAAAGATTCAGGAGGAGGTTTTGCTCTGTTAGATACCAGGACTTATGTTTGAGTTTATAGATTCTGTGACTGTAGACACAGTTCTGACTCAGGGACTATAAAATTGACCATTGGAATAGAAGAGGCCACAGAAAGAGGCCCACCCATGTATGGAATTTTGATGTATGGCAAAAATGGCATGGCAGGTCAGCAGGGGAGGGAGCGAAGGACTATTCTATAAATGAAGGAAGGACATATATAGATCGACACTGCACACCACACACAAAACTCAACTCCCGGTAGATGAAGTCTTTAAATGTCAACAGGAAAACAAAACTTTTAATAGAAACTATACTTGAATATCCTTCTAATCTTAAGATGGGGAAGAGTTTCTTAAATGAGACCCAAAAGGCATTCAATAGAAAAGAGAAGACTGGTAAATATGGTTATATTACAATTCAGAACTTACCATAATCAGAGGTCACCTTTAAATAAAGTGAAGATAAGCTACTCACTGGGAGAAGATATTTACCATGTATATAACCAGAAAGAAAAAAAAAAAACAGTATAAAAATGTATAAAGAACTCCAACAAGTTTAAAAAGAAAAAGTCAAACACCCAGCAGGGGAATGGGCCGTGGATGGGACCCGGCATTTTATAGAGAACATGTTCATATACCACTGAAGACATAGAGAGACTTTTGTTTTCATTGGTAACCAAGGAAATGCAAACCAACACCATAGTGAGATGGTGAGATGACAAAAAAAAAAACAAAAAAAATTGAGAAAACCAAGTGTTGGAGAGATTGTAGATCAACAGAATCTGATAAGCACCGATGGGAGTATAAGTGAATGCAGTTGCTTTGGAAAACGCTTTGTCATGATCTTGTAGATATGAACTTTACGTACACTATGACCTAGTAATTAAATACTTCAGTAATGATAAAGAAAAACTCTCACAAGTGAATACGGTGAGACACGAATAAGAATGTTCGTAAGAGCAACACCTGGAAACAACTCAAATGTCCATCAACACAAGCTTAGTTAGATTATAGACATAATAATAAAATGGATTGTTATACAATGGAGAACTGCAACTTTATATAAAAATACTCTTTGCGACCTAATGTTGCATCTACAAAGCGAGTCCAAGAAGAGTATGCGGAACGTGAAGCCCTTTGTAGGTTCAGAAGCAATTAAACTAAACAGTGTACATTTTGGGTAAACATATATGTGATAACACCAGCAACAAAAGATTCAGAGCGGGGCTTCCCTGGTGGCGCAGTGGTTAAGAACCGCCTGCCAATGCAGGGGACACGGGTTCGAGCTCTGGTCCGGGAAGATCCCACATGCCACAGAGCAACTGAGCCCGTGCGCCACAACTACTGAGCCTGCGCTCTAGACCCTGTGAGCCACAACTACTGAACCCATGTGCCACAACTACTGAAGCCCGCGCGCCTAGAGCCCATGCTCCGCAACAAGAGAAGCCACTGCAGTGAGAAGCCCGTGCACCGCAACGAAGAGTAGCCCCCGCTCGCCACAACTAGAGAAAGCCCACGTGCATCAACAAAGACCCAACGCAGCCAAAAATAATAAAGAAATTAAATAAAGAAATTTAAAAAAAAAGAGATTCAGAGCAGTGGTTACTGAGGATGGATCAGGGAGCAACATGGGTAGATAAAAGTCATCATCAATGTTTGAAGTCTTAGGTTGGACGGGAGGTTTACATTTGCTTATCATATTATGAAAAACAAAGCAAACACTGCTTGTTCCAGTGATAATAGCTTGGTCACGAACAAAGCATTTTGGATAACTCCATTTAGGGCAACGCGAGCCCAATTTTAAAAAAGAGAAGGGGGGTCGTGCTGGACAGGGACAGAGTGAGAGAAAATTACAACCCCTGCCCTCTCAAGGACTTTACAAATACGATGAGAGGGTGGAGACAGGTAAATATAGTGATGTTGTGTGATGTGACCCTCAGTACAGGGGTGGACACAGAGCTCTGGGGATACAGAGAAGGGAGGGATGGGCATTGACAGGGAGGGAGAGGACAAAGGTTTCCCAGAGTAAGAGATGTCGATATTGGAGCTAGAAGGAGGAGGCGAGGTGGTCTGGTCGAAATGAGAAAGGAAGGGCATTTCAGGTAGAAGGAACTGTACATTCAAAGGCTCCGAGTCATCAGGTAATAGATTTCTATGGAGACAGTGAGAAGGCCAGTGTAGCTGGACCCTAGGGCAGGACCAGTGGCTGGAGCGGCCATCAGGGGAGACCTCAGGAAGGACTTCGTATATCAGACCAAGGATTAGGACTTGATTCTCTAAGCAGTGGTAGCAAACAACAGCTTTGAAACTCCCGAAGGGCTGGAAAGTACTAGTTTGGGGGAGATGGTTCTGGAAGGCTGTATCTGGCAAAGAGGTGAGGTTGGCTCAGTGGTCAGCAGAGGACCATTGCGTCTGGGGGATGAAGGGGAAGAACAGAAGGGGAGTCAATGCCCAGGTGTCTGCCCGGGGGACCAGGGAGGAGCAGGAAATACTGAGGAACTCAGTCTGGACCCACCGAGTGGATACGCCCAGGGCTCCCACTGCAGGAGAAGACGTCCACATCACTCACCCAGGCGATGGTACCCATGACGGGGTCTTCACCATCCACACCCTCTGGTCTCCTGGCTGCCTGCTTTCTGCGGGCTTTCACTCTAGGAGAAGAAACCAGTGTAAGAGAAGAGAAGAAAATGCAGGCAGGACGGCTCGGGCAAAGGCAAGCAGGCTGCCCCCACTCCCTGGTAAGACACCTCAGGCATCCGGACCCTGGAACCGGACTCAGAGGCCTTCCTGACATGCAAGTGAGTGCTTCATCCTCTTGGATGACCAGGACCTTGGCCAAGACTGAATTTCCATCCCTAAAGACCCCACTTACACATGAAAACTTGTACGTGAATGTTATTATTATTGGCAAATGATGGCCAAAAAGTGGAAACAACCCAAATGTCCATCAGTGGATGAGTGGATGGGTAGAAATGTGCTCCATTCATACAAGGGAACATCATTTGGAAATAAAAAGGAACAAAGTACTGACACATGCCACAACGTGCATGAACCTTGAAATCATCACGCTAAACAAAAGGAGTCAGTCTCAAGGGACCACATATTTTATGATTCCACAATGTCCGGAATAGACAACTCTAGAGGGACTCAGATTCCTGGTTGTCTAGGGCAGGGGACGGATCAGATGGGATGACAAGGGGTGTGCGTTTCCTTTTGGTTTCATTTCATGGGCTAATGAAAAAGTTCTATCAAAATCATGGTGATGGACACACAACTCTGAATAGACTGAAAGCCAGTAAATTGTACACCTTAAATGTATGGGAATTCTATCTCACGAAGGCTGTTACCTATTCCCCCACAACCCCACAAAAAAAAAAAAAAAAAGACCCGCTCTGGATCTAATCTACTCAGCTCTGCCTTTCTGGGGTTAAATGACCTTTCTCTGGACTGCCTACCACACACACCTCCCTGTACACCTCCCCAAGAACACAGGCTTACATGCAAAAGAAGATAACACACAAACACAGTGACAGCAGGGCCATGGCACCGGCACCTGCAAGGGCCCCACGAACCACTCCGGTCAGGGATGCCGGTTTCCCTGCAGAGGAGAGGGCTGTGAGATGAGCTCACTCCCAAGATTCAGTCTCTTGCCTTCCCACCTCCTTGCAGAACTTGCTGGAGAACTCCTTCAGGTCTGAGATGGGGCACCCTGTCCTAGCAAACACCTTCTGTCCGGGCCCCAGCCCCTCTCCCTCCAAGCATCATCTTCTAGGACCTTAACTCCTTTCCCCCTAAGCCTCTGCCCTCAACAGGTCCCCTGACCTGGCAGCAGCAGGACAGTGGCGCTCTGGGTCCCGTGGACGTTCTGGGCCTCGCAGCTGAGTCGGAGGCCAAAGCTGAGCCCGTGGCTGAGGCTCAGGGAGCTGTTGGCCCAGGGCCCAGCCGAGCTGGAGGTGACCTTGAAGGAGGCGTTGCTGAAATTCCCCTCCAGCAGCCCCTCCCCCAGCCGCCAGCGCAGGGAGGGGGCCGGCTGGGCTCGGGAGGAACAGTCGCAGTGCAGACCCTCCTCCTCCTGGGAGCAGGAGGGTCCCAGCAGCTGCGGGGCGTCTGTACAGAGAGGGAGGAGAGTCAGCGGTGCCTCTCCCCTCACGTGGGCCCAGGTGTCCTGCCCCCAGGGGTCCCCGCACTCACAGACCACGGAGAGGCTCAGAGACGTGATCTGGGAGCCCAGAGGGTTCTGAGCTCGGCAGGTGAGCTCGCTTTCTGCAGCGCCTAAGCCTGGCAGCTCCAGGATCCTGGTGCTGGAGATGCGGGTGGCGTTCAGGGCTGGGGACGCCCGGAACCAGCTCAGCTGTGCAGGCGGGTTGCTGTCAGCAACACAGAGCAGCTGCAGAGCCTGGCTCTCCGAGATGAGAAGGGATGAGCTGTTTTGTAGAGCCTTGAGGGCTTTGGGGGAAAGTGCAGCGAGAGCTGGGGGAGGCTGAGGTCTCATCCCTCCTGCCTTCCCAGGATCTAGTTGGCCTCTCCCTCTCCTCCCCTGGCCCGCTAACTTGCTTCGGTGTGGGTTCCGAGGCTGGACCCTCACACCCTAAGGAGGTTGACCCAACGTGTCTGGGCCTCGTATCTTCAGGGGAGGCTCAGTGTCTCAATGGGACGTGCCTGGGCTGTTTGGTGGAAAGAGCACAGAGAGCCTCAAGCCTTGGGAAACTGATTCAGTGAAGGCTCCAGGAAACGGGACTCAGGAGGTTCTGTGGAGGAAAACCACAGCGCACAGCCACGGTGAAGTGAAATGGGCTTTGAACAGAGTGTGTGGTGCGTACGTGTGTGGTGCGTATGTGTGTGTGTGTGGCCTGTATGTGTATGTCCCCGCGTGTGTAGGTGCATGTGTGCGTGTGTGTGTGTATTGCATGTGTGTCTGCATTTCTGTACGTGTCTGTGTGTCTGTGTAGAGATGTGGATATGTGTGTACGTGCATGTATATATGTATGTGTGTGTGTGTGTATATGTGTATTGAATCTGTGTGGACTAGCGCCTGGGAGGTGGGGGAGAGAGGGTGGTGATTTTTATCCTTGCTCTTCCCGTACGTGATGGCATTCAAGCCCTAATCCCACCCTCTCTGCTTGGAGGTGGTCCCAGGAGCTGGACCCAGCCCTGGAGAAGAGGTCCTTTCCTACCTGTGACATTTCTGAAGCAGAGGTTGATGCTGAGGTTCCACGGAGCATCTAGGATGGAAAGATATGGCCTTGCTTCAGAGCGGACCAGTGGGATCGAAACTGACCCAGCACCCAAGGAAGGAAACCAGGAAGGGGGCATGGCTGTCCTCATGGCCTCTCCCCACCTCGGCTCCCAAGGCTCAGATCCATAAAAGAGTGAGCTGGCCCTCGTTCTATCCCTGCCCTCTACACACACACACACACACACACACACACACACACACAGCCAACTGCCCTCAGGGACCCAGCCCCCCTCCAAACTCACATGACACATTGAGT
The DNA here is from genome assembly GCF_963924675.1 of Phocoena phocoena. Lineage (NCBI taxonomy): Eukaryota > Metazoa > Chordata > Mammalia > Artiodactyla > Phocoenidae > Phocoena > Phocoena phocoena. Next base: position 5,769,362 of record NC_089238.1, on the reverse strand, counting down.
CGGATGGTTCTCTCCATGGTCACTTGATCTCCTTGGAGTTCCACACGACAGGTGAGGTTGGTGCCATGGTCCTGGGGCCTCGGGGTGAGGGTGAGCACCGAGGAGTGGAGGGTCTCTGGGTCCATGGCATCAAGGGCATCCCCCGCCCAGGAGAATGAGAAAACTCTTCCCCCATCACAGACTGGTGACAGGTGGCAAGTCAGGTTTGTCGGGCGGCCGGACTCCAGAGCCTCCAGAAAATGGATGTCAGGTTTCTCTGTTGGGGCTGACGAGAAGAGAGGGAGATGCCTGGGCCCCAGGGGGGTGGGGGCCCAGAATGTGACCCTGAGAGGGACCAGTGCTTCAGAGCCACAGCTCACCCCAGGTCTTGTGTCTCTTCTGAACCCCTAAACCCCAAGACCTGGAGCAGGGAGTGGTCCTGTGTCCTGTTCCTGTTCTAATACGGGAGTCTCCACGTCCCAGGGTCCTCTCCTGGGCCCCTGCCATACCTGTCACCTGCAAATTCAGCTTCTTATCTCTGTAGCTGTATTTCATATCACCTCTCTCCACTCGGAAGAAGTAGACTCCTGTGTCGCTCATCCTGGCATCTCTGATGTTCAGGGAGCAGTTCTTTCTCCTGCGGTCCCGGAAGAGGTGGAATCGGCCCTGGGTCTCTGGCTTCACTTGTCTACCTGGGTTGTCTGTGGCCACAGGATCACTGCGGTGTATGTTGTCCCCTTCCCGGAACCAATAGATGAAGGGTTCTTCATGGAGGTACCACGAACTCCAAGGGTAGGAAAAAGAGCAGGGCACGTAGACGCCCAGGCACGCCTGCACCGTCACTGATTCCTGCACTAGGAGCCAGTACCCGTGGTCCTCCTGCAGGGACCCTGGGGGACACAGAGGCTCCGCTGAAGCTCCAGCCCCTCCCCCACCCTTGCCGCCCCTCCTCCCTCGGCCCACTCACCCCCCCAAAGCAGGGGCAGCAGCAGCAGGGGCACCATGTCCGCGTCCGCCAGCGCAGAGCCCGGGTCCAAGTGCCTCCGTCAGGGAAGGAAGCGCCGCGAATGTGGGGAGCGACCGAGGAAGCCCCAACAGGAAGCCAGAGGGTGACAGAGACAGCCTTGGCCAAGCAGAAGGGGAACTTGGACGCCACGGGCCACAGGAGGGGGAAGGTCAGGCTGGGAAATCATCCCGTTTCCCTCGTCTCTCCTATTTGCAGCTGCAGACTGTGACCTACTGAAATGTGAGGCTTGTCTAGGCTCCCAAGGCCCCACAGCTGTAGCCCTTCCCTGTACACTGTTGTCTACACGGGGAAGAGAGCACCACCTGTCCAGCTCCCTGGGGATCAGAGCCTCTGGGAGGTCAAAGAGCAAATTCATTATCACATGTTGAAGGGAGCCCAGGCTGAGGGTCCAGGTGATGGAGGCCTGCCCCCAAGTCAGGAGAAAGGTGAGTTCTCAGCAACAAGCATGTCAGTTGGACATGACTCGGTCCACAGTGGTCACACAGCTGTGGTCGCCACCAGTGACCCTGAAGCCTCCTGACCCCGTGGAGTTAGGTCCCTGTTCCCGTCACTGTCCTCGTCCCCGGCAGCCTCAGACTCTGGTCCTGGTGTTGATGCCCAAAGCAGACCGAGTGCAGGGCATTTCGAATGTGGGAGTTGAAGGCAAGGAGTGCCCGGGTTGGAACCCAGACACCTGCCTACCTACCTACTCACCTGCCACCTGTTCAACTTTACCAAAGTTACTTAGCCTCTCTGTGCCTCATTTTGCTCATCTGAAAAACAGAGACACTAGCAGAAATGCTGTGTGAGGATTAGATGAGTTCATATGTGTCAGGTGCTTAGGACACAGCCTGGCACTGATACTCACTCATTCAACTAAGGCTTTGAGGACACCTGCTGTGTGCCATGCCCCCATGTAGGGGCTATGTAGGGGCTGGAGATACAACACAGGATAAGCTCCTAGGATGGAAAAGGTGAGTCAACAATCTGAGTGGGGAGACTAACATTTAATAAGAAAATTAAGATACACAGTCTCAGGGCTTCCCTGGTGGCGCAGTGGTTGAGAATCCGCCTGCCGATGCAGGGGACGCGGGTTCGTGCCCCGGTCCGGGAGGATCCCACATGCCGTGGAGCGGCTGGGCCCGTGAGCCATGGCCGCTGGGCCTGCACGTTCGGAGCCTGTGCTCCGCAGCGGGAGAGGCCACAACAGTGAGAGGCCCGCGTACTGCAAAAAAAAAAAAAAAAAAAAAAAAAAGATACACAGTATCTTGGAGAATGATGTAGTCTAAGGAAACAATTAAAAACAGGTAAGTAGGAACTCTCCTGGTGGCGCAGTGGATAGGACTCTGTGCTCCCAACGCAGGGGGCCCAGGTTCAGTCCCACAGGGAACTAGATCCCACATGCATGCCACAACTAAGAGTTCACATGCCACAACTAAGGAGCCTCCCTGCCACAACTAAGACCCTGTGCAACCAAATAAATAATATTGAGAAAAACAGGAAAGCAGAAGAGGGATTGTTGAGAACTGCTGAAATTTTTTAAAACGTGGCTGGGGCATGCCTCATGGAGAGGGTGACATCTGAGTAAACACATGAAGAAAGTAAGAGAGAATGACTCCTATGGGTATCCAGGCAAAAGTGATCCACCCTGAAGGAAGAGGACATTCAAAAGTCCCAGGGTGGGAGCCTGTGTGGTGTGTTTAGCAGCAGCTGGATGACAGGGTAGCAGAGTGATTAATGGGGTCAATAAGAAGAGTAGGTCTGAGAGGTATCATAGGTCAGATTATGAAGAAATTTTGAGACTATTGTAAGATTTTGGCTTTTACTCTGGGTGTATTAGGGTTCTCTAGAAACAGAACCAACAGCATGTGTACACATACATAAAGAGATTCATTATAAGGAACTGGCTCATGTGATTACAGAGGTTGACAAGTTCCCAAGATCTGTGGTCAGCAAACTGGAGACCCAGGAGTGCTGATGGTGTTGTTCTAGTTTGAAGGTGTGCAGGCTTGAGACCTAGGTAGAGCTGTTGTTTCAAGTTCGAAGGGAGGAAAAAAACTGATATCCCAGCTGGAATGCATTCAGGCAGGAGGAGTTCCCTTACTCATGGGCGGGTCAGCCCTTTTCTTCTATTCGAGCCTTCAACTGATCGGATGAGGCCCACCCACATTCGGGAGAGCAATCTGCTTTACTCAGTCTACTGATTTAAATATCAATCTCATCCATGGGGTGTATATATATATATATATATATATATATATATATACAATGGAATGCTACTCGGCCATAAAAAAGAACAAAATTTTGCCATTTGTAGCAACATGGATGGACTTGGAGGGCATTATGCTAAGTGAAATAAGTCAGACAAAGAAAGACAAATACTGTATATCACTTATGTGTGAAATCTAAAAAATAAAACAAACTAGTGAATATAACAAAAAAGAAGACGACTCACAGACATAGAGAACAAGCTAATGGTTACCATTGCGGGGGGATATAGAGGTGGGGGAGCGGGTTCGAGCCCTGGTCTGGGAAGATCCCACATGCCGCGGAGCAACTAAGCCCGTGCGCCACAACTACTGAGCCCGTGAACCACAACTACTGAGCCTGCATGCCACAACTACTGAGGCCCGCACGCCTAGAGCCTGTGCTCCGCAACAAGAGAAGCCACCGCAATGAGAAGCCCGTGCACCACAACAAAGAGTAGCCCCCACTCAACGCAGCCAAAAAAAAAAAAAAAAGGGATGTATTGTGCGATATGGAAAATATAGCCAATATTTTGTAATAACTGTAAATGGAAAGTAACCTTTAAAAATTGTATTAAAAATTTTTAATTTTTTCAATAAATAAAATAAAATGTAAACAAACAAACAAAACCCAAACAAACAAAAATCAGTCTGATCCAAAAACACCTTCACAGAAACACCCAGAATGATGTTTGACCAAATGTCTGGGCACCTCGTGGCCCAGCCAAGTTGACACATAAAATGCGTCATCACACTGAGTGAGTTGTCATGATTTCAACAGTGATACTGATGTGTGTGTGTGGTTTTCTTCCACATCACCAAGCAATTAACTCAATTCTGACGCCACCTCCCTAAAGATAGCATCAGATCCCACAGGTTAAGGGCTGAGTCCCACAAAACTGCCTCAACTTCAGACACCAATTACAAGTCCAGGTTGTCACCTGTGCTTCTGATCCACTGGCTATAGATCAGAGGTTCCCGTGATCTCCTCCTTGCGTTCCATTGATTTGCTAGAGCAACTCACAGAACCCAGAGAAACCAGTTGACTTACTATCTTACCAGTAATCTAGGTTACTAGATTATTACAAAGGATATTAAAGGATACAAATCAACAGCCAGGTGAAAAATGCATAAGGCAAGTTATGCGGGAAGGGGCATGGAATTTTCACCCTCTCCTGGGTACACCGTTCTCCCTGAATCTCCACCTGTTCACCAGCCTAGAATCTCTCCAAACCCCATGCTTTTGGATTTTTTGGAGACTTCACTACATAGTCATGATTGATTAAATCAGTGGCCATTGGTCATTGATTCAGCTTCTGGGGTCCTCTCTCTTCCCTAGAGGTCAAGGGCATGGGACTGAAAGTTCCAACTCTCTAATCACCTCTAGGGCTTCCCTGGCAACCAAGCCCCATCTTAAGTGCTTCTCAAAAGCGGCTTCATTAAAATAACACAAGACCCCTTTATCACTCTCATTTCTTAGGAAATCTCCAGGTTTTTAGGAGCTCTGTGCCAGAAACAGGGATGAAGACCGAACATACATATTTCTTATTATAAATCACAATGTCACAGGTGTGAAGGCAGTTCAGGGCTTGAGCAGAAAAGGGGCAGGCTCTGATTTACTTTCACCTGATCACTCTACTTGCTGTACTGAGCCTAGACTTCTGTGCCAGGGCTGTTGCAAATGCCTGGGACGTGAGATGGGGGTGGCCAGGTCAGACCAGGTGTAGTTGGTGAGAAGCAGACCAGAACCTGAACGCCAGAACCCTTTCAGAAGCAAAGGGTCTGTTGTCCAGGAAGATCTGGAGCTGAAGCACCCGTTATATATACCTTACCACAAATGACCTCCAATCCAGACCTCCCCTATCACTGGTTCTGCATACCAACCTCCTCCCCTAATTCATAAAACTTTGACCAAACCCAACTTGGGGAGACAGATTTGAGCTTTGCCTCCTGTCTCCTTGCTGGTCGACCACTCAGTAAAGCTTTTTCTTTTCTCAAAAGCCGGTGCCATCATATTGGCTTCTAGGTGCATCGAGCGGTGAGCACTTGGTAACAGTTGCTGGTAACAGTTGCTTGGTAACAGTTGCTGACGTGAAGCCACCATTGCCACAGAGGCAAAGACTTTAAGGGATTTTTAAAAAATATTTATTTATTTATTTTGGCTGCTCCGGGTCCTAGTTGCGGTCTGCGGGATCTTAGTTCCCTGACCAGGGATCGAACCCAGGCCCCCTGCATCGGGAGCATGGAGTCTTAACCACTGGACCACCAGGGACGTCCCTAAGGGATTTTTAAAGAGGATTGGGCGCTCTACTGGGAATGTGTGGAGTGAGAAATGCATATTTGACACACAAATGGAGAATCAACAGAATGTACTCATTCTATGAGTCTGGAGTTTAAGGAAAAGTTCTAGCTGGACACGCACACTTGGCCTGTCACCATGCAGACAGCATTTCAAGTCATGAGCCTGAGAGAGATCAGAGAGGGAGTGAGTTTAACTGGAAAAGATAAGGGAGTTCCCTGATGGCGTAGTGGGTAGGATTCCAGGCTTTCGCTTCTGTGGCCCAGGTTCGGGGAACTGAGATCCCGCAAGCTACACTGCGCGACAAAAAAAAAAAAAAAAAAAAAGGAAAAGAGATGGGGACCATCTCCAGGGGCTCTATGAGCTGCATATCAGACCCAGCTTCCTGCTGAAAATAACTAAAATTACAATTTCATTTTAAAATAAATAATCATCGTAACTGTTCTGAAAATCCTCGAAGCGCTGGCCGGAGAGAAGAATTTTCAGTCCGAAATCTAGGAGAGGGTGGAAATCCAGAGAGGGAACCCAAGTCACACATGCCCTGGGGGAATTCTGAACATGAAAAACTTGAATTTGGGCCTTCATGCACCTGAGGATCGAAGTCAGCCTAGACGTCAGGGAAGGGAAAAGCTTGGGACTCGTGGTCACACACAGCTTCTGCACGCTCTCAGGCTCTGTCTAGGGGGACGGAAACTAGAGCAGGGCCAGCCCTGCAGGTGGGCCTGCACTCCCCACTCCCCCCCACACACCCCCGGGGTTACCCAGTCATTAGTAGGGAGGGCAGAAGCATCTCTAGGCTGGAAGGTCAAGACCCTGCCCTTGAGACACTTGGTGACCAGGCATCTGGAACCTGGGACCATTTACTGAAGTGCTTGCACCTGAAGAAATGTCTCACTGAGCAATAAAATACAAAGAAACTACAAGGGACTAAAAATAACTGCATGCATGGGCAAGTGGGGCAAATTATGAACAACAAGATACAAAAAGACCAAAACCCAACTGCCACTTCTGAGGTGCGGGGAGCAAAAGCAGGGTCCTGCGCATGATCCCTGCGCACGGCACCACCAAGGGGGTGGGCGGACCACCTGAGCTACACCTCAGGCCCGACCCACCGATCTGCCCCTACCCTCACCCCCTTTAAGGGACCAGCTCACTCCCCTAGAGAGTGAGCAAGGGCACCTTTCTGCAGCACAATAAAGCCCAATAAAGCCTTACCTGAATTTCTCATCTGGCCTCTCATCAATTTCTCTTTTTTCTTTTTAACGATCTTTATTTATTTATTTTGGCTGCGTTGGGTCTTCGTTGCTGCACGCGGGCTTTCTCTAGTTGCGGCGAGCGGGGGCTACTCTTTGTTGCCATGCGCGGGCTTCTCATTGCGGTGGCTTCTCTTGTTGCGGAGCATGAGCTCTAGGTGCACGGGCTTCAGTAGTTGTGGCACATGGGCTCAGTAGTTGTGGCCTGCAGGCTCAGTAGTTGTGGCACACGGGCTTAGTTGCTCCACGGCATGTGGGATCTTCCTGGACTAGGGATCGAATCCATGTCCCCCGCTTGGCAGGCAGATTCTTAACCATTGAGCCACCAGGGAAGTCCCTCATCAATTTCTATTGATTAAAGGGTCTAAGGACCTGGGTCTACAACACCCTGGTATTACCTCATTCTCTCACCCCATGTTCTGATTCATCTATCAGGAATGGGAGCACAGACACAATCAGTGAGCGGGAAGGAAGCTGCATCTAGAAGCTGCAGCGCATGGACGGAAGGACTGGACGGAAGGATGCTGATTGAACAGAAAAGGAAGTTTCCCCATAGCATTGTTACCAAACGCAAGTTCATGCACAGTGCACAGTGAAGACAAACAAACCCGACAGCGTTTGGAGAAAGGTTTATTCCAGGGCCACGCAGGGCGACGGGTGAATCATGCTTAGAAAAACCTGAACTCCACGAAGGGTCTCAGCAAAGCTTTTTTTTTTTTTTTTTTTTTGCGGTACGCGGGCCTCTCACTGTTGTGGCCTCTCCCATTGTGGAGCACAGGCTCCGGACGCGCAGGCTCAGCGGTCATGGCTCACGGGCCCAGCCGCTCCGCGGCATGTGGGATACTCCCGGGTCCGGGCACGAACCTGTGTCCCCTGCATCGGCAGGCGGACTCTCAACCACTGCGCCACCAAGGAAGCCGTCAGCAAAGCATTTTTAAAGGCCAGGTGAGTGAGGGGTGTCCCAGGGTGTGTGATCAGCTCGTGCACAATTCTCTAATTGGTTGATGGTGATCAATATTTAGGCGCCAGAAGCTCCGGGGGCTACACGCTCCTGATCATCAAGTAGTTAATTTCTCCCATTTGGTGGTGGTCTTTAGCAACCGAAAATCTCAGGAAATATACATGAGATACTATTGTCAGCGTACTTCAGAGAAGAGCTACAGCAGGGGGTATGGGGGAGGGGTCTTTCCCAGGAAGGTCCCATAGGGTCCTGCTCGGTTGCAACATCTCTGGGGAAGGAAGAGGCGGGACTGGACATCCTCAGAGCTCAATACTTGGTGAGAGCCTGCCTGAGAACAAGGCCAGCAAAGCTACAGGGTTAATGATTCTTTTTTCTTTTTTTGGCTGCGCTGCATGGCATGCGGGATCTTAGTTTCCCCTCTCCCCCCACCCCCTCCCACTCCCACCCTTGCATGGAACTTAGATCCCTAACCAGGGATCAAACCCATGCCCCCTTCAGTGGAAGCACCGAGTCTTAACCACTGGACTGCCAGGGAAGTCCCAACAATTTCTTTTTAAAAAAGGAGTTTGGTGACACTGACCAAGTCCCGAAACCCTCAGTGGCCTCAGCCCCTGAAGTTGCCCCAAACCTCCCTGTGAGACTTGCTTTCAATTTCCCAGTTCACAGCCCTTCTGTGGACTCTTGGGAAACACGCTGACCTATGTTCATAGTTTTTAGCAACCCCTTCTCTGATGCCCATTAATACAAAATAAAAATGACCAAAACCTGCCATAGAAATAAACAAAGACCAATGTCTTAGTTCAGGCTGCCATAATGAAGTGCTGGGGGGCTTAAACAAAAGGAAGCTATTTCTCACAGTCCTGGAGGCTGGAAAGTCCAAGATCAAGGGGGAGGCTGATTCAGTTCCCTGGTGAGGAAGACCCATTTCCTGGCTTGCAGGTGGCCACCCTCTCACTGTGCCCTCCTGCAGCAGGAAGAGAGAGATTGAGAGAGCAAGCACCGCTCATTCTTCTGATTATAAGGACACTAATTTCGTCATGGGGGCTCTACCCTCATGGCCTCATTTAATCCTATTTACCTCCCGAAGGCCCTACCTCCAAATACCATCACTTCATGGGTTAGGGCTCCAACATACAGATTTGGGTGTGGAAACAAACATTCAGTCCAAAACAACCAACCAAAGGAGAACAAGCAGGGACTACTTAGAGCTTGCTGTTGTAACCGGAAGTGGGGTCTGGCTGCTCGCCCCTCAAAAGCCAATAAAGAGGCAAGGTTGGTGGAAAGGAAAGTTTGCTTTATTTTTGATGCTGGTGGGGAGGACACCTGTCCAAAGGCCGACTCCCTGCCTCTGACAATCAGGGAGTGAGAGCTTTTATATACAGAGGGAGGGGGCTACATGCAGAAACAGCACTGTCAGCTCGGACAGTCATCTTGAAATTGGTCATCGGTGGTCTGACCGGCATCGTCTTAATTGTTTTAGGTAAAGTTAATCTTCAGTTCCAGGGTCGGTTTGTTCCCATTTCTCTGAGGCCAGTTCTCGGAATTGTGGCAGCTTAGGTCATGGCTACAGTCTAGTCATCATGTAGTTCACTTCTTCCACCTGGTGGGGCTTTCAGTATCTGTAAGAAAGCTCCCAGGATATGGCTCAGAATGTTACCTGTAGCCCTTCAGGAGGAACTAAAGGTCCTTGGCTGTACTTAATGACTAAACTATTATTATTTGGTCTCCTTTGACTGTCTTCCTTTGTTCCTGCATTTTCTCACTTCTCTGAATAAACTTATTATTTGGCTAAAGTTCTTCCACAGACAACAGGCAGGTGGAGGACATGGCGGGCATAAAGCATAGGGTCCTGCCTCATTTCAAGCAGGGGCTACTTACCCAGAGCTTGCTGTGACAAGGGAGTCGGCCACCAGCAAGTATGTTCTGGCGGACACTCAAAGGCAGACAGAGGAGTGGGGAAGATTCATAGAGGAGAAAAGAGAAGCCTTCAGGTGTGCTCTGATTGGGGCTGTGGACCTGGGACGCTGAGTAGAAGTGGCGCATGCTATGTGATCGGTTGGGGGTACATATTTGGCTTGCTGTGATTATTTCTAAATTGGGAGCAGGGATAAAAACTAGGGAAGCTGCCATCAAGTCCTGTCCATTTGGGGCTGATACAGGGGTTGTTGTTTAGCTTCCTGAAAGGTTGCCAGAGATACGGTCTGAGTTTCTACAAGTCTGACTTGTTGATAGCAGGCCGGCCCCAAGGGCTGGTTTCTGTAGATGATGGGTTGGTTTCCTGGACTTGGTGCTGCCCATTGTGCGTTAAGGTTCTATTCTGACCTATGGTCTGAGGTCATCCATTGGTATATTCAGACTCTCACAGTGTTGTAGAACATACTCCACATTCAAGAAGAGCGGCAACATCATCTCAGGGAAAGGACCTACACGCTTCTGTTTTCAAAACAAATCTGTTACCTTCTTGAATGTCTAAACAGAAGACGCAGGACTAATCTGGTAGTTGAGCTAAAGAACAGGCTAAAATTTCTCCGCCTGGGCTTCCCTGGTGGTGCAGTGGTGAAGAACTTGCCTGCCAATGTAGGGGACACATGTTCGAGCCCTGGTCCGGGAAGATCCCACGTGCCGCAGAGCAACTAAGCCTGTGCACCACAACTATCGAGCCTGCACTCTAGAGGCTGCAAGACACAACTACTGAGCCCGTGTGCCACAACTACTGAAGCCCGTGCGGCTAGAGCCCGTGCTCCGCAACAAGAGAAGCCACCACAATAAGCCCACGCACTGCAACGAAGAGTAGCCCCTGCTCACCGCAACTAGAGAAAAGCCTGCACGCAGCAATGAAGACCCAACACAGCCAAAAATAAATAAATATATATATTTTTTTTTGCGGTACGCGGGCCTCTCACTGTTGTGGCTTCTCCCGTTGCGCAGGCTCAGCGGCCATGGCTCACGGGCCCAGCCGCTCCGTGGCATGTGGGATCTTCCTGGACCGGGGCACAAACCCGTGTCCCCTGCATCGGCAGGCGGACTCTCAACCACTGCGCCACTAGGGAAGCCCTAAATAAATAAATTAAAAAAAATTTCTCTGCCTAATTAAATTATGTGAAGCCTAAGATTATGGCTTAGGGAAAAAAGGCTGGGCAGCATTGATCTCAGTGGCAATGGATGGTGGGGAGAGGAGCTCATCTTCTTTCACGAGAGATGAGGTCCCAGCAGCATGGTGACAGGAGACTCACAGCTGGTATGGGGCTTCATGGCATGGAGATGGACAGTGGGGATTAATATCCCATTTAAGTTGCTTCCTTTTTTGTGGGGTCATTCCCTGCTGCAGTCCCCAAACTTTAAGTACGTTACACATAATCCCATTGGATTCATAGTGCTGGAGAATGCAAGAAAGAAGTTCCCATATTGGGAGAAAGGACATGGCTGCAGATGGTAATTAGAAGAATGACGTCATCCATAGAAATCCTCTCAAATAAGATGCAGGGCTGGCAGTCTTGCATTTCCTGTACTTTTTTGGCATGGGAACTTCAGTTATATTCTCCCGATATTAAAATCCTGGAGGGGGGCTTCCCTGGTGGCGCAGCGGTTGAGAGTCCGCCTGCCGATGCAGGGGACATGGGTTCGTGCCCCGGTCCGGGAAGATCCCACGTGCCGCGGAGCGGCTGGGCCCGTGAGCCATGGCCGCTGAGCCTGCACGTCCGGAGCCTGTGCTCCGCAACGGGAGAGGCCACAACAGTGAGAGGCCCGTGTACCGCAAAAAAAAAAAAAAAAAAAAAATTATAAATAAATAAATAAATAATAAAATCCTGGAGGGCTGCAAGATTTGGAGGACCTCGTTTCGTACCATGCATGATGTTAAAATCCCTGAGGATATCGATCTGTAATACGACAATTTGGACATAATTGAAGGAGGACAGAAGGAGAACCAAGAACAAAGGCATAAGCACTGTCTGAGGACATGGCATGATGTAGTGAAGTTAAAGAGTGGGGAGGAAATTATGCAGGGCTCCATTTAGCAAGGATGTCAACCATGGGAAAGATGACATCCAAACTCGAGCAGCAGTGACTCCAGGGCTGAGGAAAAAACGGGGCACCTCTGAAGACCTGGCTCTGAGTTGGCTTCTGGTGAACAGTCAAGGTCTATCTCATATTTGTGTTTCATTTGGCTGAAACAGTTTGGAAATATTCTAACTAAAAAACGTAGAATATTTAAACATTGGGAAATATCTCACCATAACATGAAAGCCTTCTTGAAAAAATCGGAAGGTCTGATATTCTCACAGAGTAGCCATCAGCCGAGGCTGAACAATAAATGATCTCCTTTACTTTGCTATACTCCCCAGCATGCACTATTGCATCCCTCCACTAAAGCCAAATCCAGGTACCATTTGTCAGAACACGTGCCCAGTTGTCTTCCTTACACTAGTCTACTTCACTCATTTACCATAGCTGTCTTGTCCACGTAGAGACTTGATCTGGGAGGCCCTGAACCTACCAAACAAAAATCCCACAAGCTGTAAGGTGTCTCTAACTGGACTTAGCCAAGGTCAAGCGCTCCTTGAGAAAGGGGAAGAAACCAAAGTTCAAGGGCTCCCCCTGCTGGATTTGAGGAACTTAACATTTTTAACATATTTCAGAGGTTAAGTTTAGGGAAACCATGTTCCCAACGTGCAGATGTGATAGGCCCAGCCTCCAACAAAAATATGACACACACGCAGAAAGAGAACAAAAATGACACAGCAAGAGGGCTTCGGTTTCAGTCCTAACATTAAAATTTTTTGGAAGTTGTCCATCTCATTCTTACAATGAGAAAAATGTGAACAAACTGGGAATCAATGATTTTTCTCAGACCCATCAGAGAACTGAGATCACAGAGCAAGCCACCACCCTAAAATCTAGAGAGACTGGAAAATCCAGAAAGTTACAACTGAGGTCTTTCTCTTCACTTTCTGCTCAGCTTTGCTGTGAACCTAAAACTGCTGTAAAAAACTGTCTATTGGGCTTCCCTGGTGGTGCAGTGGTTGAGAGTCCGCCTGCCGATGCAGGGGACACGGGTTCGTGCCCCGGTCCGGGAAGATCCCACATGCCGCGGAGCGGCTGGGCCCGTGAGCCATGGCTGCTGGGCCTGCGCGTCCGGAGCCTGTGCTCCGCAACGGGAGAGGCCACAACAGTGAGAGGCCCGTGTACCACAAAAAAACAACAGCAACAACAAAAAACAAAAAACTGTCTATTATAACACCACCACTACTACAGTCTAAAGAGACAAACCAAGCATCTGAACAAGACCCTGAAATGACCCAGATGTTGAAATTATCACACAGGGAATTTAAAATAGCCATGATTGCTATGTTAAAAGTTCTAAAAGAAAAAAAAAACTAGACAGCATGCAAAAACAGATGGTAATGCAGCAGAGAGATGGAAGCTCTCAGATAGAATCAAAATGAAATGCTAGGAATCAAAAACACCATTAACAGAAATGAAGAATTCCTGGTCTGTCTGACTGACAGCAAACTAACGCCTCCCCTGCAACACTGAGATGTGGGTCCAGGAGAGAAAATCCCTCAGCTCGTCGGGTCCTGGCTTGGGGAAGTATTGACTTTTATAAAATATTGAATATTCTAATTCATGAGCACGCTATATCTCTTATTTAGGGTTTCTTTAATTTCTCTCAGCAACATTTTCCAGTCTTCAGAGTAACAGTCTTGAAACTATTTGTTAGTTTTACTTTTAGATATATTGTGGATTTTCATTCTTTTTAAAAAGATATTGTATTTTTAATTTAATTTTCTGCTGTTGCTAATATGGATATAGAAGTTATTTCTGTGTATTGATTTTGGTTACAGCTACTCTGCTAAATTACCTACTAATTCCAATAGTTCGCTCGTATATTTTGTTTGTTTGTTTTTCTTTTTGGTTTTTGGCCACGGCACGCAGCTTGAGGGATCTTAGTTCCCTGACCAGACACTGAACCCGGGCCCATGGCCGTGAAAGCTCAGAGTGCTAACCACTGGACCGCCAGGGAGTTCCCTCACTTGCGTATTTTGTGTTTTCTCTGTACACTGTCTTGCCATTGGAAACAATGATGTTTTGCTTCTCTCTTTCCAATCACTATGCCTTTTATTCCTTTTCCTGTTTCATTGCACCCTCTAGTAATTTCATTACAATGTTGAATAGAAGTGGTTGGAATAGACATCCTTGTCTTTTTCTTGACCTTAGAGTAAACGTGTTCAGTATTTCACTATTTAATATAACTGAAAGCCCATGTTACGTAAGTACAGTGAATCCAGGGCTACTCACCAAAAAAAAAAAAAAATCTAGATCATAGTTTGTATTTAGTTTACATACACGTTTTAAAAACTGTTTTAATTCATCAGTCACCGTTTAACACTTGGAGATATCTCGCAACAGTCTGAATGGCTAATGTCTCTTGAAAAATTTAAATATCCGGCATTCCCATGCTACAGAAATCAGCTGGGGCTGAGCGGGAGCTGCCCCGTTTTATTTTGCCGCATTCTCCCCTGCTGTGGTCTCCCCTGCACGGAGGCCAGAGTTCAGGTACCATTTGTCAGTATACTTGTCCTGTTGTTTTTCTAACCCCAGGCCTCCTGCACTCACTTTTTTAATATATATTTTAAAATTTATTTATTTTCTTTATTTTTTTCCCACTGCGTCTGGTCTTCGTTGCGGCCCGCGGGCTTCTCTCTAGTTGTGGCTTTTGGGTTTTCTCTCTCTAGTTGTGGTGCCCGGGCCCCAGAGCTCATGGGCTCTGCAGTTTTTGCGGCACGCAGGCACGCGGGCTCGCGGACTCTCTCGTTGAAGGCGTGTGAGCTCAGCAGATGTGGTGCGCGGGCTTAGTTTCCCTGTGGCATGTGGGATCTTCGTTCCCTGACCAGGGATCGAACCAGCATCCCCAACACTGGAAGGCGGATTCTTTACCGCTGGACCACGAAGGAAGTCCCTGCACTCACTTTTATACCTGTTTTTCTACTGTAGGGACTTAATTTTGTATCTCCTGGGAAAATAGATGCACTGACCCATGAAACAAAAGTTCCTCCAGCCAGAGGCTTACTCTCTAACTTCATTCCTCAAGAGTGGATTTGCTCAAGCTGAGGTAGGAAAACAATCAAAGTCTAAGACCGCCCCCTGCTGGGCAAGGCTCACTCAGCAAGCTTGACTGGTAAATTCAAGGAGAGACCAAGATCTCCAATTTCTTCCAAAACACTTTTGACAAAATTCTTTAGAAATTTATTTTATTGAGGTATAGTTGATTTACAATGTTGTGTTAATTTCTACTGTACAGCAAAGTGATTCAGTTATACATATATATACATTCTGTTTCCTATTCTTTTCCATTATGGTTTATTACAGGATACTGAATATAATTCCCTGTGCTATACAGTAGGACCTTGTTGGTTATCCATTCTGTACATAAGAGTTTGCATCTGCTACTCCCAAACTCCCGATTCATCTTTCCCCCACCCTCTCTCCACCTTTTACAAATAATAAAATATAAAAGGAATATAGCATGAAAAAATTAGAGAGTATTTTAATCGATTAACTGTATCAAACAAAAAATGGTAGGCTGTAACAGCTTCCCACTTATTGGAAATTAAAGAAAATTTTCTTTTTAGATATAAGCAATGATAAGACACCAAAATCAAAACAGAACTAGAGAAAAAAAAACAGAACCAGAAAACCTAGGGGAAATAATTAAGGAAAAACAATGACAATTAAAAATTAAAATGGACTTAGGAGAATAAAATACAATATTTGGCACACAGAAAATAAAAACCAGTGGCGTAGACTCCAGGGTTGGGACAATCACACAGGATGCGGGGGAACGAGCCAAGTGTGAAAATGGTGAGAAGACAGGGGCTAGCTCTGGAGGAACATAATTACTCAGAGAAGTCTTTGTTCAATTCATTGTTAATAACTAGAAAATTGGGGATAAATGGAAGATTTTTCAGGAACATGTAAATTTCAAAGATTCTCCAGAAGAGATGAACATATTAAATAAATTAGTAACTATAAGATGAACTGACAGAATCATTAGATTATTTCAAACTATCTACAAACAGGCAATGCTGATTCAAGGTAAACTAAAGATAAAAATGAAAAGTTGGGGACTTCCCGGGCGGTCCAGTGCTTAAGAGCCTGTGCTTCCACTGCAGAGGGCGCCAATTCCAGCCCTGGTCGGGGAACTAAGCTCCCACATGCTGCAAGGCACAGCCAAGAAAAGAAAGAAAGAAAGGATGAAAGAAAGAAAGAAAGAGAGAATGAGACAGAGAGAGAGTGAGAGAGAGAGAGGGCGAGAGGGAGGGAGGAAGGAAGGAAGAAAGAAAGAAAAAAGAGAGAAAGAAAGAGAGCAAGAGCGAGGGAGGGAGGGAGGGAGGGAGGAAGAAAGAAAAAAGAAAGAAAGGTTTCCCAATGATCTGTATAGAGCCAGCATCATGAAATATAAAAACCTAATATGGTAACATGGAAAGCGTTAACTACAGATGAATCTCCCTTTTGAAGATTGATGGGGAAATTCCAAAATAGATAACTAGCAATAGAAAACTCCAGTAAATTAAAAATATATACCATGGGGAGTTCCCTGGTGGCCTAGTGGTTAGAATTCCAGGCTTTCACTGCAGAGGCCCAGGTTCAGTGCCTGGTCAGGGAACTGAAATCCCGCAAGCCGTGGGATCACACACACACACACACACACACACACACACACACACACACACACACATATATATATATATATATATATATATATATATATATATAATCATGGCCAAATGGATATTACCTAGGAATACTGACATGACTGAATATTCGAATATCTATTAAAATAAATTTTCATTTAAATAGATCAAAGAAGACTATGCATATCACTGTGTTACATGCTGAAAGGGAGCTATTAAAACTCAGGTATCATTTACAACAAAAATCCCCTTATATGGAATTATTTTCTTAATCTAGAATTCTATTTACCTACCTACCTATCAAGTCACATAAAACCAAAAACAAGCTAAATGCTTCTATGTAAAACACTGTATTGACCTACCCTGGGATTTCTCTTTTCAGTCTTTACTCATTTCCAAAGCAACCTCATCTAGTCCGAAGGCTTTAAATACTATCAAATATTGACAACTCCCAAATGTATATCTAGGTATATCTTCATCCTAGCCCTCTTTGCAGAACTCCAGACTCATAATTTTTTTTTTTTTTTGGGGGGGCTATGTCGGGTCTTCATTGCTACATGCGGGCTTTCTCTAGCTGCAGCGAGTGGGAGCTATGTGGTGCACGGACCTCTCATTGCGGTGGCTTCTCTTTGTTGCAGAGCACAGGCTCTAGGCACATGGGCTTCAGTAGTTGTGGTTCGCAGGCTCTAGAGCGCAGGCTCAGTAGTTGCGGCTCACAGGATTAGTTGGTCCACGGCATGTGGAATCTTCCCAGACCAGGGCTCGAACCCGTGTCCCCTGAATTGGCAGGCGAATTCTTTTTTGGCGGTATACGGGCCTCTCACTGTTGTGGCCTCTCTCGTTGTGGAGCACAGGCTCCGGACGCGCAGGCTCAGCGGCCATGGCTCACGGGCCCAGCCGCTCCGCGGCATGTGGGATCCTCCCGGACCGGGGCACGAAGCCGTGTCCCCTGCATCGGCAGGCGGACTCTCAACCACTGCGCCACCAGGGAAGCCCTTTGGCAGGCGGATTCTTAACCACTGGACCTCCAGGGAAGTTCCTGTAGATGTATTTCTGATGTATTTGTGGAGGGAGGTGAGCTCTACATCCTACTACTCTGTCATCTTGATTCTCCCCCCACTTCTCTTCCTCTTCTGATCAGTAGAGCTCAGGTGTGGCAGAGCAAGGTAGATACCTGTGCAGAGAGGTGACCTGAAATGCAGTGTCTCAAGCAGAGTGAGGAGAGTGTCTACCCAAGAACGTCAGAGAGAAATGTCAGAACCTCACCTAGGCGAGGAGAGCATTTGCGTTGAGAGCGTCAGGGTTGGGTGGGGACATCCCAGTAGGGGAAGGGAAGCCAAGCAGGATAAGGACCACCGCACTGGGAAGGAATAGTGGCTGAGATGGGGAACTAGTTACACTCAGAGGAACTAATCAAGGGAATTCCCTGGTGGTCCAGTGGTTAGGACTCCAAGCTTTCACTGCAGGGAGCACAGGTTCAACCCCTGGTCGGGGAACTAAGATCTCACATGCCATGCGGCAGCCAAAAAAAGAAAAAGAAAAAAAAAAAAGAGGAACTAATCAAATAAGTAAACACATTATGGCTAAGGGGAACAGATTTCTCTTTCTCAGAGAAGGGATTTACACATATGGGAAGGCAGAAAACCAGAATGACCCAAGTGGTATTGGGTTGGAACTAGAGATAAAGGAGTGAACTCATGAATTTCAATATGTGTTTTATGAATAGATTAATGAATGTGTGCAGATGAGAGACTATTTCCAACTAAGTCAGGAACGAGACAATAAGCTCCCACTGACTGTCACAATTATTATTTAACATTCTAACCGTGGGGTTCTTGGTTGTGAAGGAAACCAATTTGGGTTAACTTAAGCAAAAAGGGAATTCATTCATAGGACATTGGGCAGCTGACAGATAGGATGAGAAAGCTTTAGTTCCAAGTTTAGAAAATGGGTCAAAACCCAAGGAAACGATGGAAGGAGAATCATCGCCAAGTTTGCCGAGGGACAGCCTCGTTCAGTGCCAAGGCCGTCAGAGGGAGCACAGGACCCTTCATGATGTCTCTATAAACTCTCAGTTCATTCAGACACGTGTACACTAGGTTTCAGGGAAAGCAAGTATCTAGCCTTCAAGTCCTTGGTGGTGGGAAGTAGAACCTCCCCCAACGATGGAATTCCCAAACAGAGAAATATAGTTCACTGCTCAGTGCAAACTATATTTGCACACCTTCGTTGTTCTGAGAGAGCTAGCTAAATGCAATTATAAAACAGAAGCAAATAAGAGGTTTAAATACTGGGAAGGATGTATCCTTATTTGCAATTAGTGTGATTATATACCTAGAACATTCAAAAAGTAACTGGAAATCTATTAGAAGCATATGATGACACATTAAGGTGTCAAGTTATACCACAGTTTTTCAACTTTAACACTATTGATATTTGAAACTGGACAATCCCTTGTTCTAGTGGGGGGGAGAGGGAAAATGTCCTGTAGGATATTTTGCAGCATCTCTGTCCTCCACTCACTAGATGCCAGTAGCATCCCTCTCCCCCACTCAGTAAGGACAAGCAAAAATGTCTCCAGACTTTGACAAACGTCCCCTGGAGGGAGAACAAAATCACTCCCATCTGCATCCGATTAATGAATTTATAAAAGCCAATAACTTTCATCCATTAAGAAAGGACCAATGGAAAATTATTTTTGTTCTATCTGGAGTGACATTGTGTATGGTGTGAGATAGGGATCTAATTTTACTTGTTGTTTCTTTATCAGATCTTGATTAGTGTATATAGCTTATATCTTGCCAAGTCAAAGAACTTGATAATGAGTTCTGTTTTTCTGTAAATTCTCTTGGGTTTTCTACGTAGGGGATCCTATCATCTGTAAAAGATGACAATCTTGTATTTTCATTTCTCACTTTTACACTGCTTTTTTCAATTTCCTGTCTAGCTTCCTTCCCTGGTACTTCAGGAGCAATTATAATTGTGTTAATAGAGAGACTCTGCCCCAGTGTTCATAGTAGGACTATTTACAATAGCCAACAAGTGGAAGCAACATAAGTGTCCATCGACAGATAAATGGACAAAGATGTGGTACACACACACACACACACACACACACACACTGGAATACTACTCAGGCATAAAAAAGAATGAAATAATGCCATTTGCAGCAACATGGATGGACCTAGAGATTATCATACTAAGTGAAGTAAGTCAGACAGAGACAAACATTATATAATATCACTTACAGGTGGAATCTAAAAAAGTGATACAAATGGATTTATTTACAAAACGGAAAGAGACCCATAGACATAGAAAACAAACTCATAGTTACCAAAGGGGAAAGGGGAGGGATAAATTAGGGGGTTGGGATTAACACATACACACCCCTACATATAAACTTGATAAACAACAGGGACCTACTGTATAGCACGGGGAACTGAATTCAATATTTTGTAATAACCTATGAGGGAAAAGATATAATTGAATCACTGTGCTGTACACCTGAAACTAACACGACATTGTAAATTGACTATACTTCAATAAAATTTAAAAAATAAAAATAGGGGCTTCCCTGGTGGCGCAGTGGTTGAGAGTCCGCCTGCCGATGCAGGGGACACAGGTTCGTGCCCCGGTCCGGGAGGATCCCACATGCCGCGGAGCGGCTGGGCCCGTGAGCCATGGCCGCTGAGCCTGCACGTCCGTGAGCCTGTGCTCCGCAACGGGACAGGCCACAACGGTGAGAGGCCCGCGTACCGCAGAAAAATATATAATAATAATAATAAAAAATAGGGACTTCCCTGGCGGTCCAGTGCTTAAGACTCCGCATTCCCAGTGCAGGGGACACAGGTTCAAATCCCTGGTCAGGGAACTAAGACCCCACATGCCGCATGGCACAGCCAAAAAAATGAAATAAAATAAAGTAAATTTAAACAAATTTTAAAAATAAAATAAAATAAAACTTTTTCAAAAGATGAAAAATAAAATCTTAGATTCTAATCAGCTCTGTTGGGGGATCACAAATGAATGAATGCTCTGTTCAGCCCGTATTGGGTCACATGCCCAAGCTATGTGTTTCGGGGGAGGGAGGAAGGGCGTTTTGCTAGAATATTCTTGTTAGAGTCACCTGGAGTGGGTGTCTCACAGGAAAGACAGGCTCTATTACCAGAGGAAGGGGAAGTGGATGGCTTGAAAAGACGGTACCCACTCCCACTCCAGTCTCCTTGAACCTCAGAACCACCTTCCCTCCGTTTTGCTGAGATGTGTAGAGTGGAGTGGCTGAAGGCTTTCACCAGATGACTAGAAGGCACGGCCCTAACGGGAAAGAGTTAGGCTGTGCAGAAACCCTCCCTCAAAAATCACACCAACCCCCCAAGCCAGGAAAGGGTTAATAGTAGGAGTAAGATCTGTCATCTTCGTCCCACCCACCGCCACCACACACACCAAGGAAAGGTGGCCCTGTCCCCAATTCCTGCAAGTCCACCAGGGCAAACTGCCACTTGGGACTATTTAATGGCACGATGGGAGTATCTGTTGCGTTTGGATCCTCTGGTATTTTTGTGCTCTGCCAGTCTGAGGATTACCGCACCTGCGGGGATTAAGTGGTGCTGCAGGGGATTGTCTTGAGTTTGGAGTTTAACCCTCACATGGCAGCACTCTCTGACAGTGCTGTAGGATGATGTCCGGTTGGGGGTTGATTCCTCCCGCGGAAGGATACTCTGCTACTTGGAAGTTCTTCATAACCTGGTGCCCCCTTTTCTACAGCATTAATAAATGAGTCCTTGATCCAGACCTACTTCAGGGCAGGTTGAAATGTCTTTCTGGCTAACAGTTCCTGTTCCAGGAATTTGGGGATGGCCTTATGAAGGGTGGGGTGTTTCTATTTTCCATTGGCTTGCTGTTCTGAAGGATAATAGGAAAGGTGGAACTTGTGTCTCAGGAGTTGATGGGAATGGTGGTCTACCTGTATCTTAAGGGGATGGGAATTATGGATGTTGGGTACCAAGGTCTGACAAGAACTGTAGTACTTGTGTGCAAATGTCAGATGGGAGTGGTGGATCCCGAGGCTCAGGGGCTGATGGGAAGGAATGGTGAATCCTGAGTCCCAGGGGTTTATGGGAATAGTGATCCTGAGTCTCAGGGGCTGATGGGAATAGTGGATCCTGAGTCTCAGGGGCTGATGGGAAAGATGGATCCTGAGTCTCAGGGATTTGTGGGAATTGCAGTCGCTAAGTCTTAGGTGCCAAGGGATTTGTGAACCCTGTATATCAAAGGATGATGGAAACAGTGGTTCCTGTGAGTCACTAACCAATGGTAATGGAGGCCTTATGTTTCAGGAACTAATGGGAATTATGTTCTTTCATCCCAGAGGCTTAAGCAGGTCCCAGACTAATCCATAAACCATTTGCTTTTCATCGAGCCATCCATTCATTCATTTAGCAAACATTTTCCTGAGTCTCTGCTCTGAGCCACATCCTACGCTGAGTGATACTGAGAACAGAGATGACTCAGACCTCAATGGTGCCCTCACTGAATTCTCAGAAACAGACCCAGACATCGAGAATTACAGCAAAATGGCGGAGGGCGGGGTGGGGGGACCACTTCCCTGGCAGTCCAGTGGTGAAGACACTGCATTTCCATTGCAGGGGGCGGGGGTTCGATTCCTGGCAGGGGAACTAAGATCCCACATGCTACATGGTGCAACCAAAAAAAAAAAAAAAGAGAGAGAGAGAGAGAGAGAGAAAAAATACAATGGGATCAGGGCCAGTACCAGGAGACAGCAGGGTGACGTGGTTACTATCCTGACCTGACTGCAGGGTATCTGGGGTGAGTGTAGACTAACAGTAATTCTGGATACCAAATCAAGGTACAGGGTGTGACAAAAGGTCCTTTTGTCAAACGTGAATCTGTGTGCTTGACAAGTCCAACCTGTGCTGGAGAGCAATCCCAGGTGAGCTGCCCATATTCCCAGAGGCAGCCCGTCTCCAAAGAAAGGGCATAGAACTTGGAGCCAGAGAGGCGTGGGTTCGAATCCTAGCTCTGCCATTCACTTTGTGAGCTTGGGTAACTCACTATTCAGAACTCAGTGCCCTCATCCTTACATGAAGATAAAACAGTTCCTAAAAATAAGACTGCTGTGTTAACTGAATGACATAACGTATAACAAATACCCAGCCCAGGGCTTGTCCCTAAGTAGACATTCAATAAAAGGTATGGTTGCATGATTATTATTCCTATCATTAGTAATTAATGACAAAACTTAAAGGCCCTAGAAGTATTTATCAAATATCTGGGTTCAGTAGCTTACGAGCATTGTAAGAAATCAGTTCTTTAAAAAGCCCAGTAATTTGAATATTCATAAGCATTAGTTTCTTTATGTAAAAAAAAAAAACCCTCTCCTAATTGATTGAATAAGTAGGGCTGAATAAATTTATACAATGGAATACTATACAGCCGCTAAAATGAACGAGGTACCTCTATAAGCTGTGTAGATATAGATGGACCTTCAGGATCTAGTGTTAAAAAAAAAAAGCAAAGTATAGAATAATATGATCGCACCTGGGGACAAGGCGGGGTGGTATAATATATGTGTGTAAATGCATAGACTTTCTCTGGAAAGATACACAAGAAACTGGTAAGCATGAGCTGTCCCCAGAGAGAAGTGGGTGGCCAGGGACAGGGCGGGAGGAACCTGCATTTTTCACTGTCTGAGCTCCAGGACGCTATACCCACCACATGTCTTCCCTAAATGTCCTCTGGCCTCTAATGCCGACAAGGTCCCACGCTGCACACAGCATCTTCCCTCTCCTGTCCTCCCTCCTTCCTCTTGGCTCCCCATCTGGAACAACTCCTGTCCCCTCAGTTTCAGGGCCAGACTTCCGGTTGTTGTATCTTCTTCACCTCTTCCATCACGCCCCTCACATTCTCTGCCCCACCACCTCCTCTGGGTCCCCAGGGTCCCAGCCCCTGATCAAGCGTCCTCCTCCCCAGCCTCCCAGCCTCCAGTAGTCTCTCCCCTCATCTCGTCCCCCACGGCCCTCAGAGGGGTCTTTCTGACACCCAGCTCTGACCCTGTCCCTCCCCTTGCTCACAGCCCTCCAAGGATCCGCGTCACCCTCACGGGAAAGTTCCCAGCCCGGCCTTCCGAGCGAGGAGGAACCTGGCCCCGCCCACCACCTCGGCCTCCTCTTCCAGGCTCCTGGGCTCCCGTCAGACCTGACTGCCTGCCCTTCCCCTAGAATGGCCCCTGGTTTCCTGCCTTTGGGTCTCCGCTTGAGCTGTGCCCTCTGCCTGGAACGCCCTTACTGCTGTCTCTCTCTCCCTCTCTCTCTCAACAATTCAGATCTAACTTCTCCCAGGTCTTGGAGGTCACAACCACGGCCTTCCCTGGAGGTCCTTTCCTCCCACAGACGCTGGGTCCTCCCTCTGTCAAACCCCGACCGCCCTGAATTGGAACTGTCTCCGTCTGGGTCTGTCTCCTCCGTAAGACTGTGAGCTCCGTCTGCAAGGGCAGATCTGGGTCTGATTCACCCTTCTCTCCCCAGTGGGTGGGTGGGTGGGTGGAGAGCCCGAAGCCGAGGGAGGGGAAGGAGGCTGGGAGAGCAGGAAGGGGGAGAGAGAAGAGGGGGGAGAGGAGCAGACCCATATTGGGGGGGGGGTTGATGTAAGGAGAAAGAGAGAGACGCGGAGACAAGAGACAGAGGGGAACGCACAGGGCCAGGAGGAGGCAGGCGGGCAAAGAGAAGGAAAGGGAGGAGAGGTGGAGGGGACGAGAGAAAGCGGAGAGAGAGGAGAGAACCGGCCCCGGCCGAGGGAGGAGGGAGGAGGGAGGAGGGAGGAGTGCGAGCGCTGCCGGCTCTGCAGCCTCCCGGCCCCTTTTGTCCCTTCCCTCCTCCCTGCGTCACGCTCCCCGGCCCGGCCTCTCCTCCCTGCTCCCTCCCCCGCCCCGCTCCTCCTCCCCGGGGCTGGATGGAATTTTTTCCCCTGGACCGGGGCCAGCTCCGGGGCGGGGGGGTGGCGGGGGTGGGGGGGGAAAGCCAAGCCGGACTGGGCCTGGCGATGGGGAGGGGCCGGGGCGGGGGCCCCCTGGGGAGGGGGCTGGTCCGGCGGGGTCCCGGGCGGGGGAGCCGGGCCCGCAGAGCCGGGAGGAGGCGCAGGCCGGAGGGAATCGGGGAGGAGGGAAGGAGGATGGCGGGGACGCCGGGAGGAAGAGGAGAGGCCGTCGGGCGGCGGAGGCGGGGAGAGGATGGAGAGCTGTCGGCGGCGGCGGGGCCCGGCTCAGCCCGGCCCGGGCGCTGCCCACCGAGACCCCTTCCCCCCGACGCTGGAGCTGCGGAGCCGTGAGTCTGCGTAGAGGGAGGGGGATGGGGCCCGGGACCCGAACTCCAGGGTCCCTAGGGGGAGGAGGCAGCCGGGGGGCCTGGATTTCTGGGTTCTTGGAGGAGGAGGGGGCTGGGAACCCAGACTCCCGAATCCTTGGAGGAGGGGACTGGGGGCCTGGATTCCGGGATCCAGGAGGAGGAGCGGGCGAGGAACACCTCCTGGTTTCCATTGGGAGGAGAGAGATGGGGCTGGGGTAGCTGGGTTCGGAGCTGGAGCCGACTAGGGCGAGATGCCCTCCCGCGCCCTCAGGGGAGGTGGAGGGAGAGAGTCTGGCTTTGGAGGTGCCTGTGGCAACGGAAGGGTTAACGTCTGGCTGGAGGGGAGGGGGAGGGGCAGGGAAGGGGCTGCGGGGCTTTGAGGGGTCAAGGGTGAACCGTGCAAGTGGGAGGGGGCTGCAGAGGAGTGGGGGAGGCTGTCTGGGCTGCCAGACAGGCCAGGGTCAGCGGCGGGGGCAGGGGATGTCTGGCGGAGGAGAGGCCCAGCATCTAGGCTCCCCTGGGGACCCGGGATTCCAGGCCCCAGCCCCCTCCTCCCTTAGACCTGGGAGTCCGCGACCCAGCCCCCTCCCTCAGAATTCCAGAATGCGAACCCCTAGCCCCCTTTACCCCAAGATCCAGGAGTCTGGGCCTCCAACCTCTCCTCCCCTCGGACCTGGGGCTCCACGTTCCATCCCCCGCTCTCCACGAAAGCCCGGTGTTCGGGCCCCCAGCCCCTTCCTGCCCAGAACCCAGGAGTCCCCACCTCCTCTTTAGCCCCAGCTGGAGTCCAGCCCTCTGGGGGTTAAAGGGGCGGGGCCAACTGGTTGCCATGGTGCCAGACTGTTTGGGTCTGCTCTCTGACCCTTGGGGGCTCCCCAGGGTCTGCAGAGAGGGGGAGGGGGACCCAGACCTGGGGGAAGTCCAGCGCCAACCTTTTCCCCAAATCTGGCCTATGGGCCCAGGGAGTTCGGGCCTCCACCAAGGCCTTGTCCAGTGACCTTGAACAAGTCCTGACCCTTCTCTCTGGGCCTCAGTTTTCCCGAGGAGAAATGTGTGGGAGGAGTGGGGAGATGCTCAGGTCCTGCAAATCTTTAAGATTCTCAGCTTCCCCTCTGCTCTCACCCCCCTCCTCAGGCCCCAGGCAGCCCCGGGGCATGCTGGGAACCCAGGCCTGGGCTCTGGGCCAGGTTGTTGGGTGGGGGGGCGGCGGGGGCAGCCTCCTCCCTTCCCCTTCCTCCCCACCTTGGCCTGACTCTCGCCCCCGCCTGAGGGTCTGGGAGGTTGGGAAGGAGGGAAGGGGAATGAGAGCGGGGACCGTAGACCCGTCTCTGGCCCCTTCCTCCCCCCTTGCCGCCTCCGCCCCCTTCCCGCCTCTCCTCCCCCTCCTCAGTAGGTCGCTACCCCGGCCCTGGGCCCCTTCTCCAGCCACCCCAGCTCCAGACCTGGCTCCGAGCTGCTGCGAGGGGGAGGGAGAGAGGGAAGGAGAAAGGGAGAGAGAGAGAGAGAGAGAGAGAGAGAGAGAGAGAGAAGGGGAGGGAGGGAAGGAAGGAGAGAGACCTAGGAGGGAGGGAGGGAGAAAGGGAGAGAGAAAAGGAGAGAGACAGAGACAGAGGGGAGCGAAGGAGACAGAGGGATGGAGAGAAGGCGGGCAGCGAGAGGGAGGCAAACAGGAAAAAGGGGGAGAGGAGAGTGAGACAGGGAAATTGAGGGAGAGAGAGAAGGAGAGGGACAAAGACGGGGTGGCAGGGAGAAGAGGAGGGTGAAAGACAGAAGGGAAAGGAAAAGAAAGAGAAAAGAGAAAGGAGAGAGAACCAGGAGGCGGGGAGAGGAGAGAGAGAGGACTGAGCAAGGAGAAGGCCGAGCTGAGGGGGAGGGTGGGCAGTGCAGAGCGGGGAGAAGCGTGCAGAGGCTGGAGGAAATGGAGACCAGGTAAGACGGAGACTGAGCCAGCGGCAACACGGCAGGACGGGGAGAGAGAACCAGAAAGATGGAGATGGAGCCGGAGACAGTGAGAGCAAGACAGACGAGCGCTGGACAGAGGCGGAGGCTCTCAGGTGCAGACTCAGCCCAGGGGTGGGGAAGCGTGGGTGCTGGTCCCGCCACCTTGCAGGCCTGGCCCCTCCCACTCACCAGCTGACTGGGGCTCAGCCTTCCCACCTGCAAAATGGGGGTGCTGATGGCACCTTGAGCCCCTGCCTGCCACATGACAGAGGCCTGGGGCGGTATCAGCGCTCAGGGATCGTAGCTGTCAGTGTTGTGCATGTTGAGAGGCCAAAAGAAGGGAAGAGAGAGGGGAAAAAATACCCAGAAAGGCTTTGACGCTTTTGTATCCCGTGGGCGGTCTCCACACCGGTCCTGGATTTCTGAATCTGACAGGTAGGTAGGGAACTGTCTTGTCCAAGGGACCAAACTCCAAAACAGGGGAGGTTCCCTCTGACCCGGGATCCAGGAAGCCAGGCTGTGTCTTCTCCAAGGAGGCAGGCCTGGCCGGACTCCCAGGTCTGAGTGAGGGGGCTGGGGGGCCTGGCTTCCTGGGTCCCCAGTGGAGAAGGGGGCTGTGGACTTGGGCTTCTGAATCTGGGGGAGGAGAGGAGGCTAGGGGGCCTGGATTGCGGGGACCTGTGGGGAGGAAGGGGCCTGGGGCCTGAATTCTTGGGTCCCTGGTGAGGAAGGGGCCGAGGGGCTGACTCCTGGGTTCCTTGGGGAGGAGGGGGCCGGGGGCCCGCATTCCTGGGTCCTGGCACCCACCCGTAGAACCGACCTTGCGGGGCCTTCGCCGCACACAAGCTCGTGTCTGTGGGTCCGTGTCGGGGGCTCACCATCGCGGCTGGGGCCTCCCCGGCCCTCCCCGCCCTCCCTGGCCCCCGTCTGTCCGTCCAGTCCATCCGTCTGTCTGTCCACCTGCCGCGCCCCCCGGGCTGAGGTAGGAGGTTGTATAGTTGAGGAGGACACCCACGGAGATCACTATACGGCCTCCTAGCTTTCCCCAGGCTGCGCCCTGCACGGGACGGCCCGGCGGGGACCTCCGACCCCGGTCCCCTGCCCCACCCCGCCAGGCTGGGGAGAGGGGCTGCCGCAGGGATCGTGGGAGGAGAGGCTGGGCTGTTCCTCGTGTCCTCGTCCCTACATTCCTTCCTGCCCCTTCCCTCAAAGAGTTTCTCTCCCATCAAGATATCTCTGCTTTGCTTCCTCTCTGTCTCTCCATCTCCGCTGGGTCTCTGCACAGTGACCTCTGAGACCCTGTCTCCATCTGTCTCTTATGGTGCTTTCTGGGTCTCTGACGCTCCCGCTGTCTCTCCATGGCTTGGTTTCTGTCTTTCGGGCCCTCACGGTGTCTCTGTGCCATGTCCATTTCTGCTGCATCCCACTACCACACCCCAGGGCTTGGCGGGCCCCCGCACACCGGACTGCCGGCCTCTGGGTCCCTGAGACCCTTTAACCTGTGAGGACGTCCAGGGTCACAGGTGAGGTTCTTGGGAGCCTGGCATCCGGCCCAGCCATCAGCCTGGGGTCCGACCCCTGACCCCTGACCGGACACACCCTTCCTCCCTGAAAACCCTGGAGCCTGACATTGGACTGGAGACTGAAACCCGACCTCTGACCCTGTATCTGGAGCCCCTCCCCCACACCACTGTGACCTCACAAAAGTCTCCAGCTTCTCCACAGGCTGAGACCCTCCGCTATGGCCCTTCTGGCCGCAGGGAGCGCTGTGCCGTCCGCCCTGGTGGCCCTCACGGTCTTCCGGGCCTCCGCCTGGGCCTGTCTCCTCTGCTTCACGTCTTACAATGAGCGCCTCCAAATCTGCCAGATCTTCGCCGGCCTGGAGAGCCCCGACCTCGGGAAGTGTGAGGAGGCCTTAACAGATGCCTTTAAGGGCCTCCAGGACGCTGAAATCAGTGAGGAGACACCCCACATCCTCCAGGGCCCCGAGGGGGGCATGTGGAGGGAGGGACCAGAGAGGCCTGGAGAGACTGAGGGGAACAAAGGCTCAGAGACGGGAGGATGGAGACTTTGCGGGGGCCAGAGACTCAGAGACAGGAGGACAGAGGCTTTGCGGGGGCCAGAGACTCAGAGACGGGAGGACAGAGACTTTGCCGGGGCCAGAGACGGGAGGACAGAGACTTTGCGGGGGCCAGAGACTCAGACAGGAGGACAAAGGCTTTGCGGGGGCCAGAGACTCAGAGACAGGAGGACAGAGGCTTTGCGGGGGCCAGAGACTCAGAGACGGGAGGACAGAGACTTTGCCGGGGCCAGAGACGGGAGGACAGAGACTTTGCGGGGGCCAGAGACTCAGACAGGAGGACAAAGGCTTTGCGGGGGCCAGAGACTCAGAGACAGGAGGACAGAGGCTTTGCGGGGGCCAGAGACTCAGAGACAGGAGGACAGAGGCTTTGCGGGGGCCAGAGACTCAGAGACGGGAGGACAGAGACTTTGCGGGGGCCAGAGACTCAGAGACGGGAGGACAGAGGCTTTGCGGGGGCCAGAGACGGGAGGACAGAGACTTTGCGGGGGCCAGAGACTCAGAGACAGGAGGACAGATGTTTTGCGGGGGCCAGAGACTCAGAGACAGGAGGACAGAGACTTTGCGGGGGCCAAAGACTCAGAGACGGGAGGACAGAGGCTTTGCGGGGGCCAGAGACGGGAGGACAGAGGCTTTGCGGGGACCAGAGACTCAGAGACGGGAGGACAGAGGCTTTGCGGGGGCCAGAGACAGGAGAACAGAGACTTTGCGGGGGCCAGAGACTCAGAGACGGGAGGACAGAGACTTTGCAGGGGCCAGAGGCTCAGAGACGGGAGGACAGAGGCTTTGCGGGGGCCAGAGACTCAGAGAGAGGCAGAGGAAGGTCCACTTTGGGGATGTGGTGTTGGGGGAACCGCTTCGCCCCAGCTCCTGCCTCCGACCCCCAGACTACGATGAAAGGAGCCACCTGCACGACGCCTTCACCCAGATGACCCACTCCCTGCAGGAGGTGGCCGCTGCCCAGGGTGAGTGGGGCGGGCCCGGCAGCGGTGGGAGATGTGGGCTTGGAGCCCCCAGGAGATGGATGTTTGTGCGGGGGGAAAGCCCAGAACTTGACAGTGATCTCGGAGGAGGTGACGCTTGGAAGCTGAGGGAGCTGGGCAGCCTTGTCGGGGAGAGGAGATGGGCAGGGGCTGGTGGAGACAGTGCAGAAGTAACTTAGAGTCTCAAGCCAGCCTGGGATCAGGGAGATGTGCGTTCTGACCTCACTGTGTGGCTTGCCCTCTTCCTGGCTATGAGATTCTGGATGCATCACGGCCCCGCCGCCCCCCCTGGGCCTCAACTTACCCATCTGAGAGATGGGACAATCTCCTTGCCTCCCAGGGTGGCCTCAGAGCTCAGTGAGAGGCAGGGCTCCTCCAGTGAGACAGACTTCAGGGAAGAGATCGTCCTCTAGGATAAAACACACATATTCCCTACAGTTAACAAAATAATTCCACATTTTTGACATGTGAGGCTATTAGGGGGCCGGAAGACAGGTAGGAGCAGGGAGAGAGAGGATGATTCAGGTGGCAGCTGTGAAGGGAGACAGGCACACGTGACAGCCTTGGGGTGGGTGAGACACACACTCCAGAGAAACACATGCATGTGCCGGTGGGGAGGGACCTCAGGGCTGGGGCGACCCTTGCGACCGAGGGACAGCATGAGCAGTGATCGCAGCAGGCCACCGTGGTCACGTGACACAGGATCCCCCCCCACCCCCACGCCCGCAGTGTGCTGGAGACTGGGGGTGGGAGCGCTCACTGCTTTGCAGCATTAACTGGCCATGTCAGTGGTCTGGGGGCTCTGCACTCATTTCTACATCTTAGCTGTTACTTCTTTCGCTTCCTGCTCTTGCCACGGAGCTTCTTTGACAAAGATCCCTAAGCATGAGGAGGTTCCCGTCTATCCAGGGGGCGCCCGGGGGGTCCAGCATGGAGAAGACTTCAGCTGCGGATCCCCTACCCCCAAAGGGAGAGCTGAGGAACTCAGAGCTGACTGGGGAGGAGGGAGGAAGATTCCAGGAGATGCCTGTTCTCCCTGGTTTAGGCCAACTTGTCACACAAGGTTTTGAAAAGAGCAGAAACAAGTCCAGCTCTGAGTGTAGAAGACCCTGGCGAGGGCTGTGTGTGGGACTGACTGGAGCAGGGGAGAGAGAGGAGGCTGGGAGGCCTGGGTGGAGGCTGCTGTGAAGGAAGCCAGAGCTGGGGTGGGGATTGTGAAGGTGGAGAAGAGGGAATCGGGTAGAGAGAGTCAAGGGCAGGAGGGATGGGGCTTGGATCTGATGAGCTGTTCAGGAAAAGGGGAAGAGGAGGATTAGGGACCGTGTCCGTGGTCTGCCTCCGTGCCTGAGGGGGCAGTGGGTCATCCCTGAGACCGGGAGCCTGGGAGGAAGAGCAGGGGTGGGGGCAGATGGCCAGCTGGGCGAGGATGTAATGACTGCGAGGGGCCTGGGGGACATCCAGGGTTCAGCTGGGAGTCAGGGAGACTTGACACTCTGTCCTGAAGGAGCAGGGCTGTGAGCCGGGGAAGGGCAGGGTCAGCTCTGCATGTAGAAAGATCCTCTGGGGCCACATGGAGGACGGACTGGAGGGAGACTGGAGGCTGGGAGAAGCTGTTACTCCACAGATATTTATTGAATGTGCCAGGAACACCACCAGGGACACAGCTGTGACCGAAACCGCAAGCCACCTGCCCTCAGGTTGCTTATGTTGATTATTAAACATAACAAGTGAAATGCCGTTGATGTTAGTTGGTGATCTGTGCTGTGGAGGAAAACAGAAGGGGAACAGAACGGGGTGGCCATTGGGGTGATCAGGAGAGTTGCAAATGAGAAGGTCCAATTGAGCAAAGACTGGAACGAGGGGACAGTGAGAGCCATGCAGATAACCTGGGAAGAGAGCTTCCAGGCAGAGGGGAGAGCCAGTGCAAAGGCCCTGGGGCCAGTGGTTCTCTAGCCCCACGGTGTATGTCAGACTCTCCTGGGAGCTTATTAAAGTGCAGACTCCTGGGCCCCTCTCTCTGTTTCTGAGCAGTAGGTCTGAGGTGGGGCCCAGAAATGGACATTGCTAACAAGTTCCCAGGAGCTGCTGCTGCTGTTCTAGGGACACACTTTGAGAACCACTATGGTGGGCCCTTGGTCTGACTTTAGCCAAGGTGGCTCCTCTTTCCAGCTTATATTCAGTGACCATCACTTTAGCCAGTCTCTTCGGCTTTTGCTCTTGATATGGGGAAGCCACTGGAAGATTTTTAAGGAAGGAGGGGGTCTGACTAAGGCCACATGGGTCAAGGGCAGAAGCAGAGAGACCAGTGAGGTCAGTGGTGGCTCGGACCAGATGTGGTGGTTCAGGTGGGCCCAGACCAACCTGCCCCTTATATGGAAGATGCTGTGTTTTGTTTATATATTTTTTTGCTGGCCACGCAGTGTGGCATGCGGGATCTTAGTTCCCTGAACAGGGATCGAACCCGTGCCCCCTGCAGTGGAAGCTCAGAGTCTAAACCACTGGACCACCAGTGAAGTCCTGGCAGAGTTACTTGTTAATTATCTTCCTAAAGGATATCCTTGTATCAGCCCTATGAGGTGGAGTTTTATAGCCCCATTTTCCAGATGGGCAAGTTGGGGCTCAGCTAGACAGGGAGGATGGACCCAGGAGATGTCTGGACCAGACATATATGGGGTGAGGGGTATGGGGAGAATCGAGGATGACTCCCGGGTCTCTCCCAAATGGAGGACCTGAGAGATGGACGTGCTGACTCAGAGTGGCTCCCGGTGGTGGCAGGTGACACTGTTAGTGTATATAAACCATGGAATGGATAATATGGTGTCAAGGAGGGCAGTGTATGTACCACAGGTAGTGGTCGCATGTGGAGGCTCTGGAGTTGGACCACCTGGGTTCAAATCTAGCTATGTGACCTTGGGCTGCCTTCCTAACCTCTCTGTGCCTTGGTTTCCCCATCTCAAACTTGGGGATGGTAATACCAGTAGTTGACCCTTCTATGACACGGTGTGCCAGGCACCATTCCAAGCACTTAGAGACATTATCCCACATGGTCATTAAATGGTACCTGGCACATAGTTTGGAATGGGAATGCTTTTATGTTGTATGACATTAAATCCTCCCCGCCAACCCTGTGAGGTAGACACCAATATTGTCCCCGTTTTATGAACGAGGAAACTGAGGATCAGGAAGGTTAAATACTTGGCCGAGGTCACATAAAGAGGAGGATGTGTGATGGCTAGCTCAGGTGTGTGACAGGTGTGCTTATCATTGGAAGAGACAGGACTCAAACCCAGATGATCAGAAACAGTTGAAGTTCCTAATGAAGCACCTCTTTGGGGGGAGACTTTATAACATCCACCCGCGCCCCCTTGTGGTTCAGTTGATATAGCCCCTGCCCCTTGGCCTCTCTGGTTATTTCACTCCATCCCTACTTTACTCCCATGCTTCTCCCCTGCCCCATGGCTGACTGGTGTATCCCTTCCCCGTGAGTCATTTGGTTTGGTCCACAGATATTCCTTAGATGCCTCCTCCAACATCCTGGCCTCTCATTTGAGCACCCGACTCGGACCACATCCTCCCGACCATCCTGCCATCTCCAGACCACATGCCTGCCTTGTGGCCAAGGAGAGACCACTAAGTCCTTGACCCCTCATTTTGAACCTGCTTCCTGGCTTCAGCACCCCCTCCAGCTTCTACCCAATGATCATCACTTCAGCCAGTCTCTTGCCAATTTTCTCAATTCCCTTCTGTTTTGTATGGTTTTAAATTGCAGAGAAACCTGCAATGGCTTAAGTAAGCTAGAAGTTTATTTCTCCCATAAAAAATAAGTCTTGAGGTAGGCACTTAAGGCTAGTATGGCAGCTCCATTTTCCTGGGAACCCAAGCCCCTTCCAGCTTTCTGCCTTACCATCTTAGGGTATACCCCCTTATCCTCATGGTCCTTTATAACTGCTAGAGCGCCAGCCATCAAATCTAAGTTTCAGGCAACAGGATGGAGGAAGGGGAAGGGGTCAATAATATGTCACCATTTCTCTCTTAAGCCTGCTTTCTGTAACTCACACATGACATTTGCACTTAATCTCAAGGAGCAGAAGTTGGTCATATGATCACAGCTAAGTCACATGACCACAACTAGCTGCAAGGGAGGTTGGGAAATGCAGTCTTTTAGCTGAAGCCGGGAAGGGTGCTTTCTCAGCTAAAATGCAGTATTATGTTACTAAAGAGAAAATAGATATTTTGAGGCAACTGGCAATCCCTGTGTATTTGTTTGCTAGGGCTGCTGTAACAAAATACCACAAACCGGGTGGCTTAAATAACAGAAATTTATTTGTTCACAATTTTGGAGGCTAGAAGTCCAAAATCAAGGAGTCAGTGTCAGCAGGGTTGGTTTCTTCTGAGGCCTCTCTCCTTGGCTTGTAGATGACTGGCTTTCCTCTGTGTCTGTGTCCAAATTTCCTATTCTTCTAAGGACATCAGTCATATTGGATTAAGGCCCACCCTAAAGACCTCATTTTAACCTAATTACCTCCTTAAGACTCTATCTCCAAGTACAGTTACATTCTGAAGGACTGGGGGTTAGGACTTCAACATATGAATTTGGGAGGGAGACAATTCAGCCCATAGGATACTGCCACGTTTCTTGATTTCCAAAACCACCCATCCACTTTGAAATGATGGGTAAATCATTCCACCCATCCACTTTGAAAAAGCCCCAAAACATTATAGCTTGGAGGCCATTTCAGTGGTCAAAACTCAAACATCCATAAGGACCGAGAACATAAAAAGAGTGAGGGACTTCCCTGGTGGTTAGGACTCCACGCTTCCACTGCAGGGGGCACAGGTTCGATACCTGGTCGGGGAACTAAGATCCCACATGGTGCCATGTAGCATGGCCAAAAAAAAAAAAAAAAAAAATAAGAGAAAGAAAAGAAAGGGGGATAAGAGGAGTGAAAGAGGGATAGAAATGAAGAGGCTGGGAGCTCTGTAAAAGTGGGTGTGTGCCCTGTCTGAAGGGGGAGGCTGCCTCATGGAAATACAATCTCTCTTACAGCTCTTCCAAGTTTCTTAAAGGGATGCCAAACATTTTATGTGACTTTTCCCAAATTTTATATGATGGCAACTGGTTCATTTTAAAAAACACTTTCCAGGCCAAATATAACACATCCAAAGGATGGATTGGGGTCACTGCCTCCAGCTGTGGTCTCCATTCCAGTTGGATCCTGGAATTCATTCTATACCTACTTATTTCTAAGACTCAGGGCCCTCTCCTGGGTTCTGAGGACATAGCACTAAGAGACAGACTTAAATGATCACTATGTATATATAAAATATGTATTTGCGGGCTTCCCTGGTGGCGCAGTGGTTGAGAGTCCGCCTGCCGATGCAGGGGACACGGGTTCGTGCCCCGGTCCGGGAAGATCCCACATGCCGCGGAGCGGCTGGGTCCGTGAGCCATGGCCGCTGAGCCTGCGCGTCCGGAGCCTGTGCTCTGCGACGGGAGAGGCCACAGCAGTGAGAGGCCCGCGTACCGGAAAAAAAAAATGTATTTGCAAACTGGTGAGAGCTATAATGGAATGAATGCAGCACTATTAGAGACAAAAATAGGGGACTGGATTAGATTATACTTGTCAGGGAAAACCTCTAAGGAGGTGGCACAATGTGTGACATGAAGGATGAGTAGGAGTAGGGGTAGAGATGTGCTGGAAACTGAAGGTGGCACGTGCAAAGGCCCTGAAGTGCTAGAGAATATGGCTCTTTTCATATTAGGGGAAATGAAAGGTGGGTATTAGGGATGGAGTAGAGAGGGAGAGTAAGCCAGACCATAGAGCCTCATAGGCCTTGGAAGAAATGTGATCTTTATCCTCCCCTTTCCCCTCAACAAGATAACACAGATGATGCTGAGGGGTTCCATCAGAGAGGTTAGTCCAGAGTCAGCAGAAGGAAGGAGATTTGGGGATTTGTCAGCCTTTGGGGTAGACAGGGGCTGGGGGAGGGGCACAGGCACGATGACAGCGAGTCCTGTCAAGCTGGGCCAGTCTTCGGGAAGAGTCTTTACTACAAGGACTCCCTCTACCCTCCAGGGTCCTTTCGGGTTGCCTTTCCTCATGCCGCGGAGAAAATGCAGAAGGTTATATCACAGCTTAAAGAAGGTAAAATAGACCATCTCCTTCCCCCAGGCACAGACAATTAGAAAACCCCACTCCCGAGACCCCCATCTGCTCCCTTCAGCGCAAACCCCTGGCCCGCTCTCTGAGCCGAGCTTCCCTTGGTGGCTCACTCGGGACACAGCCTCTTCCTCTGCTTGGACCACTCTGGGTCCGGCCCCGCCCCTCCGACGGAAGGTTATCTCTAGCTGGGACGCTTCTTAGGACGGTCCTGTCCCAGATTAGCCCGGGCCTCTCCCTGTATCTCTGTGTCTGGCCCTGTGCACTCTGAAAGGTTTCCTTTCCAACCGGGCCGCCTTAGGGGCTACTTCCAGCCTGATCACACCTCTAACCAGGCCCCCTAGTTAGACTTTGTCCCCTCCGAGCATCGCCCAGGATCTAAGCCCGCCCCGTTTGACGGAATACACCGGAACTGGCCCTGCTTCCTTGGTGAGAGCAGCAGGCCTGCCACCCTTTTCCCCCCACCCCGTCCTAGACGCTAGCAGCAGGCCTGTGCCTGACCTCTTAGTGGAATGCTGCAGGCCTGGCCCCGCCTACAGGTGGAATGCTGCAGGCTTGGTCCCGCCCCCTAGGTGGACCGCGTCAGGCCTGGCTCTGTCCTCTTGGAGGAATGCATCCGGCCCAGAAACGTTTCCTCTAGGGGAACTTCAGGTGGGCACCTGCCGCGACTTCCAGGGTAGTAACGCTTGCTTTCTCTCCGCAGTCCAGGCCTGCATCCGTCCCTGCGGTAAGCACATCATTCAGAGCTCAGAATTGCGGGGGAAGCGGGGTGGTAGGGGTCGAAACCTGGGACAAATGGGAAAGGACGGGTGAGCCTCTGATCCGAAGGGGGCCAATACGAGCCCCGGGGAAAAGTAAGTAAACCAGGTATTGTTCACAAACCTCATAAAAGGCGGGTCCGAAAACCAAAGCAAACCAATAGGGATCCTAGAGGCTGGAGCGTGGTGAGAGCTGGCCAATGAGCACAGGGAAGGCGGGGCCCAGATTCTGTCTGGCAGGTAGAATCCAAGGTTAAATAGACCTTAAGGTGGCCGAAGGGACCCGGACTAGGGGAGGCAGATGGCGCCCAGATCCAGCGTTCCCGTCCCATAGGACTCCAGGAGGTCGCCCGGCGTTTCCGCTGCCGAGGATGCTACTCTACGGTCTGCGACCTCCCGTTAGACTGCCCAGGTGAGGGGCGTGGCCTTGAAGGGCAAGAAACCTGAAAAACTGGAAAAGGGAGCTGAGTGCGGAGGGGGCGTGGTCTGGGGGCGGGGCCGGACGTGGGCGGGCCGAGGCGGTGATGAGGACTTGTCTTCAGTTCAGGACTTGACGGTGACTCGGGGTCATCAGGCTATGTTCTTTTGCACTGTGAACTTCCAGCTGCCTAAGGAAGAGATCACCTATTCCTGGAAGTTCGCAGGAGGAGGTGTGAGTCGGGGAGGGTCCAGCATGAAGACGGGAGGCGGGTTATGCTTTACTAGAGGATGGGGAGTCAGGATGCAGAGGGTGGGACTCGGTCTAGATTCAGACTTCGTGTAAGGGGAGGGTCTCGGCATTTAAGGGTAAGGGGCAAGCTCACAATGCAGAACCAGAGCTCAGGGGTGGGTTATCCGTAGTTTTCGGCGGGAGAGCAAATACTAGGCCCAAGAGGCGGAGTCAAGACTTAGGAGGCGGGCCTATGCGTGAAAGATCGGCGAATAAGAGCTGAGGGTGGGGCCAGGGCTCAGAAAGTCGCGGTCTAGCTCGGGGGCGGGGCTTTACGTTGTGGTTTGGCGAGTCAGGGCGGAGAGAATCTCTTCTGGGCCCGGGGCTGGGGGCCCTCCTCCTCTCGCCGCTCCAGCCCAAGCGTCCCGCAGCTCCGGACTCAGGACCTGTCCTACTTCCGAGAGATTCCGCGGGCCCGAGGATACCTGGCACGGATCCGGCCGGTGCAGCCCACGCACCGCGGGACCTTCTCTTGCGTGATCACACACGACCAGCGCCCCCTGGCGCGGCTCTACTTCTTTCTGAATGGTGCGGGCGGGGCGGAGCTGCGCGGCAGGGGCGGGGCTACGTGAGGGGTGGGGCTCGTGCCCGGCTGACGTGCGCGTCCCCGCAGTGACAGGTCCGCCACCGCGCGGGGAGACTGAGCTCCAGGTCTCTTTTCGGGAAGTGTTGCGCTGGACGCCACGGGAGGGGGAGATGATCGAACCCTGGACGCCCAGCCTGGGCGAGCTGCTGGCCAGGCCCGAGGCTCTAACGCCGGGCAATCAGTGCCTGCTCGCGGCCGCTGTGGCCTTAGCCTCAGCCAGTGCGACCGTGCTGGCGTGGTGAGTCCCTGGGACCCCAGAATCCCAGCATCTGGCTCTCCGTTCCCAGACCCAAGAGTCTGGGTCCCCAGCCCCTCCTCCCTCAGATCCAGAAGTCTGAGTCGCCAGACCCTCTTAGGAGTCCAGGCCCCCACCCCGTCCTTCCTCAGACCAGGAGTCATAACCCCCAACCCCTATTTTCTCAGATCTAAGAGTCCAAGCCCTATCACCCACCTTTGGGACCTAGGCTCCTGGACCCAGATTTCTGGCCCCCAGCCTCTCCCACACACACACACGAACATCTCCTTTTTTCCCCAGGATGTTCTTTCGATGGTACTGCAGCGGCGACTAACAAAGGTATCTTTTTTATCCTATTTCCGTCCCTAAAATAAAGAATCTATTTCAGCTCTCTAGATTCTTTCATCTTCGAAGGTGGTCACTACTAACATAGGAGGAAGAGTGGCACACCCCAAAGATGCCCAGGTGCCCATGCCCCCATAACGACGGTAATAGGCGCAGCTGTCGCAGTGCACGTCCTGTAATGAGGCTTTAGGTGCAAGCCCAGACCCCTCCCCGGATTTCTGGCAGCATCCTGGACATTTCCACCTGCAGCAGTCACCCTTAAAGAGTCCTTGATATCGCCCTGAAAGCCTGTTCTTCCCCCCAGACTTTCTTGCTGTCATAAAGGGCACCGTCATCCACCCAGCTGCTCAACCAGAGATCGAAGCTGCGTTTAATTCCTCCTCCACTTCCAATCTAGTTCCAGATCTCAGCCTTTTCAATTCCTAAATATCTCATGGAGATGCTCTCTCTCTGTGGTCCGCCACCGTCTCTTGTGTGGATCACTGCAGCAGCCAGTCCCCACTGGCCTCCCTGCCTCTGCTCAGGCTTGTGTCAGTGCAGTGCATTCTCCACAAAGCAGCCAGAGTGATTTTTTTTTTTTTTTTTTTTGCTACTTTGGCTAAGGTTTTATTTATTTATTTATTTATTTATTTATTTATTTATTTTGCGGTACGCGGGCCTCTCACTGCTGTGGCCTCTCCCGTTGCGGAGCACAGGCTCCGGACGCGCAGGCTCAGCGGCCATGGCTCACGGGCCCAGCCGCTCCACGGCATGTGGGATCTTCCCGGACCGGGGCACGAACCCGTGTCCCCTGCACCGGCAGGCGGACTCTCAACCACTGCACCACCAGGGAAGCCTTAAGATTTTATTTTTTTTAATTTTTACTAGACTGTAGTTGATTTACAATACTGTGTTCCTACTGTACAGGAAAGTGAATCAGTTATACATATACATATATGTACTCCTTTTTAGATTCTTTTCCCATACAGATCATTAACAGAGTATTGAGTAGAGTTCCCTGTGCTCTACAGTAGGTCCTTATTAGTTATCTATTTTATATATAGTAGTGTGTATATGTCAATCCCAATCTCTAGAGTGATATTCTGAAGTCTGTCAGATCAGGTCACTCCTCTGCTCA
The DNA here is from genome assembly GCF_963924675.1 of Phocoena phocoena. Taxonomy (NCBI): domain Eukaryota; kingdom Metazoa; phylum Chordata; class Mammalia; order Artiodactyla; family Phocoenidae; genus Phocoena; species Phocoena phocoena. Next base: position 5,729,650 of record NC_089238.1, on the reverse strand, counting down.
GAACCCTTCAGTGGCTCCCCACTGCCATTGGAACAAAATCCAGTTCCTTGCGAAGGCCTCCAAAGGCCCCCAAGGTTCCGGTTAACTTTGTCCCAGCCCACTCTCTTCCCCCTTGATCTTTCTATCTTGCAGTTCCTCTGGCCTTTGCTCATTCGTTGTATTCATCATGGTTCTTCTCATTCTCTCCAGGACCTGGGTACATACTAGTTTCTGCCTAGAATAATGTTCCCTTTTTTGTCTAGTTAACTCAGTTATGATTTCCCCTGAATGGCCTTTACATGCATTGACCCATTTAATCTCCAGGACAAGGCTGTGTGGGCGGACACTGTGTTTATGTGCCTGACTCCACCTCCCTCTCCTCCCCCTCTTCACTCTCTAGCCCCACTGGCCTTCTTTATTTTGTCCCTTGAACATGCAAAGTTCAGTCCTGTCCCTGGGCCTTTGCACATGCTGTTCTTCCTACTTGAAATGACTTTACTCTGAACCTCACAAAGCCACCTCCCTCTCATTGCACAGGTCCCAGCTCAAATGTCACCTCTGACGACTCCCCTCCTCCCACATGACATCCCCCTATTTTATTTTATTTTTTATTTATTTATTTTTTTTGGCTGTGCCACGAGGTTTGGTGGATCTTGGTTCCTGACCAGGGATCGAACCCGGGCCCTCAACAATGAAAGCACTGAGCCCTAACCACTGGATCACCAGGGAGTTCCCAACATCCCCCTATTTTAGCTTGTGCATTATACGTGTTCAGACCTAATGTAAACTTATTTTTTAATTTGGTTTTGTGTCTTCCCCACTTAAAAGGTAAGCTCCTTTATATTCTTATTCACCGATGTGTTCCCCTTCACTGATTCATTCAATCAGCAAATATTTACTGAGCGTTTACTATGTGCCAGGCATTTTCAAGGCACTGTAGACACAGCAATGAAGAAATCAGAACAGACAAAAATCTGCACCCTCAAGATAGGCGGAGGGGATTAAGAGATACAAACTATTATGTATAAAATAAATACGCTACAAGGATATAATGTACGGCACAAGGAATATAGCCAATATTTTATAATAACTTTAAGTGGAGTATAATCTATAAATTATTGAATCTGTTGTATGCCTGAAACTTATATAATATTGTACATCAGCTGTACTTTAATTAAAAAAAAATCTGCACCCTCATGGAGTTTAGATTCTCATCGATGGTCAAAAAATAAACAAGAAAATTATGTAAAAATGTGCACCAAGGCATATGATAATATATGTGATGAAGAAAATAAAGCAGGGAAACAGATAGGGGATGTCAGGGGGAGGAGGGTAGCAATAGGATCTTTGGACAAGGCCCCACCCAAGAAGGTGCCCCTAGAATAAAGACTTGAAGGGGATGAGGTATGACCTATGTGGATATATGTGTTAAGAGCGCTCCAGGCAAAAGAAACAGCAGGAGCAAAAGCCCTGAGGCAGGGGTGTGTCTGGTGTGTGGAAGAACAGCCAGGAGTTCAATCCACTGGGAGCAGGGCTTTAGGAAATGAGTATGCAGTGAGGTCAGAGAGAACACAGGGGACCAGTTCATGCAGGACCTTGGCCACCCTAAGCTCTTGATTTTCCTCCGTATGAGATCATGGTGGTTTTTGAGCCAAGGAATGTCATGATTTGATTTGATTTACATAGCTCCTGCATGGCTAACAGACCGTAGGGGGCAAGGGTGGAAGCAGAGGTCACTGTTAGGTGGTAGTCCAGGCATGAGGTAGCAGGGAAGAGATGCAGCTCGGGGACAAAGCAGTGACGGTGAAGCTGAGGAGCGGTGGTCCTAGATCTGTCATGTAGGTAGAACCAGTGGGATCTGCTGACGGGTCAGCATGTCGGATATGAAAGAAAAGACAGGGGTCAGGACAGCAGCAATGTCCAGTAGAACTCTGCCCTGATGGAAACGTTCTAGACCTGCCCTGTCCAGTATGGCAGCCACCAGCCACATGTGGCCATGAAGCACCAGAATTGTGGCCAGTGCAACTGAGGAACTGAATTTCTAATCTTTAATAGTTTTCATAATTTAAATCGTCCCACCTCTGTGACACCAGAAGTCATAGAGGCATGTGTCTGGGTATCCTTCACTAGGGATCACAGTCTCTTTGCTTAATTGACTAGGAGCTCCTGGAAGGCAAATTCTGCCTCTTAATTGCTTCTGTATTTGCAAACCTGGCAAAGTGTGTGGAATTCAACAGGAAATTGATAAATGTTTTTGTGGCCGATTGAATCAAAGAATGAATGAAATGAGATGATGGTGTCGGGTACATAGTAGGTGCTCTGTAAGTATCTGAATGAAGAGTTGAGAAATTCCACCCTCAAAACAACCCTGACCCATGGGACCCCTATCACTACGTTCCAAAGAGGGAGTCCAGGCTCCGAGGAAGGAGGGTATCCTGTCTAGTTTCAAACAGCTGGCACCCCAGATGGAGCCACGAATTCCCAGTTCTCAACCATTCAGCCCCCTTAATTCTCAAAAAAAAAAATAAAAAGAAGACGAACGGAGGAGGTAGGCTCGGAAGAAAATAAAATTATTATATCCTAATCACACAGTACAAATGGAGGTTAAATAACAGGGAGAAATCGGGGACCACAGGACAGCATGTGGGGGCCCATTCCCCCCCACCCCTAAAAACCCACACCCTGTTCAATAAATACCCCTCCCAAGAGACCCAGAGTTGCCAGCCCCCACAGAGTCCAGGCTGAAGAGTCTTGGGTCAAGCCCCTCACTTCACAGAGGAGGGCAACTGAGGCCCAGAGGGTCACCCGGCAAGTTCGTGGTTCCGGGGACCCTGGTAGGTCTCCTCTGGCCGCCCCCGGACCCCCCTGAGCGGGCGCCCCGCGCACCTGGACTCACACCTGGACGCGGTAGCCCCCCGCTCGCCTCCGGCAGAGCCTCCGCACCCGCACCCAGTAGAAGGTCAGCATGATGGCCCAGTAGCCCACGTAGGCGCCGGCCCCCGCGGCCAGGTGGCGGGCCTCGGCCGCGCGGGAGGGACCGCTCCAGTCGGACCGGGCCTCGCGCACCACGCTGCGGACCAGCCCCCCGAGCAGCAGCAGCGCCCAGAGGGCCAGCGGCAGCACCGGGACGTAGTTGGCGGCCAGCTGGCGGCGGCCCGACGTGCCCCAGCCGCTCTGGTTCATGGTCGCCAGCGCCAGGAACTTGGCGGGCAGGAGGCCGCCCATGTAGAGGGGCGCGTAGAGCGAGAGCAGAAGCATCCGCAGGCAGCCCCGCAGCCAGGCCGCGAAGGCCGCCTTGGCCAGCGCCACGCCCTGCACGCACAGCAGCACCCAGAGCAGCGCCCACGGGCGGCCCGCGTAGAAGAGCCGGAGCACCGTGGCCGCCACGAAGAAGGGGAAGAGGCCCGAGACCACCGCCTCGTAGGTCATCCACGCGTGGTGCCGGTGCCACCAGAGCGCGTTGTACAGCCACTCGCGGAAGTACGACTTGGACCAGCGCGTCTGCTGGCTCAGCCAGCGCAGGAAGGATGAGGGCGTCTCCGAGTAGCAGCGGGACCGCGAGGTGTACCTGGGCGGGTGGGAGGAGGCAGGGCCGTCAGCGCGGCTCTCCTTGGGGCCCCCGGACAGAGAGCGGGAGCCAGAAATGGCCATGGGGCAAGTTTTCTCGACCTCTGTGGGCCTCGGGGTTCTTGATGCCCACCTGCGTCCTTGGACTCTTTAATCAGTAGAAATTGATAAAAGGCCAGAGGAGAAATTCCAGTAAGGCTTTACTGGGACTCCTGCTGCAAGTAACAGGTTCCCTGGCTCGCTGGGGGAAGGGGGAGGGGACACGGGGACGAGCTGGTCCCTTCCACGGGGTGAGGGTCGGGGCGGATCTGTGGGTGGGCTGGAGGGGGTAGCTTAGGTGGTCTGCCCAGCGCCTTGGTGGTGCCGTAGGCAGGGATCGTGCGCATGCGCAGGACCCTGCTTTTGCTCCCCACACCTCAGAAGTGGCGGTTGAGTTTGGGCCTTTTTGTATCTTGTTGTTCATAATTTGCCCCAACCGCGTATGTGTGCAGTTATTTTTAGTCTCTTATAGTTTCTTTGTATTTTGTTGCTGGAGGAGAGGTGTTGTTTAGGCGCAAGCACTGCAGTGAAGGGCCCCAGGTCCCAGGTCCCAGCCTGTCTCATTCTCCTGTGTGAAATGGGGTCAGAAATGGTTCCTACCTAATAGATGAGGATTAAACGCTAAGTGCTTAGGACCAGTACATAGTACTTGCTCAATAGATGATAACGACTACTACTATTTTTATTATGACTAATCTAACTACTGGCATTACTATTATCACTGTGGTATTACTAATGCTATCACTAGTCTATTACGAATACTATTCTTGGCAGGCACCATGGTGAGGAACAAGCCAGGCATGGTTCCTACCTAGGGTAACCCATGCGTTAGAGCTTCTCCATGGAACCATCAAGCTCCCTTCCAGTGGCTCTGCCAGACATTACTAATCAATCCCTCCCCGGTTTCCAGCCCAGCCCACGCAAAGCTAGAATCGCTTGTACGGAGCATGACCTTAGGTGGCCTCCAGCAGTCAGTTTGTTAGGAGGGGTCAAACTAGTCTATCCCCGCGGGCACTGTTTGACGGTGTCCAGTCTCCTTCCCCTGTGTCACTTGGCATCCTCAGTGGCCTCCCTGCTAATCCTCTTCCTCCCTGCAGTCTGTACTCAAAACAGCTGCAGGGATCCTGTTAGAGCAACATGCCACCCCTCTGCTCAAACCCCCTCCTCGTGGCTCCCTCATCTTAGTTCACAGTTCTCACTGTGGCGCACAAGCCTTTCATGCGTGGACACCTCCAGCCCCACCCCCGTGGACTCTGTCCTCTCCTGACACTCTCTCCCTTGCTGCATTATTTCCCGCCCATCCTTATCTTACCCTAATTTAACATTTCACTCCCTATCCGGAAACTTCCTGGCTTTATGTGTCACCTTCACGTGATCGTTATCTAATACACCGTATGTTCTACTTACGTATTTTATTTATTGTCTGTCTCCCCAGTCAATGTAAGCATGAATTTGCATCTCTTTTGTTTGCTGCTGCATCCCCAGAGCTGAAAACCTCGGCAGCACTTAAAGAATACTTGTCAAGTGAATGAATGCCCGGGTTCCCTTGGTATACCCCGAGTTGTCTCTGGTGCTGTCACTGAGTCGAACTTCATAGAAATCCCTTTCCCCTGAACTTCACTGGTCTAGCCCATACACCCACCGAGCCTCATTGAATCACACCTCTTCTTCCTGAAGCACTTACTAGAGTTGAGGCACTCCCCTCCTCTCCCACTTGAATCTTCTCACTCACTCTCTCACTAGTGAGATCCCACTCCATCGATCTCTTTCTCTCCCCACAGATTGGGGTAATCCGTGCTCTCTGTGGTAGAGCCATCTTGCCCCATCTGAGGTTGTACCTTCTAGGTGGAATTCCCACCCTCACCTTGCCCTACTTAGAAGGGTCCACTGGGTCACACGGTTCAATGCAAATGCCCCTATGGTATCTTCCACTCTCCCCTAAAGTCTCACTGGGTGTTGCTCCCTGATCCAACACAAATGCCACTTGTGCTCCATATGGCTTCTTTTCCTCTCCCCTAAAAGCTCACTTGAAATTTACTTTAGGTTTGGAGAGTTTCCAGCACAGGCACACACACACACACACGTGTGGATACTCATTGGCCTCTGCACGCACCCAAACACCCTGTCCCCTCGGCTTACTTGGTGGCATAGCCCATGCTAAGCATGCGGTTGGTGAGGTGACGGTCATCCCCAAAGGTGCAGTGGGTGCCCAGGAACTTCTGGTTGTACCAGGCCTCAAGGAACTGCTGGAGGAGGTTGTTCCTATATAGGCCTAGGTGCGGAAGGGGAGTACAGGAGCGTCAGCCTCTCCTGTTGCCAACACCATCCCCAGCCCTAGCTCCAAACCAACTCGTCTCCAATCCCAACCCCATCCTTAACCATCTTAATCCCATTCTCAACCCGTCTCCAGTGACAACTCCAGCCCCAGTCCTGTTCTCAACCTCAAATCCCTCCTCACCCCCACACCCATCCCAAACTTGCCCCAGTCCTGTTGCTGACCCACACCCACTTTGACTGCAAACCCATCCCCAATCTCACATCCATTCTCAGCCCCATCCGCTACCCATCCTCATCCAAAAACCCATCTCCAACCCTAAACCTAGCACCAACACTGTCCTTGACTCCAAACCCATCTCTTCTCCTTCCCCAAACCCTCCCCCTGCCCCAATCCCAATCCCCAACCACAGCCTTTCTCCAGCCCATTCCCAACACCAAAAGCCATCCCCACCTCCAGCTTCCAATCTTATCCCTATCCCCAGTTCCTGCCCCAGCCCCATCTTTGTCCCCAATCTCAATCACGTCTTCCATCCATTCTGGCTCCCCTTCTCCCTTCCCTCTCTGCCCCATCCATGGCCCTCCCAAGCCCTACCCCTGCTCACCTAGGGGACCACTGATGCAGGACACGCAGTGGAAGTAGCTCTGGCAAGCCCGCTCCACGTTGAAGGCCACCCAGTACCGCAGGCTGCTTAGGAAGCTGACCCAGGAGTCCAGAGGGTTAAGGATCCGCACGTCGCCCCCAACAGCCCCTACCCGGGGGTCCTCGTCTAGCACCTGCACCAGCTCCAGCAGTGCCACAGGGTCCAGCCTCGTGTCTGAGTCACAGACCTGTCAGGTGGAAGGGACCAGGGTCAGCCGAGATCCCTGCATGGGGTTGGTAATTGAGGGGAGGGCACCAAGGGAAGGGGAGCAGCTGGGACACTCTGCAGCCAATCTGAACACAACTTTGAATTTTTTAGTCACTTTCTTTCTTTCTTTCTTTTTTTTTTTTTTGCAGTACGCGGGCCTCTCGCTGTCGCGGCCTCTCCCGTTGCGGAGCACAGGTTCCGGACGCGCAGGCTCAGCGGCCATGGCTCACGGGCCCAGTCGCTCCGCGGCATGTGGGATCTTCCCGGACCGGGGCACGAACCCGTGTCCCCTGCATCGGCAGGCGGACTCTCAACCACTACGCCACCAGGGAAGTCCTTCTCTTCCTGGTCTTGAGGAGGCGAGCTGCCATGAGTTCTATGATGGCAAAGAAACAAATTCTGCCAACAAACACATGAGCCTGGAAGAGGTCCCTGAGCGCTAGATAAAACCCAGCTCCAGCTGACGTCATGACTGCAGCCTGATGATACCACGAACAGAGGATCCAGTTAAGCTTTGCCCAGACCCCTAACCCGTGGAAGCTCTGAGACAATAAATGTGTTTTGTTTCAAGCTGCCACATGTGCGGAAATTTGTCGTGCAGCCATTAAAAAAAAAACAAGGCAGTGCGTTAATGAATGAACCACTACATTGAATGGATGAATGAACGCCGCCAAGGTGAACAAATAAATCTCTATGTTGAATAGATAGGTAAACGGATGGGTGAATGGACAAGAGAATCTCAACGCTGAACGAACGAGGAAGGGAAGAAACACAATGCACCAATCTCTACATTTAGTGGATAAGTGAATGAATACGTGAATGCGTGATCGCCGTATTGGATGGACAGATGGATGCACGAATGAGTAAAAGAAAGAATCTCTACATTAGATGAAGAAAAGATGGAATCTCTGCATTGAATGAGTGAGTAAATAAAGGAATGAATGAGCTCTATATTGGCTGATTAGATGAATGAATGAGTGAAGAACAAAAAGGACTACAATGAAAGAAGGAAAGGGAAGAGGGAGGGAGACATTCTGTATAGAATGGATGAATGAATCTTTATGTTGAATGGATGGGTAAACGGATGGATGAGTGAATGAGTGAGTTAAGGAAAGTCTCCGCATCAAATGGATAAATGAGCGAAGACACGAGAGAAAGAAGGAAGAAATCTCTTCGTTGAGTGGATAAATGAATGAACAAAAATAAATGCGTGATCTCCCTATTGGACAGGTGGATAAATGGGCGTATGAATGATTGAGGGAAGGAAAGAATCTCTCCACGGAATGGGTGGATGAATAAAGGAAGGAAAGAAGAGGTTCATTCTAATCTCTAGATTGAATGAGGGATCCGAGGGAAGTGGGATTCGGGGTGTTAGGGCCACGGATGCGGCGCGTGCCTTCCACCCGAGTGCCTCGGGTGCCTTCCACTCACCTGCACGTAGTCCACCGAGTCGCCGAGCGCCTTGAAGGCGGTGTACATGACCTCGCGCTTGCCGCCCCAGCGCTGCGCCACGCACACGCACCTGCGCGTCCTCACCAGCGCCTCCACCGCCAGCCGCCCGGGATCCTCGGCCTCCACCTCCCGGTAGGCGCCCTCGCCCGCCGCGCCCGCCGCCGCAGGTTCCCACGGCTGGTGGTAGTTGCTGTCCCACACGTAGGTGGCGGGGTCCTCGTCGGCGAAGACCTCGCGGAACATGTCGACCATGTAGAGGTCCTCGGCGCGGTTGCCGTCCACCACCATGAGGATGTGCAGCCGCGCACGCGGGTACACGAGGGCGCGCGCGGACACCAGGCACTGGCGCAGGTACGCGGGGTCCTCCTGGTATGCGGAGATGGTCAGCGCCACGCTGCGCGCCGTGGCAGCGTCCGGAGGGCCCCGCGCCGCCGCCCGCCGCGCCGCCGCCGCCACCCGCCGGTGCTCCAGGTACGCGAAGAGGCTCTGCGCCACCAGGTGCACCGAGAGGAAGGCCCCGTAGAGGCCGAAGGCCAGGAGGCCGTAGCGATCCGAGGCCAGCGGCACGCCGGCGGCGTAAGCCCAGGTCATGAGGCCCAGGACGAGCAGCGCGAAGGCGATGGTCAGCACCCTCCGGGCCAGGCCGGAGCAGTGGCGGGCTGCAGGGCTGGGCTTGGGCACGTCCTGCCAGGGAGCGGAGAGAGGGGATAGGAAAGGGAAGAGGGTCCTGAAATGCCTCCAAGGGGAAAGAACCCCCTCCCTGGGTTTTGTTTCCAGGCCAGTGATAACATACCCTTTTCGTAAAGAAAATCCCCTGGGTACTGCAAAGTTATTTTCATTAACGAAAATAAATGTGGCAAACAGTTATCGAGGCTGAATGCCTGCTTCAATTGATTCTAATACATTTTTTTTTCACATTTTTAACAGCTTTTAAATCCACGAAGATTACACTCAGTGGAGTGTCACAGTTTAATTAACAAAGGTTTCCCGCCTCCTTCTTAGTGGCACAGAAAATAATGGTTCATCTCATAAAGGTTTCTCAGTGTTAAGATAATACTAGTAATACTAATATACATCTAAAAGAAGAGAATGCAATGTGATATGCGCCAGGCAGTGCTCTAAACCTTTCATAGGAACTAACTTATTTGAGTCCTCGCAACAGCCCTATAAGGTAGGTACTATGATTACCATCCCCATTTTACAGATGAGGCAACTGACTCACACAGAGATGCAGCAACCTGCCCAAGGTCTGCCTGGAAAGCAGAGAAGCCAAGTTTTTTGTTTGTTGCATTTAAGAAAATTGTTATTGCAGTATAGTTGACTAACAGTGTTGTGTTAATTTCTGCTGTACAGCAGTGATTCAGTTAAACGTATATATTCTTTTTCATATGCTTTTCCATTATAATTTATCACAGGATACTGAATATAGTTCCCTGTGCTATACAGGAAGACCTTGTTGTTTATCCATTCTATATAGAATAGTTTGCATCTGCTAATCCCAAACTCCCAATCCTTCCCTCCTCCCCCTTGGCAACCACAAGTCTGTCAGAGAAGCCAAGATTTGAACCCTAAGAATCCAATCACTAAACCACAACCTTACATACTGGCTTTACTCCTCAGGAGCGCCCCGGGCCACAGATAGTGTTTCCTGCTGCCACCATACAGATGGCAAAACTGAGGATTGATTAGCCAGGAGGAGTGGCTGGCAGGGCCAGGTGTCCAGTACATGTGGCTGGTACAGCTCAGAATCAAAGGGGAGGAGGTGCCTCTGTTCTCTCATCTGTAAAATGGGGGTTTAGCCCCTTCCATGTGCCAAGCACTGCTCCATGGGAGGTAGGTACTGTTACCCCCTCCTGTTACAAGTAAGGAAACTGAGGCATCAGGAGGTGTATTCTCTCGTCCAAGGTCCTAGGCCCCACCGTCCTCTATGCTAAACCGCCTCCTCTGTCACCAGTTCCCATCTCTTGGGCTTATGATGAGTTAAATGAATCACTAAGTTGTAGAGCTGCACTGTCCAATAAGGGACCCACCAGCCACATGTGGCTACAGGACGCTTGAAATGTAACCCGTACCACTGAGGAACTGGATTTTTCATTTTATTCGATTTAAGTGTTTAAATTTAGATAATGATCCTTAATTCAGTTATTGGAAAGCTTCTATGCCTGTTTGGAACAAGTAGGGTCTGTGAAGCTTCTTTTTCAACTAAATTTTACAAAATCTAAAAATACAGATCAAGTATCTCCAGTGAAAATATAGCATCTTCATGAGATGGGCCACACATCTGGATTATGAAGCCTGAACGTGGGGAAAAAAAGAAAGTAAAGTATCCCATTCATATTTTTGCGTTGATTACATACTGAAATGATAATATTTTTGATATATAGTGAGGGTCGGCATACTATGGCCTCCTTTTTCACTACGGCCCCGCAAGCTAAGATTAGTTTTTATGTTTTTAGAAGGTTGAAAAAAGTGAAAAGAAGAAAAATACTTTGTGGCACACGAAGATTTTATGAATATACACACTATTATGTGTAAAATAAACAACAAGGACCTACTGTATAGCACAGGGAAGTATACCCAATATTTTGTAATAACTTATATGGGAAAAGAATCTGTAAAAAAATATATATAACTGAATTACACTGCTGTACACCTGAAACTAAGAGGACATTGTCAATCAACTATACTTCAATAAAAATAAAGAAATAAAGAGAATTATATGAAATTCCAACGTCAGCGTCCTTACGCTGACGTATTATTGGCACACCACGCTCATCTGATTACGTATTGTACACAGCTTGATTTCTCACTATGCCAATACTCAATGGTATGGCCCTCAAAACCCCAAATATTGACTGTCTGGCCTGGTACTGAAAAAGTTTGCCGACTCCTGATAGCTTGGGTTAAAGAAAATGTTATTATTAAAGTTAATTGCACCTGTTTCTTTTTCTCTTTTTAGTGTGGTTACTAGAAATTTTAAAATTATGTATGTGGCTTATATTATGTTTCTCTCTAGGGCGGAGCTAAGGTACAGCTTTTAGCCTGGTTCTAGTAACCGGTCAGTATTAGCAAGTATTATTTCTTCTGGAATCCTCCTTCTCTGTCTCTGCCTGAGTTTCTGGGGGTGGCCCAATTCATGCTGGGCATCAGCGAGACGGCTGGGTACCTGGAGGGTTCTAAACCCAACAACAGTCATGATAACACGTGTCGGCTATGGACGCACAACTCCACACGTATACTCACACGTGATGAGAGACACACAGAGCGTGCCCCCATAGGAAAACACTCATGTTCTGAAAGATGACTCCAGACACCTGCCCTTAGAATTTAGTGATCCTGAAACTAACCGACATCAGCCCCCCTCCACCACCACTGACAGCCACACAGGTGAACTCCAGGACACACGCCCTTCAGCAGGAAGGAGAAACACCAGGAAGAGATGCCCAGGCGGCAACCAACACACAGACACCCACCCGTGGGTCTGGAGCAATGGGGCAGATGCAAATTTCAGAAAAAAATAGTAACCGTTGAGACTGAACCATATGAAATTGCTATTTTCACCAGTCAAGAGAGACCGGAGATTGGCGACTTCATTTGGCTCCACTTCATATATACTGAACACCTGAAAGTAAAACCCAGAGCCCCGTGTCAAGCAAACACAGCTCTCCTCCCCCTTTCCTGGGCACACAGACGTGCACGGATTCACAGTCAGGTCAACACCGTCAGGCCCCATCTGACACGCGTACAGGCGGGATGGCACACAACTCACAGGGGCGCTGTCCGGCACCGGAGCACACGCGAGCTCCCCAGCACTGGCGGTTCCCCGCACACACGTGGTCGCACACGTGCTGGTGGTCCCCCGCCCGCACAGCCGCAGTCACACACACACGCACTCACACACACACCTGTCTCATCGCTGTGGGTCCGGCGGGCCTCTCTCCTCTCCTGATGGCTGCTCCCCGAGTCTCTCTGCTGCCCGAGAGCTGGGGGTGATTTGAAGAGAAGCGCGGGCGGGGGCGGGAGGAGGGGCTGACGTCAGGGCTGAGCTGGGCCAGGGGCCCTGAGGTCACGGCGGAGAGTCAGGCAGCCCCACCCGCTTCCCGCTACCACCCGCGCCGCGCCAGGCCTCCCTTCCCAGCGCCCCCATCCTCGCCGCCCTTCTCTCTCCCGCTGAGCACCCCCATCACACCCCCTCCTTTCCCCGTCTCTCCCCTCGATTTCTTCTCCTCTCTCTCTGCTCTCGTCTCTCCCTCCACTTCTGGATTTCTCTCCATCACTTTCTTTCTCCCCACCTCCCTCTTACTCTCACGACCTCTCTTTCCTCCTCTCTCACGCGTGGCTCTCTCTTTCCCCCTCTCCCAGACCTCCTCGCCTCCCCAGTTCTCCTCCACCTCAGTCTCCGCACACACTGCCCCTCCCGTCGGATCCTCAGAATCCGTCTGGGATTGGGTTCCCCGGGGACTGGTGGCGGCCACTGGCAGATGCAATCAGATGCATACACGTGAGTGCTTGCGGGTGTGACTGTGTGTGCGCTGGCCTGGGAGGCCTTCTGTCTGGAACTGGAGCTGTGAGTGAACGTCTGAACGTTCAGTGCCTCATTGATTCGGGTCCACGTGCGTGTGCTTGTGTGTGTGTGCGCGCGCGCGTGCGCGCGCCCGTGGCACGAGCGCGTGCATAGGTGCCAGGGTCTGGGACATTGGGATTTGTCTCCTCAGAGCCTCCAGGGTAAACTCAGAGCTGTTGGTCAGCTGCCCCCAGGGAGCCTGGGAAACTGAGTCAGAGCAAAAGAAGTGGCCTCGCTCAGAGACCAAAGAGACAGGGGTGCTGGGGTGTCTGAGTCCCCAGCTCCTCAGGACTAGAAGACTCAGTGATAAATGTCATTGTTTCCATGCCCTTCCTTTCATGATTTAAAGAAAAAAAAAATCTCTGTATCTAGTTCTTTCTCTCTGCTCCTCTTAGTATGAACTGATAACTTCTGTCTCTCTCCCTGTGTCTGTGACTCTGATTATGTATTTCTGTACCTGACCATCTCCTCTCTCTTTGTCTCTGTCTTTCTCTGAGTCTATCATTTTGTCTCTGTCTCCCTGGCTTCTTTTCTCTGTCCATCTCCCTGTCTGGTTCTTTCTCTCTGTGTTCCAGTCTCTCTCCTTGGCTTCCATTTCTACCTGCTTCCTTTTGGGTTTGTGTCTGTCTCTAAATTTCTGACTCTCCGTCTCCTGACTTTCTTGTTCTGTGTCCCTCTTTCTTTCTCTCTCCGACTTTTTCATCCTTCTTCTCTTTTTTCCTTCTTCCTTCCTCTGTGTTTCTCTGCCTGTGTCTCTCTTTGTATACTTCTATCTCCTTCTTTCTGTTTCTATCTGTATCCTTAGCTTTTTATTTTTCCCTGTCTCCCACGTTCTGTTTCTCCCTGATCTCTCAGTGGCTGCCTGATTCTCCTTTCTCTGCATCTGTCTGTATGTCTCTCTCTCTCAATCTCTCTCCTACCTCCATCTCTCTGCATCTCAGTGTATCTCTGATGCTCTATCTCTGTGTGTGTTTCTCTCTCTCTGACTCTCTCTCCCTCTCATACTGTTTCTCTCTGTTTTTCTGTCTCTAAGTCCTCATGTCTCCCTGCTGCTTTATCTCTTCCAGCCTGTTCTGGAGCTTTTCCCCTGCAAGATGCCAAGTCCTCACTCCCTGGGTTTCCCAGGACAGGCAGGGTGTGCTGTGCCCACACCAGGTTGGGTCTCTGCCTGAACCTGGCTGTCAGGGAGAAGAAGGCTAGTTCAGGGCCCCAGTCAGGGGCACCCCACCCACCTCGCCAGGGCAGGGCCGGCCATTTCTGAGTCTCTGACGCCGTTGCCGGGAGCCTAGGCCACCGCCTGGTGTCTGGCTATGTCAGGATGATGGGTCCTCCAGTGGGAGCCCAGCCCAGAGTAGGAGGGGAGGGTGATTCCTCTACCCCAGGATTGGGGGGGGGGTGGCAGCCCGAGCTCCACTCAGAAGCCGGGCAGTTGGCTGCCCAGCCCCTCACCCCGCCCTGCCCGGGTGGAGCAGCTGTATAAAACCAAATGTTTCCAAAACCGGAGTGTGGATGAGGGAGGAGGAACCAGGACATTAAACCCCAATAGTTTCTTCCACCAGGATCCAGGAGTCCAAGCCCCCAGCCTTTCCTCCCTCAGACCCAGGGGTCCAGGCTCCCAGGCCCTCCTCCCTCAGACCCAAGACCCAGGCCCCCAGCCCCTCCCCCTTCAGACCCAGGATCCAGACCCCCATCCCCTCCTCCCTTAGACCCAGGGGTCCAGACCCCGGCCCCTCCTCCCTCAGACCCAGGATCCAGGCCCCCAGCCCCTCCCCCCTCAGACCAGGATTTCAAAAACCTATCCTCTCCTCCCTCAGACCCAGAAGTTCATTGTCCCAGAATTCCTTGCAGGGAGAGATGACCAAGGCTGGAAGCAGCCACGACAAGAGCTGAAAGACAAGGACATACCAAGTGGGCACTCCCACAGGAGGCAGGGACTGGTAGCGGCGGGACCACCTCCTGCTCCCCTCACTAACAGCCATCTCTCCCAGAATCCTCCACTCCAATGGTGGCTGATCTCAGGTCCCTACCCTGGGTCCACAGTGGCCGTCCCAAGACTTCCATCAACATCGCAAAACCTCAGGCTGTGGTTTACAGAACACAGTACCAAAGAGCGAAAGTGGGGAGATAATAAGGCCGAAATGGAGAAAAGGCAAGGGAAGGAACATTTGTTCCCTATAGGGACATCTCCTGTGCCCCTCGTGGGCCAAGCTCTCAGCTGGGCGATGCTGGGCACACAGAAATGACTCAGACCCGGGCCCTGCCCTTGAGGAGATGCCAGTCTGGTGGAGGAGACAGCTGTGTAAACAGAGGATCACAGACCAGTTCGAAGACAAGGACGCATGAACCCAGCAGGAGAGTCAGGGAGGGCTTCCTGGAGAAGGTGATATCCTGGAGGCGGTGAGCCCTGAATGTTGAGAATTTAGTCAGGGTAAGGACGGTGGGGGTGGGGCTGGGGGTTGAAAGGTGGAACATGAAGGGCATCCAAGACAAGGAATATCCTAGACAGTCCGGAAAGTACCTGGGAGTTGATGTTGTGGAGGCTGAAAGGGTGACGCACAGGGGTGGGTGCATAGCAGGGTCCACCCCACGCAGGTTTTGAATGCCAGATTCAGCGGCTGGGACTTTGTCCTGGGTGCTGGGGAGCCATGGGAGGTCTGGGAGCAGGGGAGAGACAGGGTCAGCTCTGGGTGCCTGTGAGGGACACACAGAGTGCAGAGACTAGGAGCTTTTGGCCAGGGTGTGTGGGTGTCGGGTTCATACCAGGGTCTTCTTTGGGAGAAAGAGAGCAGAGTGTGAGCTTGGATGCAGGCAGCAGCGGTGGGACCAGCGGAGTGCTCGGGGACCCGCAGAGTGAGGGAGAACAAAGGCTGGAGAGGAAACCCTGAGGATGGAGGAGACAGGGAGGTGGGCAGCAGATGTGGGGGGCAGACCCACTGAGCCTTTCCTCTGAGCTACTTCTGACTACCTTTGCCTCCTTTTGGAGCTAGGGAGGGTGAGGATTCTAGGGAAGCAACTTGAAGAAGTCTGTGTTCTGTTAAATGCCTGAGTCTAGGGGTATGATTTCTCTGCAAGGTGTCCTGAGGGGGAGGGAAGTGCTTTGGGAGAATCTAGACACTGAGAGTCAGAGGAGAAAGGAAGAGGGGGAGGAGGTGGGGAGAAGGGAGGGGGGAGGAGGGAGGGAGGAGGGAGAAGGGGGAGGGGGGAAGATGGGAGGGAGGGGGGGAGGAAAGAGGGAGGCTGGCTTACCTGACCACCCTGCTTAATATGGAAACCGGCCCCACCCTGGGACTCCTGACACTCTCTACCCTCTAATTGTTTTTTCCCCACAGCATTTGTCACCTTCCTACATAAAGTATACTTGCCCGTTGATTCTCTTTGTATAATATGTGTCTCCCTTGTTAGAATGCAAGCTCCACACAGGCAGCAGCCTTTGCCTGTGCTGTTGGTGACTCTGTTTCCTTGGGGTCTGGACCCGTGCCTGGTACACAGTAGGTGCTCAATAGATACGCGGTGAATGAATGAGTGAGATTGGGATGGAGAGTCAGAATGGTCGATGGAGACAGGAAAGAGGAAGAAGAGGAGGAAAAAGGGGGGAGGGGAGGGAAGGAGGGAAAGAAGGAGGAAGGGGGAGGGAGAGAGAGGGGAGGATGGGAAGAGGGGGGAGGGAGAAAGACCAGAGCTGGGATTCTACCGCCCTCCCCCACCGACTACCCAGCAGCTGAGAGGGATAGGATGGGGAGTTCCCAGGGACGTGGGACCCTAGGTAAGGCTTCCCAGGAAGAGCAAGGATCCCAAATCTGGGAGCAGATTGCCTCTGGACTTCCAGGAATTCCAGGGCTTGTGTCCCAGCACTCTTGGCAGAGCCCTGGACAGGCTGCAGCTGGTTACACAGGGCCATTCCTCCCAAACACCCATGTTCTGGGAAACACCTAGGTCTCCAAATTCTGCCGAAATCCTGGGTGGGAGGGAGGGAGGTGATGACTGTACATCCACCTGCCTCTGGGAAGAAGCTGGGGGACCTTCAAGGCCAGGAGGAGAGGGACAGCCCTGTCTGGCTGTAACCCCATCCCTCCAGCTGAAGACACCGCCACCCCGCTTCCTCTCTGCTCCTACCCTTCTCCCCAGAGGGGAACAGAGACAGAAAGAGCCAGAGAAGGACTTCCTTTTCAGCAGCTCTATCTTCTGCCAGGGAAGCAAGAGAGGAGTCTCATTTTCCAAAGAGGGAAACTGAGGCCTGGGAAGAGCTGTTTCCTGGCCAGAGTGATACAGCATGGAGTCAGCAGAGCCAGGTAAGTAGGTCACTGGGGAAAGAGGAGGCTGGGAGCTGGACCCCTGGGTCTGAGGGGGGAGGGGCTGGGCACCTGTACCCCTGTGTGTTGTAGAAGATGCCTGGGCCCTGGACCCTCGGGTCCATCACCTTCAGAGCTCTGACAGAAAATTTTTCGAGGCCCATGTTACTCTTGCATATATGGCTTTCGCTCTGTACCCCTACCCCCGGCTCCCTTCCCAAAGTTCCCGTTGTCCACGTTGAGTCCTGGGTCCGCCTCCACAACAGACCAGGGCCTGAATAGCCTCTCGTGGGAGAAACGCAACAGTCTGAGTCAGGAGATGGAGGAGAGGATGATGGGGGGCCGGAGGGATGGGCTGGGTTCCCCAGGTAGGAGCCGGTTACTTGCGTGTTATTGATTCCCGAGCCTCTGTTTCCTCATCTGTAAAATGGGAACATCTCAATTGTCCCTCACAGGGTAGCCCTTCAGGTTAAGCGAGAGGGTCTGCCCAGCACACTGGAATCTGAGGTGAGTTTTAGCTGTTCCTGAACCAGCAGCAGCTGAGGGTCTGCATGACTGACTCAGGCGGCAACAGGGGGATCCTTGACCTTCGACCTCAGCTCTGACCTGGGGACCAGACCCATTGAGGGAAGGTGCCCAAGGGCACACAGCCAGAAACCTCCTCCATCATCTGCTCTTATCACCTATCCAAGCCTCCTGCGAAAGGGTCTGGGGGCACCAGTGCATCCGAATCAGCTGTATGCATTTGCTGAAAATAGAGATTTCTGGGTCCCACTCCCATATATTCTGACTCAGTGAGCTCAGGGCCCCGAAAATGACTTAAACACATGCCCCCCAGAGTTCCCTGGTGGCCTAATGGTTAGGATTCCGGCTTTCACTGCCTTGGCCTGGGTTCAATCCCTGGTCAGGGAACTGAGATCCCACAAGCCCCATGTGGCACGGCCAAAAAAGACAAAATCTCCCAATGGTCCTGAAGTGACATTCCCCCCCACCCCCAGGCTCCTATTTCACACCTACTCTTAATTAGCTCCCTTGAAAACCATTTGAGGCAAGTATTATAATCAACTATCCTTCAATAAACAAAAAATTCCTGAAATGTTAACAGATTTCTGTGAGCTAGCACGAGCCGTCTCAACACCCTCTGATATACGGGTTGGGGTTGGGTGGGACAGACGTGGGGCCTCCATCATGTCAGGGTCCCAGGAATCACGGGCCCTGGCTACTCTGAGGCTTGGGAGACCGAGGCCAGCTCCAGCCCACAGAAATAGTATTGACCAGAGAGGGCACTTGTCAATGGCGGCCTCTCTGGCTCAGGCACTGTCCAGCTGCTTCAGGTCACTGACGACTATGCTTGGAACCAGGCTATTTCTGTCTGTGGTGCTGCTGTTTCTCCCAGCCTCCAGATGTGGGGACGGGGGTGGGGGGTGGGGAAGGATAAGAAATGATTTCCACTGACTCTACTGAACCCTGTATCAGCTCACCCCACGTCATCCGTTCAGCTACAGAAGATTCTAAGACGCACCCTTTCTTTACCTTCGCTGTTCCAGGAAAGTGTTCCTTCCTGCCTTCCTTGTTTCTCCATCCCTCTGATCTCTCCTTCCTTTTTTTTCTCTCTCTTCCTTTCTCCTTCCCACCATCTCCTCTCCCTCCCTCCTTCTCTTGTCTCTCCATCGCTCACCTCTCTCTATCCCTCCCTCCTTTTTCTCTCTCAGTAAAATTTTCACTGGAACGTAATATACACCCAAACCATTGCACATATCATAAATGTCCCACCAACCAATATTCACAATGTTAAGACACCTGAATAACAAGCACCCGGATCAAGAAGCAGAATGTCCCCTCTTCCAGACATCCTACACACACACTCGGGGATAAACAGCGTCCTCACTCTACGTCATGTAAATGGAATCTTTTGTGCCTGGCTTCTTTCCCGCTATGTTATGTCCATGAGATTCAGCCACAGTTGTGCATTCCCATGGAGAAGCATTTCGTGGTGCGAATACACAATGTCTCTTTTCGTTGTGCGGACAATCTTGCACAGGAAGGATTGTTAATAGACCCAATTTACAAGTGAGAAGACAGAGGCTCAAAGAGAGGAAGCCCTCAGTGCTGGGAGTCTGGGTCCCCAGGACTCCCTCTTAGTCACCTGAGAGCTGAAGTTCTCAGTTCTTTACCCCTCATGGATTATTTTCTGACCTGGGCAAAGTTTCCCAAGCTTTAGCGACTTCCGAAGGAGCAGAGCTGAGGGACCAGAAGGGGAGGTAGATCTGGGGCTGCCTGAGTAACAGGATCTGGGAGGGATCACTCCTGGTTCCCAAACAGCTAAGGATATGCTGTCACAATGCCTGTGTTAATGCCTTTTGGGGGTGCGCTGGAACCTCCTTGGAATTTAAACATCCAATTCACTTACCTCCATGTTCCTGATGCCCTGTGACCCTCTGCACTTCTGGGCTGAGGACATACAGGTCTCTTGGAGGTTTTTTTTTTTTTTTTAATTGCTGACCCCTGATTTTTTTTTTTTTTTTTTTTTTGGTCACACCACACAGAATGCGGGACCTTAGTTCCCCGACCAGGGGTCAAACCTGCACCCCGTGCAGTGGAAGCTAGGAGTCCTAACCACTGGACCACCAGGGATGTCCCTCTTGGAGGTTTTAAAGGTGATCAGGAAATGTTAGTGGCTGTATCACAAACACAGTTGTCGAAAGCAGAGAGAAACCTGGGAATACGAAGACAAACAGGAGAGTGTGAGGGGTGCTTATTCCCTCATGTTCCCTGGGGCCTGTGAGCCAGCTCTCTGGCCAGAACACGCAGGCAAACTGGACACAGAACAGCCTTAATCAGCTCAGACGTGATGGGAGAGGAGAGCGGGCAGCCCTCAGTCACACTGGCCAAGCCCGTGGCCACTAGCTACATGCAGCTATTAGACATAAATGGATTAAAATTAAATTAAATGTATAATCTAGTTCCTCCACTGGAGATTTAGACTCTGGGAGGGATGCATGGCTGCCATGAAAAAGAGTTCGGTCAACGAGGAAGAAAGTGGGAAGGGGCTTTTGGGAGGTGTGATGGTCTGATTCTGACCCTAATTCCAATATATGGATTTCTTCCCAAAGCAAGCAATTCTCCAACACCAGCTGGGTGTCCTAGTGAAACCAAGCAGGACCCTGTGGGGCTCCTGGACATGGAAGCCTTTCTGTGTACCCCGTTTCTTGTTTGTAGGGAATAGACTCCAGCCTCCGTGACCTTCCCTGAGTTCCTGAGTCCAGATTAAAGGAGTGGAGGCCTGATTTTTATCAGCAACCCTGCCCTTGAACCATTGCTATAAAACTTCCCCCCGAATCCCCCCAGGTTGGGTCCCACAGTTTTTCAGGGCACAAGCCCACTGTGTCCCCCTTTGCCTGGCAAAGCAATAAAGCTGTTCTTTTCTTTTTTTTTTAAATAGTTTTTTTTTTTTTTTTTTTGGCCACACCCCGTGGCATGCAGAACTTCCCCAACCAGGGATCAGACCTGTGCCCCCTGCACTGGAAGTGCAGAGTCTTAACCACTGCACCACCAAGGAAGTCCCAAGCTATCCTTTTCTACTTCACCCAAAACTTTGTCTCCAAGATTCAATTCGTCACCCGTGCAACAGAGGTCAAGTTTTGGACATCACTGCAATTCAATTCTGACACTCTACCCAGAGATCACATCAGATCCCACAGGTTAAGGGCTCAGTCTCACAAGACTGCTCTCTCCTCCAACTCAGATGCCAATCACAAGTCCAGGCTGTCATCTGGGCTTCTGACTGACCATCAGAGGTTCCTGTGACATCCCCTTTTTGGGTGTGATTAATTTGCTAGAGTGGCTCACAGAACTCAGGAAACCCATTTGCTCACTGCATTACTGGGTTATTACAAAGGATGTTAAAGGCTATGAATTTAAAGATCAACTTGGCTTTATTGAACAATTCATGAACCAGGCAGCATCCCATCAAGCAAATGGGAAGGAACTTCATTGAGCTGAAGAAAAGGAAAGGTTTGTAAAGGTAGAGGTAGGGGTGAAAGGTGGGGATTATTAACAGCGAATGCATTGTTTCAGGCAAGGTCAACCCCCATAAGGGGAAAGAAAGGGGTCTATCAGTGGATTACCTCCTGGTACTAGGCAGGAAATTCCAGGTTGGCTGGTTAAAGGTCACATTCTGTGGGAAGGGGGGTGGGGGAGGGGAAGGGGGAGGGGGTGGGGGAGGGGAAGGGGGAGGGGTGGGGAGGGGAGGGGGAGGGGGTGGGGGAGGGTTGAAACTGCAGTTAGGTTAGGTATTAAGTCTTGGTTTGCTGGCACAAGTGACTCCATTTGGGGCCAGCTGTCTCCTTTCTTTTTCTTTACTAAATTTATTTATTTTATTTATTTATTTTGGCTGTGTTGGGTCTTCGTTGCTGTACGCGGGCTTTCTTTACTTGCGGCGAGCAGGGGCTACTCTTCGTTGGGGTGCGTGGGCTTCTCATTGCGGTGGTTTCTCTTGTTGTGGAGCACAGGCTCTAGGCTCACGGGCTTCAGTAGTTGTGGCACGCGGGCTCAGTAGTTGTGGCACACTGGCTTAGTTGCTCCGTGGCATGTGGGATCTTCCCCGACCAGGGCTCGAACCCGTGTCCCCTTCACTGGCAAGCGGATTCTTAACGACTGTGCCACCAGGGAAGCCCCAACTGTCTCCTTTTTAACAGTACCCGTGGAGTTTAGGGCTCGCCATGGTGGCACGTGGAAGCCTTCTGGGTTTTCCCCAACCTGGAAGCTCTCCAAACCCCGTCCTTTTGAGTTTTTATGGAGGCTTCATTACATAGGCAAGATTGATTAAATCATTGGCCATTGATCGGGATTGATGGAACTCATTCTCCAGCCACTCACAGGTCCAGGGGTGGGGCTGAAAGTTCCAACCCTCTACTCATACGGTTGGTTCCTCTGGTGACCATCTCCCCATCCTTAGGTGATCTTCAGAAGCCTCCTCATTAACATAACAAAAAGGCACCCTTATTGCTCTCCTCACGGGGAATTCCAAGGGCTTGGGGAGCTCTGTGCCAGGAACAGGGATGAGGACCAAATATATATTCCTTACTGTCATTACAGTATCACAGAAGCTCCCACAATTGCTAATAGGCAAGACACCTCCCAGGCAGATTACTTAGCTGAAGAAGATAAATTTCTTGTCCTCCAAGAGGACATACTGGGCAAACGGTGCGTAGAAAAAACAGGCACTCCAACGAAAACGTGTGCACAGATGTTCATAGTATCACTCCTTACAATAGCCAGAAGGTGGAAGCAACCAAAGGTCCATCAGTGGATGAATGGAGAAACAAGATGCACCACTGCACCACTGCACCACTGTTCTCTGTCTTCACCTCCGCGATCTGAAAACAAGTATCCCTGCCCAAGACCTGTCCTACTTGTCCTCTGAATCCCACTCATCTCATTTTCTCAAGAACTTCCCTCCCTCACTTATCTGCTCTCTCTCCTGCAGCATCAAATCTTTCCCTTCCCTTCCATCATTCCCAACAGCACCCAATAAGGTCTAGAACCTCTTTTTTTTTTTCTTCAAGTTTACCCTTCCACTCCACATTCTTCCTTAGTTTCCAACCAGTTACTTGGCTCTCCTTCTCCACAGCCAAACATCCCAAAAGAGTTGTGTATGTTTGCAGTATTCATTTCTTCACCTCAGAGTTGTCTATGACTCTCTCCAAAGAGTCTTTTGTCCCCACCATTCTACTGAGCGTGCCCTTGTCTAGCTCCACGGCCCCCAGGGATAGGTTTTTTCACCTGGACTTTGCACCAACTGTGGTCCTTGCTCTGGACAGTTCTAAGCCCTGGTCTGCTGAGGAGAGTGACTCTGGTTCTAAAGGTCTTCATACAAGATACACCAGGGAATTCCCTGTTGGTCCAATGGTTAGGACTCAGCGCTTTCACAGCAGGGGCCCCGGGTTCGATCAATCCCTGGTTGGGAAAGATCCTGCAAGCCATGCGTGGTGAACCCCCACCCTCCAAAAAAAAATGATACACCAAAGGAACAGGGAAAGGGAACTGAAACCAGTTGGGTAAGAGAAAACTAGGGCTCTTTCTGCTTCTCAATGGGCCCGAGAATACACCAATACAGTACTTGTTTTAAGAGCATTTGGGGAGTAGACTGGGTCCTTTTAGAGACTCAAACACCTGACTCTTTTTCTCAAGCTCCATCCTCTGTGGGATGCAGAATTCAACCCTCTCAACATCAAGAGTCAAAGAATCTGGGTAGCCAGGTCCCTTCTCTCTCAAGGAATTGGGATAAAGAGAGAGGCAAGGACTGAGGTGAGAAGAATCAGAGATAATAATGAAAGGCAGAGATGAAGATGAGAGAGACAAGAACCAGAAACACAGAGTGCTCTCACAGGTGGGAGGCAGAGAAGCTGACAGTGGGACAAGACAGAACAGTCCCCATGCACTCACCACTACCAAGATTAATGCCATAATCCTCTGCTCCTGTGGAAGCTCATTAGTAGGCTTCTAGACTAAAGACATGGCAGTCTTTCTGAAATTTTAAGAAAGTATCATCCAAGGGTATCACGGTGATATGGGGGAATATGGGAAAATAGAGACAGAGGTAAGGGCAGTCCTCCTAAAAACATTATTCCCAAGGTCTTGTATCAATTAGGGTGCTTTCAATTATCAGTAATTTGCAATTTACAATTACACCTAACAATGGCTTAAACCAAGACAGCATTTGTGGTTTACTTTACAAGCATTCTGGAGATGGGTTAGGTTAGTACTAGGTTAGTCTAAATAATGTCTGAATAATATCATCAAAACCACATTTATTTTATTTTACTTTTTTATTAAAGTATAGTTGATTTACAATGTTGTGTTAATTTCTGTACACAAAAGTGTCTCAGTTATACACATATATATTCTTTTTCATATTCTTTTCCATTCTGGTTTATCACAGGATATTGAATATAGTTCCCTGTGCTATACAGTAGGACCTTGTGGTTTATCCATTCCATATATACTAGTTTGCATCTGCTAACCCCAAGCTCCCAATCCTTCCCTCCCCCGCCCCAAACCCCTCCCCTTGGCAACCAATTTTTACAAATTCCCAGGGACCTCCCTGGCAGTCCAGTGGTTAAGACTCTGCACTTGCATTGCAGGGGGTGTGGGTCTGATCCCTGGTCCAGGAACTAAGATCTCACATGCTGCGTGGTGCGGCCAAAAATAAAAATATAATAAAATAAAAAGTTTTAAAAAAGCAAAATACAAATTTCCACGTGCTTTACCTTTTTATGAACAACTCTGGTTTTAAATCTCAGCTTCAAGTAAAGTACCCTTGTTGCCTGATGACTTTGTTTTGAAATAAATCAGTTTACAATAGCACTCAGCCTTTCCCTTGCTTTCTGCAAATAATCACTCACAAATTGCCCTTCCTCATATAACCCACTCCAGATGAGTTGGCAAAAGACAGAACTCAAAATGAATATTAGCTGGTCTTGTTATCAGAAGTCCTTCACCCACTCCACCGTTTTTACTCAGTCATCCTTTTTTCTCCCTTCCCCTAAGGTTTTTTGCATTTTTAATGCAAAGAAGTTTACCCATCTCATTTGCATTCTTGACTACTAGAAATGCTTTTTAATTCCCAAGAAAGGTATACTCTTCAATGCCCAGCTAAAGTGTGACCATAGAAAATAAGGAACAACTAATAAAGACAAGAGGGCAAAGCCAGGAGTCATGAAGGATGGTGTACATCCTCTAGATAGGAGAACGAGTGCTTCCAGATTGACTG
Source organism: Phocoena phocoena (assembly GCF_963924675.1). Lineage (NCBI taxonomy): Eukaryota > Metazoa > Chordata > Mammalia > Artiodactyla > Phocoenidae > Phocoena > Phocoena phocoena. The sequence continues at coordinate 5,704,861 of NC_089238.1, read as the reverse complement.
CCAGGACAGAGAACTCTTACTATTCCTGCCCATTGGCCTTGGTTGCAATAGAATAGTGCCTGCTATAACCTCCCCAGTTTTCTGTTCTTCACTGGAAGTTTTCATTGTGGATGACCATTTGCATTGCTCTATTGTATACTGGGTCGCTGAGGAGTCTTTTAAAGTTTATGGACTGCTCGCCACAAATATTTCTAGACCTGATTGAGTCTAAAACTCCAAAATAAAACTTTGGAGCTGTCTCCCTTGGGAAGGATAGGGCTAGTTCTGTTTGGGGAGAAGAGTATACAGGGATGCTGTGTAGACAAATGAGTAGGATGTGGTAGAAACTTCCAGCTTCCTACTCGATATGCACTCCTCTCCTTCATGGCCAGAAGTGAGTGGAAATTCATCCGCCTAAAACAATGCTTTTGGCAGCCATCCCTCCAGCTAGATGCGAGTAAGTTCTAAGCAATGAGAGGCAACTGGTCGTATCGCATCAGTACATAATTAGGACAGAGCCGAGGGGTCAAAAAGCAGCAGCAGTAAACAATCCTGGCATGACTGGCTTTGGTATCGTTCAGTTTGTCCCAACTGCTAATGAAAAACTAATGAAATCGAGCTCCACCTCGCGGCTGCCTAAAACAGAAAGCAAGGAAATGGGAGTCGCCTCATCCTCAGCTCTGACCCTCATTGGGAGAGGACTTTTGGGAGAGTTAGATTATTTTCCCTGGGAGCTTCTAGAGCGAATTTCTAAGACCATCTGAATGAGGAACTTTTTTTTCTTTTCCTTTATGGTTTAATCACAGAATATTGAATACAGCTCCCTGTGTGTCCCAGTAGGACCTTGATGTTTTTATCCAAGGAACCTTTTTGTTTTGTTTTTAATCCAGGAAGTCCCCTTCATTCCACAACATACATTTCAGAGACTGGAGATCTCTCCTGTATTTCATCCCACCCTAAGAGTTACCACTGCTACAAGATAAAAGAAAATCTGTGTAAATGTTTCATAATCTTGGGACGCTGCGGATTGCTCAACTGTGTTTTTCCCCTCACATTCCCATCTCATGCCTCTCCCAGCTCCAAATACCATCTAGATAACTGTTTCCCAAATGTTGGATCTACAACTGATACTGTTCCAACAGAATCGCTTGGGGAGGTATTTTTTTAAAAATATGGGTTAGACCACAATATTGTAAATCAACTATCCTCCAATAAAAAAATTAAATTAAACAATTAAAAATAAAATAAAGTATGGGTTAGGTCACTGCAGCATCAAGGCATCTGATTAATAAAGTCTGGTGCTTAATGTAGGAACTTGTTTGGTTTTTTAAAAATAAATTTATTTATTTTTGGCTGCGTTGGGTCTTCGTTGCTGCGCGAGGGCTTTTTCTCTAGTTGAGGCGAGCGGGGGGCTACTCTTCGCTGCGGTGAGCGGGCTTATTGCGGTGGCTTCTCTTGTTGCGGAGCACGGGCTCTAGGTGCACAGGCTTCAATAGTTGTGGCTCGCGGGCTTTAGAGTGCAGGCCCAGTAGTTGTGGCACACAGGCTTAGTTGCTCCGCGGCATGTGGGATCTTCCCAGACCAGGTCTTGAACCTGTGTCCCCTGCATTGGCAGGAGGATTTTTAACCACTGTGCCACCAGGGAAGTCCTATATTTTTCTTTTAAATTTATTTTATTTTTGGCTGTGTTGGCTCTTCATTGCTGTAGGCGGGCTTTCGCTAGTTGTGGCGAGCGGGGGCTACTCTTCGCTGTGGTGCACGGGCTTCTCATTGCGGTGGCTTCTCTTGTTGTGGAGCACGAGCTCTTGGCGCCCGGGCTTCAGTAGTTGTGGCTCGCAGGCTCTAGAGCACAGGCTCAGTCGTTGTGGCTCACGGGCTTAGTTGCTCCGCGGCATGTGGGATCTTCCCAGACCAGGGCTCGAACCCGTGTCCCCTGCATTGGCAGGCAGATTCTTAACCACTGCGCCACCAAGGAAGTCCCAGGAACATGTATATATTCACAAAACTCCCTGGGAATTGTAATACGCAACAAGATTCCTCCGATTATTAGCAGTTGAATAAATGTTCTCTTTACAATAGAATAAGAATTAATGGTAGGTCTTGCAAACACAGAAACATCTTTATAGACCACACCCAAGAACAAATGGTCTTCTTCAAGCAAAATAAACTTTGACAGAAAGGCTGTTGTCCCCAATATCTTGTTCAAGGCCCTCTGGGGCTACTCTGGTCTTGAATTGGCAGATGTGGGCAAGTTAAGCTGTCAATATTTTGTTCTTTCGATGAGGTGAGTTTCTCAGGAACAGTTAACAGAATTACTAATCTCTCAGAAAGAAGTCTTCCTCACCCTTTCCACCTCCAAACTCTCAGCTTCCATAATCATGTGAGCCAATACCTTAAAATAAATCACACACACACACACACACACACACACTGCTGGAGAACCCGAATATATTCAAGAAATACTGTCTATTTTGTTGAGTATAATGGTGACTATAGTCTTTTTAAAATCCTTATCTGTTACAGATACATATTAAAGTATTTAAGGAGGAAATTATACTATATGACATTTGATTAAAGATATTCCTGGGGGGGGAGGAAAGGCAAGCAGTGAAATCAACAAAAGGTTTAAAATTTTTGAAGCTTTCTACTCTTGCATATTTTTACATTTTCCACTTTAAAGTCTTAAAAATCACTCTATGGCCCAACAAATCCACTCCTAGATATACGCCCCACCAAAAAAAAAAAAAAAGAAAGTGTGCCTATGAACACTAGGATAAATAACAGGTGAGGGAAAACACAGTTGGACAGAGTGTGCCCAAGACGATAAAGTATTATTGCTGCTTCTTCGTTATCAACGTATGAGTTGTTATACCTGTAAATCAATGGTTTTTTTCACATTACTTTTTCATTTTTGACGCTTAGTGTCAGTAATACATGAGACATCTACAGTGTTTTGTATCATATAATATTGATGTAGGTACTGACAGATGATTCAGCTTGTAAACAGATGATGTAAACTTATGGTATTGATAAATACAGTGTAGTACTTTAAACGCATGTTCTCTTCCCTACGCCTTTGCTTTTTGGCCGTGCTGTGTGGCTTGCAGGATCTTAGTTCCCTGACCAGGGACTGAACCTGGGCCCACGGCAACGAAAGCACAGAGTCCTAACCACTGGACCGCCAGGGAATTCCCCCTTATATGACTTTCTTAATAACATTTTCTTTTCTCTAGCTTCATTGTAAGAATACAGTATATAATACATATAACATATAAAATATGTGTTAATCGACTGTTTGTTATTGGTAAGGCTTCCAATCAATAGAAAGCTATTAGTAGTTAAGTTTTGGGGGCGTGAAAAGTTATATAACGATTCCCAACTGCATAGGGGGACAGCGCCCCTAACCCCTGCAATGATCAAGGGTCAATCGTACTAGGAGTTTTGGATGAATCGTGTATCCACTCCCCCCAACCGAAAAGAAGTATGTTGAAGTCCTAACCTCCAGTACCTCAGAAAATTGAGTCGTTATAGATGGGAGTTTAGTTGAGATGAGCTCCTCCTGGAGTAGGGTGGGCTCCAAATCCAATAACTGGTGTTCTTAGAAGTTGGCCATGTGGAGACACAGAGGCACACAGGGAGCATGCCATGTGATGACAAAGACAGAGGTTGGAGTTATACAGCTGCAGACTAAGGAAAGCCAATAGTTGCCCATAAATCACCAGGAGCTAGGAAGAGGCAAGGAAGGAATCTTCAACAGGTTTCAGAGGGAGCATGGCCCTGACGACACCCTGACTTTGGACTTCTGGCCTCCAGAACGGAGATAGTAGTAAATTTCTGCTGTTTTAACCCGTTCAGTTAATAGTATACTTTGTTACAGCAGCTCTAGGAAACAAATAAACTAGGTTTTCATGGAGGAAAGCCGTGGCAAGCACGTCTGGCTATAAGTCTAAGCCATATTCATTCCCCATTTCAGCACAACCACCAAGACAAGTGACATTTTAATCTTCATTTATTTGAAAATAGCAGCTGCTTCCAGTTTTTCAGAACTCATTTGGGGACAGAAGAGTTGTGATTACTTATCACTCTTAAACCTCAATATTTGTAATGGGGCTTTTTTTGGGTTTTGTTTTTTGTTTTCTGAGTGACAACCAGAAGATAATTTGTTTTAAAAAAGGTATCATGGGCTTCCCTGGTGGCGCAGTGGTTGAGAATCTGCCTGCCGATGCAGGGCACACGGGTTCGAGCCCTGGTCTGGGAGGATCCCACATGCCGCGGATCAACTAGGCCCGTGAGCCACAACTACTGAGCCTGCGCGTCTGGAGCCTGTGCTCCGCAACAAGAGAGGCCGGGACAGTGAGAGGCCCGCGCACCGCGATGAAGAGTGGCCCCCGCTTGCCGCAACTAGAGAAAGCCCTCGCACAGAAACGAAGACCCAACACAGCCAAGATAAATAAATTAATAAACTCCTATCCCCAACATCTAAAAAAAAAAAAAAAAAAAAAAAAGGTATCATTCCTAAGGGCTGAAAAGTACCGGATTCATTTACAATACCAGTAACAGTAAAACAAAAACCAAAAAGGTGTAAGTGTTGTTATAGTATTGTTTAATGTTAAGCTGAATTATTTCCCTTGTGATTTATATATTTCACTATGTTGGCATTTTTGGTAGATATTAGACATACAAACTGGAACAAGAATTTCGTGGTACACAACTTTCATTACCTTATGAAATTTGAAAATCATCATATACATGTTCTACAAAAATACTCAGACACAAAGCAAATACATACATCTGGGACCTTTCTTAATTTACTTCTTTGACTATACAATATATTCAAACATGAAACAAAGTGTCCTTTGGCATGCTAAAGTTATCTGCTCTTCCTAACTGACTACTTTGTGTTACATTTTCTATAAATACATGGTATTGCGATGATCAAAGTTTTTATTATAAAGTTGTTTATATGTAAATAAACTTTCCCACCATTACACTCTACTAATTCTCCTTAAAAAAATATTTTCTGATGCATGATAAGTTTGGACTTCATGCCAGAGGCATCCCTTATCACAAGTCTTCAGCCATCTGTATTCCTTGGTATGAAAACTCACTTGTTTGGAAGCTATTCAAGAATTCACAATATTTGGGAGATTTTTTTCCACAGTGAAAACTAACTACTTTATGATAGCCTATCAAAAATATTTGTTGTACCCAACGGCTTCATTTTGTGTGATGTATAATGGGCTCTCTTCTCAAGAAGAGATTTCAACTTTTCATCCATACTGCCTTTTTTCTCATGAGATATGAGGCTACATTGGTAGTAGATAATTTTCCTATATTCACTGCATTTAAAAGATTTCTCTTCTGGGTAAGTTTTGAAACTTACAAAGGCCAAAATTAATGGAAAAGTACCTGAACTTTCCCTGCATTCATAGGGTGACTCTCGTGTGAATTTTCTTATATTCAGGGAGATCTGGCATCTCACTAAAGTCTTCCCAGTGCTGTGTTTCTGGGATTGTTTTCATGTATGAATTTCCTCATGTGAAGTGAGGAAGAACTTGACAGAGTAAGTTTTCCCACACTCACCACATTGATAAGGTTTCTGCCCTGCATGACTTCTCTGATGGACACTGAGGTATGATTTCTCAAAAAAGTCTTTCCCACATTGAGTGCACTGATATGGTTTCTGTCCTGTGTGATGTCTCTGATGTCTAATGAGCTGTGACTTCTGGTTGAAGATTTGACCGCATGGAATGCATCCATAGGGTTTCTCTCCAGTATGGCATCGCTGATGGATAATAAGATGGCTTTTTTGGCGGAAAGCCTTCCCACATTCACTGCATCCATGGGGTTTCTCTCCTGTATGAATCAACTGATGTCTACTGAGCATTGCCATACTGCTAAAGGCTTTCTGGCATTCAAGGCATACAAAGGGTTTCTCTCCTGTATGTGTCCTCTGATGGACAATGAGCATTGCCTTTCGTATGAAAGCTTTTCCACATTCACTGCATTCATAGGGTCTCTCTCCTGTATGAGTTCTCTGATGGACAATGAGATGCGACTTGTCTATAAAAGCTTTTCCACATTCACTGCATTCATAAGGTTTCTCTCCCGTATGAATTCTCTGATGTGTTATGAGGGATGACTTTTTATTAAAGGCTTTCCCACATTCCTTGCATTCATAAGGTTTCTCTCCCGTATGAGTTCTTCTATGAACAATAAGCTGTGACTTGTCTATAAAAGCCTTCCCACATTCACTGCATTCATAAGGTTTCTCTCCCGTATGAATTCTCTGATGGGTTATGAAGTGTGACTTTTTATTAAAGGCTTTCCCGCATCCCTCGCATTCATAAGGTGTTCTTGCTGTATGATTTCTCTGATGTAGAATGAGCTGTGACGTGTGTACAAAAGCTTTTCCACATTCACTGCATTCATAATGTTTCTCTCTGATATGAATTTTCTGATGTGTTATGAGGTGCAAGTTTTTATTGAAGGCTTTCCCACATTCCCTGCATTCAAAGGATTTTTCTCCTGTATGATTTCGCTGGTGAACAGCAAGCTGAGACTTACTACAGAAGGCCTTTCCACATTCTTTACATCCATAGGGTTTCTCTCCTGTATGGACTCTTTGATGGATAGTCAGGTTTGACTTTTGCATAAAACCTTTCCCACAATCACTACACTCAAAAGGTTTCTCTCCTGTATGTGTTCTGTAATGTAATCTGAGCTTCGTCTTTTCCCTGTAAGCTTTTCCACATTCTTTGCATTCATAGGGTTTCTCTCCTGAATGAGTCCTATGGTGTAGAATGAGATGATATTTTGTTCTAAAGGATTTCTGACACTCGATACATTCATACGGTTTCTCTCCTGTATGAGTTCTCTGGTGCAGAGTGAGATGACATTTTGTACTGAAACCTTTCTGACATTCACTGCATTTGTATGGCTTCTCTCCCGTATGGGTTCTCTGGTGTATTATGAGCTTTGACTTATACCTGAAGGATCTGGGACATTCACTGCATTCGTAAGGTTTCCCTTCTGTGTGAATTCTGTGATGTCTTTTAAGATTTGTTACTGTGCTGAAAGACCTCACACATAAATTATGTTCATAGTACTGGGCTCGAGGGTGGGAGGTTTCATGTAGAGTACAGAAAAATGACTTCCCATAACCATTTAACTCATCAGAGTTCATCTCTGCATAGCTTTTACTCTGAAAACTTGGATCTGAATTTTGTTTCAAACTTATTCCTCTTGAGACACATTTAGGGGGTCTTTCTGTAAATGAAACAAAGTTTTTGCTCAAAGGAAATATTTTTCCCAATGCATTGTTTTCATGATCTCTCTCCACAGGTCCACCCTTCCCGTTATCTTCCCAATGCCAATCATAAACTTGCCACATTACTTCTAGAAAAAAAAATCAACGAATACTACCATTATCATGAAATGGAGAGGGATGAAATCTCAAGTCAATATCCAAAGAGATGGAGAAAGTGATACAGCAGGTGCACAACGTAAGTCTGAGGCACCCAATAAAAGAAACAGTAATAAGTAATGAACTGAAGGACATGGGTGTCATCAAACATTGGAACAAATCTATGAATATTTGAAAGCAAAATAGAAGAGGTATATGAATATGGATAAAAGGTAAAAGAGTTTGGTTGTGTCTAGTGAGCTATGGTAAAAGAACAACTAAACAAAAAAGGAGAGACCAAATGAACTAGGCAAAGATCTGACCCAGGGTAGATACAAGGAGGTAAGTCTCCTCCTAGGTGGCTAGCAAAACAGAGTCATATATGGAAGGGTAGTAAGAGAAGCAGGCAACATTCATACTGAAGACTTCTTTTCATTCAGAGTCACTTCTAAAGGTTCAGAGACTATAAGAAAAAAATATTAAAATGGGGGGAGGGATAAATTAGGAGTTTGGGATTAACAGATACATACTGCTATATATAAAATACACAAACAACAAGGACCTACTGTATAGCACAGGGATCTATATTCAATATCTTGTAATAACCTATAATGGAAAAGAATCTGAAAAAGTATATATATATACATATAACTGAATCACTCTGCTGTACATCTGAAACATAACATTGTAAATTAAATATACTTCAATTAAAAAATATATTAAAATAACAAAGTTCCCAAGCCAACAATGACCAACTGTTACTTTGCTTCCACGAACTCCCACTGCATTGGTTTCACTCACCTGGGCCACACTGACTTGGGAATTCCCTCTCTACTACTGCTTTTTCTTTTTCTTCTCCTTTCTCCAAGTGCATCACTGGTTCTGGCTTCGTAACTTGATAACCTGACAAGGGGGGTAATCACAGAGAATCTGAGCAGTATTGGGTCCTGTGAGGAAAAGTTCTGTTTCAGGGAATGTATAGTTTAAATCTCAGCAAAATTGAAACTTTTTACTTGGAAAATGAAATTAAGTACAGTCACTGTATAATATTAAATAAAATAAGCTCTGTTACCTACCTATACTAGTCCAAGTCCAAAATCATTGACGATATCAGAGTATGCATAAATTGTAGCAATGGAAAAAAGACAGGCAATAAATGGGCTTATGCTGAGATATTTAGGAAAGTTGTCTTTACCCAATGACATTAGGTTGCTATAATTTTCCAACATCACATCCCGGTAGAGGTTCTTCTGAACAATGTCTAGCAGCTGCCACTCTTCCCAGGTGAAATCCACAGCCACATCATTGAATGACAATAAGCCCTGTTGTAACATAATCCTTTTTAATCTGGAGTTAATATAATGGAAGAAAATAGTAATGATCTACAGGATATTATTCTATTTTTACTATGAAAATTTATAAACATATCATTCTGTACCTAGATTTTTTTTTTTTTTTTTTTTTTTGCGCGGTACACGGGCCTCTCACTGTTGTGGCCTCTCCCGTTTTGAAGCACAGGCTCCGGACGCACAGGCTCAGCGGCCATGGCTCACGGGCCCAGCCGCTCTGCAGCATGTGGGATCTTCCCGGACCGGGGCACGAACCCGTGTCCCCTGCACCGGCAGGTGGACTCTCAACTACTGCGCCACCAGGGAAGCCCTGTACCTAGTTTTGATTGACATTCTGTGGGCTAAATTCATTAAAGCTCTCCTTTCTTTGTGCATTCTTCATCCACTTCTTCACTCATTCACTTACCCAATGTAAAATGTCACTGAAACTTTAAACTACCTAAAGACAATCTGCAACCCACCTTATAAGCATTTAATGTTACTTACTATATATACATTTTAGATTAAAAAAGGAAATAGAGGGCTTCCCTCGTGGCGCAGTGGTTGTGAGTCCGCCTGCCGATGCAGGGGACACAGGTTCGTGCCCTGGTCTGGGAGGATCCCACGTGCCGCGGAGCGGCTGGGCCCGTGAGCCATGGCTGCTGAGCTTGCGCGTCCGGAGCCTGTGCTCCGCAGCGGGAGAGGCCACAACAGTGAGAGGCCCGCGTACCTCAAAAAAAAAAAAAAAAAAAAAAAAAGGAAATAGAGCATGGTCCTGCCATCAAATGCCTTCTGATCTATTTGAGTTCAAAGAACTGCATATAGGTCAAAGGGACAGGAGAAGAGGTTGAAAGGGACAGATGCCCAGGTGACAGGCAGGAACACGTCTTGGAGCAAGAATGCACATGTCCTGCAGACACTTGGTAGCCACTGCAGTGTTTTTCATATACAAAAGTATGCTACGCTCAGAACGGCCTATTAGAAATTGGACTACGTACTAAATCACAATACTCAAAAAAAAGCAAACACAAAGCTTTCACTGCGTGCTATGTATCGTTCTAAGCATCTTACACACAGTAACACAACGATCTGCACAGTAACCTTTATGTAAGCACTACTATTATCTTTTTTTAATAGGTAAGGGATTTTTAAAGTTTTCTATCTGTGCCTGTTATACCTCCCACATTTCCTTAGGAAGATGACTTTTCACTCGGTCCACTGTCTGGATGAGAAAAAGAAGTAACAGGAAGACCCATCTTCACACTTAAACGTCCAGGAAATCTTTACTGAATTCACGTGCTTCCTTCTTAAATATAAAGTAAATCTTGCAACACATTTTTATCTTTTGTGATGGTTTCCAGTATTAACAGAGAAATGTAGGAAACCCACTTCTGGATCCTGCTGCTTATGTGGCAACGTTCTAATTATCAGCACCTTGCAGGACCCTATGACATGCAGATGAGCTTCCCTTCCTGATTAGCTATTCTGTATCATTTATTCTATCTCCCAATCTAAGCACGTCCCTCCTAGCCACAATGTATCTATATATATTGTTCTCTTTGATGGGATACATTTTAATAAAACTCCAAAAATCAAAAATTCAAAACGAACTGGGAAAAAAACCAAACAGCTCACCTGGGACTTGGTCATTTTTAACAGCTTTTAGGAAGTGGCCACCGCATTTAGGATCTGTCCTGAAATCCTGGTAATGGTGTCTCATCAAGGGTATCCTTAGCAAGGATGAATTTCTGGGCTTGAGACTTCCTTTTTTCCTTTACAGGAGTGGCCTTATTCTAGGAAGCCGGCATCTATGGATTCAAGAAAAGATCTGTTTAGTATGGAAGTAATGATGAAAGCGAGTTCCCATACGTGCAAGGAACTGTTTCAAGTATGTTCTTTTCTCACTTAACCCTCACAACAACCCTATAACGTACAGATGATAATTATTCCATTTTAGAGAAAACTAGCAGAGGAAAGGTTAAGCACCTAGCTAAAACCCAACAGCTAGTAACTGGCGGAGGAAGGACTAAAACACAAACCCCCGGGATCAATAAATCCCCTGAGTCTAAGGAGAACTACCAGCGTTATCCTTTCATCTTAGCCAACCAACACAAAAAGTAGGAAAAATATCAAGAACAACTATTTTAAGACCCAGAAGTCAGAGAAAAGGAAAATAAGGTGAGAATTCCGTGCTGCGGCTCACTGCCTGGATAGACTTTCCAGCCCAGAGCACAGGGAGAAGGAACCCCGAAACCGTCCGCAGTCTTGCTGAGTTAATGATACAGAATTTCAAGTCTGAGAAGCAAAGGTGGCTAGAGTTTGCCAGGCAGTACCTCAGAAAAAAAAGGAGAAAAGTCACTCTGTAGATATGCAGAGGGCTCCTCTGAGTCTCTGGCTAAGGATTGGTGAACTGAGGAAATTACCAAGGCCCCTGGAAAGGAGGAGGTGGAACAATTCCTGGAGCTCACACGAGACCAGGAATACTTAGCATTCCCACTAGCCAGGGTTAGAAAGACCTTCCACCAGGACTTCAAACGGAGGCCTCAGAAGAGTACTACCCCAGTAATAGGTACAGAGTAATCACAGACAAAAGGCTGTTTCGGCCCCACCTAAGAAAGTTGAAAAGAAAGCCTCCGAAAAATCAAACCTTTTCAAAGTAATTTGACTACATGCCAGAGCAAACCTCAAAAGTAGTTAAAGGAATAAAAGAAAATCCTGTAAACAACAATATCAAACTGACAATATCTGACATCCAATCGAAAATTACCAGACATGCAAAGAAGCAAAAAAATACGACCCAAAGCCAAGGGAAAATTCAAGCTAGAGAGACATGCCAAAATGACAAAAGGGATAGAATGGACAGACTAGTACATTTCTTTAAAATTACACACACACACACACACATATATATACATATATAATATGGAATATGTATATATTCCACAAGAGAAAAGCATGAGCATGATGAGAAAAATAATAAATTATTTAACAAGTGCCGTTGAAACAAATAGGATATTCATGTTTGCCTCAAACCAAAATTAACTCAAAATGGATTATAAATGTAAGGGTTAAAACTATAAAACTTCTGGAAGAAAGCATAGAAAAATTTTAAGTGAGGCAAAGATTTCTTTTTTCTTTTTTTTTTTTTTTGCAGTACGCGGGCCTCTCACCACGGTGGCCTCTCCCGTTGCGGAGCACAGGCTCCGGACGCGCAGGCTCAGCCATGGCTTACGGGCCCAGCCGCTCCGCGGCCTGTGGGATCTTCCCGGACCGGGGCACGAACCCATGTCCCCTGCATCGGCAGGCGGACCGCCAACCACTGCGCCACCAGGGAAGCCCCAAAGATTTCTTAATCAGGGCACAAAATGCATGATAAAAGAAAAAGTTGATAAATTGAACATCTTCAATACTAAAAATTTGTGATATTCAAGAGACACTGCTAAAAAATGAAGAAGGATCAAGCCACAGGCTAGAGGAAAATATTAACAAAGTATGTACCTGACTAAAAGACTTCTATTTCAAAAATACGAAGAACTTTTCCAACTTAATAAAAGCAGAGACAATCCAATAAAAAGGAACAGAAGTTTCAAACAGACACTTCATCAAAAAAAAAAAAAAAAAAAAGAGATGGCAAATAAGCATATGAAAAGTTGCTTTGGGCTTCTTTTGAATAAGGCCACTCCTGTAAAGGAAAAAAGGAAGTCTCAAGCCCAGAAATTCATCCTTGCTAAGGATACACTTTGACTTGTACATCAATGTACATTACAGCTTCATTCAAAATATCCAAAACCTACTCCCCCAAATCCAAAACATCCATCAACTGGGGAACAGATAATATTGTGGCTTATTTGTACCACTGAATATTACTCAGTGACAGAAAGGAATGAACTAATGATACATGCAACAGCATGGATGACTCTCAAAAGCATTATTTTAAGTGAAAGAAGTCAGACATCAATAACCTCTTACTGTATCATTCAATTTGTATGAAGTATTAGAACATATATAACTATGGAAAGCATGTGATTGTGAGGGAACAGGGGATGGAGGTATGGTCTCAATGAAAAGAGGCACAAAGGGACTTTTGGGGTTGATGGGAAAGTTCTATACATTGATTCCAGTGATGGTTAAAGGATGGTATACCTTTGTGAAACTCATCAAATTATACCTGAAGAAGTGGTGAATGTATGTACTGTATGTAAATTTTAAAAATTAAAGTGTAGTTGATTTACAATGTTGTGTAAGTTTCAGGTGTACAGCAAAGTGATTCAGTTATATATATAACTTACGGGTTATTTTCCCTTATAGGTTATTACAAAATATTGAGTATAGTTCCCTGTGCTATACAGTAGGTCTTTGTTGGTTAACTATTTTATATATAGTAGTATGTATATGTTAATCCCAAACTCCTAATTTATTCCCTGTTCCCCTTTGGTAACCATAAGTTTGTTTTCTACGTCTATGGGTCTATTTCTGTTTTGTATATAAGTTCATTTGTATCTTTTTTTTTTTTTTTAGATTCCACATATAAGTGATATCATATGATATTTGTCTTTTTTTCTGTCTGGCTTCCTTCACTTAGTATGATAATCTCTATATTGTATATAAATTATACCTCAGTTAAACTAACCTCTTGCCTACAAAAAGCAAAACAAATACAGGCTGTCTGCATCTGAAGACAAAATCCATGACCTTAAAGTCTGCAATGGAGTCTCAACTGAAATCTCAAATTCATGTTTCTTTTTGAGACTTCATCTTCACTCAAAACCCCGGCTGGATCTCTTGGCAACTCTACTCAGTGCTGACTGTTAAAGAATTAACTCTGGTGATGAAAAATTAATTCTAACACTGAGAATAACTTAGAGGTGCCAGGACAGCCGAGAAATATATTAATGCAACTTACTCTCAGTATCACATTGCTGAGAACTCCGAAGGACAATGCAACACTGTGTCTTAGGCGGACAGAGAACTGAAGAAAACAGATCTAGATTTCAAGGACAATATGTGAAAGAAATTTGTGGCCAAAGAAATGAGGCCAATCTCATTTATGAACTTAGTATAAAAATCCTAAATATTTAAAAGATGAGGAAACCATGTTCACTGATAGAGAGGAAGAATACTAAGAAAACAACATAGGAAGAATTATACAATGCACAGATAACTTTATTCCAGGAATGCAATAGTGTAGTAAGAACTATTTCGTTATCTCAATAGATAAAGAAAAGACAATGTAATAAGATGCCATAGCCACTCACAATTTTTAAAAATGTTATTAAACTAGAAAGAGACAAGAACTCTGTTAACTTGATAAAGAGTATCTACAAAAAAAAAAAAAATCCATGGCATAGGGACATGACAAGGATAGCCATTCTCAGAACATTTAGCCAAAAATGTATCACATTTTGGCTAAATGTAAAATGGGGAAAATAAATGGAAGGAATGAAGGAATAGAAAAGAAGAAGCAAGACTGTCACTATGCAACTGCTTTAAGATCAACATAAAAATTAACTGCAATTTCATATTCAAACAACAGTAAGATTTATAAGGAAAAGACACTATTCACAATACCAACAAAACGTATAAGGTACCTGAGGGGGAAATGTACAAGAATAAAGTTTTATTACACCAAAAGAATACAAATTATAACCAGTCAAATGGCGAGACACAATAGGGTGAGGTCTAGGAGGGTCCCAAACCAGAAGCTTCCACTGTCCTTTCCTCTTGGTGTCAGGACACGCTGCTCATCCAGCATATCTATGTGTGACAACATGCAGGGTATCGCCAACCACAGAAACTCACCTGAGCTTCAGTGTTTACAGTTTGTATTAGAGTTTCATTAAATACGCATGATGGATCTAATCATCGGCCATGGAACTCAACCTCCAGCACCACTACCCTCCTGGAGGTTGGGCTGATATCACCTGGTTGGTCTTTCCAGCGTAAACAGTTCCAACCTGAATCATCTCACTAGCATAAACTACAGACTCACCATGAGTTGCCTCATTAGCGCAAACTATCAGGGCCCACCATGAATAATGCAGTCATCTCTATCATTCAGGATATTCCAACAATCTAGAGGCTACCTCCCAGGAACAGGAGACAAAGGACTGCCAATTGTTTATTACAAAATAACCAGCAAAAGACTAGCATTCTATATATGGGACTACTTTCTAAATATGAGTTAGGAAGAGACAAACCTCTCAGGTTTAAAATTGGCCAGTGAACATATAAAAAAGATGACCAACCATGTTAGTGACAAGAACAGTGCATATGGAGACCACAATGAGATAGGTGTCTCTTATACTCAAAAGATGGTCAAAAAGCAAGAATGAAAACACTAAGTATTGGAAAGCCTATGGATCAAAAGGCACTTTTTAACATTGCTGATGAGAGAGTAAGGTGGTACAAAAGCAATTTGACTTTCCCTTCTAGGTAAAAATTCATCTACTTTGTATTAGAAATTTCATTTCTAGGTATACACCCTAGACTAGACAAATTCTCACATCAACTGGGAGACATAAGAATGTTCGGAACTTCACTACTAGCAGTAGCTGAAACCCAGAAACAATATAAATGTCCAACAACAGGAGAATGGTTGTACGAGTTATGTTGTATTTATGCAATGGAATTCATAATAATGAAACAAACCTACCTCCAACATGGATAAATCACACATACGTAATAAGTCAAGACAAGCAAGCTTCAGGACTTCACTGGTGGCGCAGTGGTTAGGAATCCGCCTGCCAATGCAGGGGACACGGGTTCAAGCCCTGGTCCGGGAAGATCCCACATGCAGCGGAGCAACTAAGCCCATGCGCCGCAACTACTGAGCCTGCGCTCTAGAGCCCAAGAGCCACAACTACTGAGCCCGTGTGCCACAATTACTGAATCCCGCGTGCCTAGAGCAACAAGAGAAACCACCGCAATGAGAAGCTCGTGCACCAAAACAGTAGCCCCCGCTCCCTGCAAGCCTGCATGCAGCAACAAAGACCCAACACAGCCAAAAATAAATAAATTAATTAAAAAAAAAAAAAGAAAAGCAAGCTTCAGAAGACCATATAATAATATCCTTATTATAAAACTTACAACCAAGAAAAACTAGAGTGCACTTTTAAGGTATCCATATACATATGATAAAACTATAAAAGTCAAGGGAATAATGCATTCTAACTTGTGAATAGTGGTTCCAAAGCTTGGGATGGTTAGGTGGGACTCAGAAGATGGAACAAGGATGGAGGACTTTCCCATTTTCCAATGATCAAACATGACATTCATTAAACAAAATTATAAAGAAAAGCCAAGGTAATCAAATTTCTAAATTGGGCTATCATATTAGAAAAGAAGAGAAGGATGACATGCCCATTGTTGCTAAAGATGTAGAAAAATCTGGCACACTGTGTGTAGAAGCATTATAGAATAGCAAGTTATTGGGGAAGTTTGGTAAAACTAAATCAGAAGCCTCTGAAATATGCATTTGACCTACTTTTATAAATTAAAAACAGAAAAATATCCATAATATATAATTCAGTTAAAAAATACATTTCAAAACATTACAGGTAGTTTACAGATAGTAAATCGGGGGTTAATTTTTTTTTTTTTTACCACTCTCTGGGGCTTGTGGGATCTTATTTCCCTGACCAGGGATCAAACCCCGGGGCCAGGGAATTCTCCGAGGGTGATTTTTATTTCCTGCTTTTTACTGATAATAAACATACAATGATATTCTGATTTAAAAAACTTAGAGATCTCCATTTAATATCATATATAAAGTCACATAGGAAGATGATTTTTTTATTATTCTAACTTAATAAAAATAAGTTGAAAGTATTGTTTTGAGTAGAAAAAAATCCCATTAGAAAGGTATACATTTGAATAATAATAGCTACCTTCTGTCAGATACCTACTTGTTATATGGACTTAATATTTGTGTCCCTCAAATTCATACGCTGAAGCTTCAATGTGATGGTATTTGTAAATGGGGTCTTTGGGAGGTAATTAGCGTTAGATGAGGTCATGAAGACAGGGCCTTCATGAGAACTGGTGAGGTAGAAATCAATTTGTTTGAATGGGAAAACTGAGACTTATAGAACTTGGTACTTTATCCAGAGTCACAGAAACAAGTGGCAGAATTGACATAAAAAGCTAGGATTAACTTGATTTCAAGCGCGTACAAGCACACGTAAACTCTTAAGTATTCATGAGCACGATTTTAACAATCCATGGATCTAGATGGCAGGTATACAGCAGAACATTTGGCTATTCTTTCGACTTTTCTGTATGCTTGAAATTCTCCAGTATAAAACGCTGGGAAATATAATACCCCAATGCTCAGCACACACCCAAATGTCTGTCTACCTGAGGCCTTTTTATGTCCCAACCCCCCTCAACCTCTCCTAAGGATACCCACACAGTTCCCCAACCTGCACTTCGCTGTCGCACCCATTCACAGCTCCCCAGACATCTATCTTTCACCCGCTGGCCCCTCCGAAGCTCAAACTCCAACCACAGGAATCCCAGGTGACTAACCCCCAAGCCCTATCCTCACCAACCTATCCAGATGGACCCCTTTGATCACTGGCTCTTCCACCTCCTCTTTCCACCGCCTGGGGCGGGGGCGGGGGGCGGGGGCGGCGATCCGTCGCCGACCTGTCATTGTCAACGGCAATGGTCTCTCGTTACTTCCTCAACCCACTCCTCAACACTGATGCTGGCCCAAGCTACCCACAACGCCCCTAAAACTCCGAGGCCGCCTTCAGCAACAATCCTCCACGAGTACCCACCACAAACCACATCTCAAGTCAGAATTCCCACCACGCGGGATTCTTAAATCCGCTCGCAGAAATCTCACGTAGCCTCAAATGCCAATTCTGTGACAGTACGCTGCGGGAAGCCAAGCTTTGGACGCCACTTCCGTTTCCGCTGACGTGAGTGGCGGGTCCCTGTTTAACACTCACATTCAAGGCCACTTTGGAAGTGAGCGATGCGTTCTGATGCCTGGAGGAATTAGTGCCGTTCAATATGGCCGCGCCCACGGCGTTACATTATGTTGGGAGCGGCCATATTGGATCGTGCGCCGCCATTTTGGACCGTCCTGCCGACCAGTACGGAGAGGCGGAAATTCAACCGGTGTCTCCAAGATTTTTCATTCTGGGCTGTTCCATCTCTGCAGCTGCTCAGCTACATCTTCAGTAGCGTTTCAGCACTCTCGCCTACAGTCTTCCGACCTGACCCGGGAGGTAAACCAGTCACAGGCCAGGCCTAAGCAGAATGGCCACGCCCACTCTCTTTCGGATCCCTTTTTATGCCGCAGGAAAGACGTGGCCGTGTTGGGAAGGTTGGGGCTTCGGGACAGAGAAATGGGGAACGTTTGCAGACAGGATGCCGGTTAAACGTTGGAGAGAATGGGGATTAGGAGGCTAGAGCTGTAGCTGAAGGAGCAGAGGTGTTACGAGGAGAGCACTCGTGGATGTACTTCGTGAGGCGAGACCGTGAGGGGGTGAGGACCGGGGCAGATATGTTTTGTGGAGCAGACACTGGCAACCACAATCCCCGCCAAAAGAGTATCACTTCTGTCTCACGGTACAAGGTGACTCTGTAATAGAGGCGGAGCGGGCGCGCAGCACTTAGCTCCAGGGGTTAGAGGTCCCGCTCTCTCGCAGTGGACCACCCGGAAGAGAGTGCGGTGAGAGGCAGATGGGGACCTCCTCCGAGGGGCCCTCGAGGACCCCTGGCCTTGGGCCTGGCGGGTGAGGTGGGGGGCCTGGGGACAGTCTGAGGACTGTGTGCTGCAGAGCTGGAGAGCCCTCGCCACTGCCGCCCACTAGCTGGGCCCGGGCCTTGAAACAGACGGGAACCTCTCCCCCATCCCTGCCTCTGGGACGTAATGGCGGCAGTGGTCTCCATGGGTCGAAGTCCGCAGGACCCTGCCCCTGTTTGCGCTGCCAGAGGAGCCTGAAGTCTGACTGGGGCCTGGGCACCCGGCTCCCTCAGTGATGACAGCTGGGCAGGGTCTGGAGACCTGGCCCTGAGGGCACCGCCAACTGAGATCCACGTCTTCAGCCAGGCCTGGGCACTGGCGGGAGCATCTAGTCTGGGTGCTGGACCAGTGCTCCTGGGCAGGGCAACCGGCCTGCTCAGGGAAACCCTCCTCTTAGCCAGGGCCTGGACTTCTGAAAGCTGAGCCTTGGGACCTTGCCCTTTCTTGTCAGAACAGAGAATAACATTTGTTTTGGTGGAGGTTTCCAGGAACGTCGTGACCTGACCTCAAGAACAAGGGATCTGACAGCAAGAAGTGTGCAAAAACTAACCACACCCCTCCCTCACCTTTCCTGTAAAGGGGCTTTGCTGAAAGCTTTCTGGGAGTTCAGGGTTTTTATGGCATGAACCACCGGTCTCTTTGCACGGCCCTTCGATAAACCTTTCTCTGCTCCAAACTCCGACGTTTTGGTATTGTTTCGCCTCACTGTGCATGGGGCACATGGACTTGCACTCAGTAACAAATACATTCTAGAAGGATTCTGTGTATCTTGAATAGTCACAACCCGCCCAGTCATTTGTTTTTGTGAATACTGTGATACAGGGATCAACTTTCTTTTTTCCTCTGTATAGATAATTGTCCCAGCAGCCTTATTTAAAGTGAGGCTCTTCTGCACTGTTCGGCAGTGCCATCTCTATCATAAATCAAGCGTCCATGTCTGTATGGCTCTGATTTAGGACGTTGCTCTGTTCCATTGCTCTCTCGTTTATTCCTGGGCCAACACTACTCTGATTTAGCTACGGGATCATTTCTAAGTCTTAGGTCTGATAAAACAAGGCCGCCTACTGTATTCTTTTTCTACAAGAGTGTCTTTGTTCTATTGGCCCTTTATATTTTCCCATAAAATTTTACCTCAACTTGTCAACTTCCACAAAATTTGGAAGTGTCATACTTTCCTTCAGTTCTTCAGAGGTGGTTTCTTTTAGGTCCTCAAACATATTTATAATAGCTGATTTAATGTCTTCGTGTAGTAATGACATATGAGACCCCTCAGATAGTGTCTATGGATTGCTTTTTTTCCTGTGTAAAGGCCATACTTTCCTGTTCTTTGTGTATCACTTTTTTGCCGAAGCAAGACGTTTTAGAAAATACGATGTTGTTACTTTTGGTATCAGATGCCCCTTCTCCTCAGAATTCGTTGCTATTGCTGTCACTGTTGTTGCAGTTAGTTCAGTGACATTCCTGGTCTGTTTCCCTTGCAGGGTGCAGTCACTGAAGTCTCTGCCTGGTTGGCTTCCTTAGTTGTCCTGAGTCAGTGAGTTCTTCACCTTTTGCCAAGGGTAGTTTGTGCCTTAATGCTCCACTACTTTCTTTTTTCTTATATTATTATTATTATTTTTTTTTTGCGGTACGCTGGCCTCTCACTGCTGTGGCCTCTCCCGTTGCGGAGCACAGGCTCTGGACGCGCAGGCTCAGAGGCCACGGCTCACGGGCCTAGCCGCTCCGCGGCATGTGGGATCTTCCCGGACCGGGGCACGAACCCGTGTCCCCTGCATCAGCAGGCGGACTCCCAACCACTGTGCCACCAGGGAAGCCCTTTTTTATTATTTTTAAAATTTTAACCATTGTTGATCTACAATATCGTGTTAGTGTCAGGTGTACAGCTTCAGATTCTTTTCCATTATGTTATTACAAGATATGGAATATAGTTCCCTGTGCTCTACAGTAAATCCTTATGTTTATTTACTTTCTATATGGTCACGTATATCTGTTAGTCCCATACTCCTAATGTATTCCCCAACCCCTCCCTCTACTACTACTTCGATGCTTAGGCAGTCTGCCCTAGCCCTCTCTTCCTGCTGCAGGATTTCAAGGTCAGCCAGAGGTGAATTATCAGTGACCTTCAGGTCTTTTCTGGGCATGTACATATCCCTGTGTAGGTGTGTGGCCTTTTAGATCCTCAGGAATGTGTCATAGCGCTTAACAGCTCCTTGTGAATATCTCATTCTTCAGACATTCCTTTATAAAATTTTTGGCTGAGCTAATGTTTTCCCCAACTGGTTTTGCGGCCTTAAGCTACCACAGTGTTAAACAATTGAGACTGTTTTTTGACAAATGGTTTTCATGGCTACTGTAGCTGTGAGGTTGCTGTTTTTCGAAAGCTAGTGCAGAACTGCGGAGGGGGGATGGGAGTAAACAAAGTTAGAACTCCACAAACCCCACTGTTTTTACTGAGGTTCAAAATTTTTTCTTGACTAAAAATGCTCTTCAGGTTGTTTGTACGCCTTCAGGTTGTTTATTTCTAGAGTCGTAATAAAGTTGACTTTAATCATTTTTCCAGTATTTTTTAATTTTTAAAAATATCTTTATTGGAGTATAATTGCTTTATAATGGTGTGTTAGTTTCTGCTTTATAACAAAGTGAATCAGCTGTACATATACATATATCCCCGTATCTCCTCCCTCTTGCGTCTCCCTCCCACCCTCCCTATCCCACCCCTCTAGGTGGTCACAAAGCACCGAGCTGATCTCCCTGTGCTATGCAGCTGCTTCCCAGTAGCCATCCATTTTACATTTGGTAGTGTATATACGTCCATGATACTCTCTCACTTCGTCCCAGCTTCCCCTTCCCCCTCTGTGTCCGCGAGTCCTTCTCTACGTCTGTGTCTTTATTCCTGCCCTGCCACTAGGTTCATCAGTACCGTATTTTTTAGATTTCATATATATGCGTTAGCATTAGCATACGGTATTTGTTTTTCTCTTTCTGACTTACTTCACTCTGTATGACAGAATCTAGGTCCATCCACCTCACTACAAATAACTCAATTTCGTTTCTTTTTATGGCTGAGTAATATTCCATTGTATATATGTGCCACATCTTCTTTATCCATTCATCTGTCGATGGACACTTAGGTTACTTCCATGTCTTGGCTACTGTACATAGAGCTGCATTTTTCCAGTATTTATGTTGCTTTCATAAAACAGTGGGTTTACACAGGTCCTCTGCTATTTTGGAAGTCCTGCCTCCTCACCATTTAGTTTTGCACAATAATCTAATAGGATACAATTTATTAATTTTATAGGTAAATACCCTAAATCTTACAATAAGCTGCGTCCCCTGAGTTATAATTATTGTTGGCACACAAAGCCAGCACTGCTTATCAATATACAATATTGCATCCGATTTAATAATTGCCCTAATAAACCATTAAACTTACGATACATCCCAAAGTTATTTCTGTCCAACTTCACTTCCGTCCTTCCATCAATGACTTCAAAGGAAAAACAATCACAAAGCATCAAGATAACACTAACACTTATGCACTATTGTATTTATTTGATTGTTTGTCTGCCTTCTGAGTGAAGCTGGAAGCCTCCACATGGCTTAGTCAGTGTCGTCCAAATCTTTCCATCATCAGTATCTTGGGTGTATGTCTGTCATATGCTGGACATCCATATATCCTTGTGTGAATGTGTATATACATATATATACACACAAAAATGTATATCTACATTTTTGGGGGGGACTTCCGTGGCGGTTCAGTGGTTAAGACTCCATACTTCCACTGCAGGGGGCAAGGGTTTGATCCCTGGTTGGGAAATTAAGATTCTGCATGCTGCATGGTGCAGCCATTTTTTTTTTTTTTGGCTGCGTTGGGTCTTTGTTGCTGCACACGGGCTTTCTCTAGTTGTGGCGAGCAGGCTTCTCATTGCGGTGGCTTCTCTTGTTGCAGAGCACGGGCTCTAGGTGCGGGGGCTTCAGTAGTTGCAGCATGCGGGCCCTAGAGTGAGCGGGCTTCAGTAGTTGTGGCTCGCAGGCTCTAGAGCGCAGGCTCAGTAGTTGTGATGCACGGGTTTAGTTGCTCCGCAGCATGTGGGATCTTCCCAGACTAGGGATTGAACCTGTGTCCCCTGCATTGACAGGTGGATTCTTAACTACTGCACCACCAGGGAAGTTCAGTGGCCATTTTTTTTAATGACCACCTACAGAGTTAGTTCATTAAAGAGTGAACAACAGCACCCCATAGCCCTGTTGGTCTAAAGAACCAAAGGACAAAGTTCAGGATAACCACAGAGGCTGCAAAGGAAATCTGAAAAAAAAGAGAGCCACAAAGGCAGTACCACAAATTTTAGATACAACGTCTATCTTAAGACTCTGGCTGACCCTGAATGTGCATGTATGGGGTAGATACCAAGCAGTCCCCCATAGCCTAAAATAACTGAGATTTCAGAATATGGAGTTTAAGTTTAGGCAAATTATCTGTTGAAGAAAAAACAATCTATACTCTTTGGGGAAACAGAACCAAAATTCAATCTCTACGATGTATCAGTATACAATCCAAAATTACTAAACATACAAAGAAACAAGAAAATGTAACCCAAACTCAAGACAAAAAATAATCAATGGAGACTAAACCCAAGGTAACTCAGATGTTGGAATTGGCAAACAATGATTTTAAAGCAGATTTTATAACTATGATCCAGGGAATAAAGAAAAGTAGTAACTATATAAGGAACCAAATGAAAATTCCAAACATCCAAAATTTAAAAATCACTGAATATGACAGAAGAGTCATTGGACTTGGAAAGAGATCAGTAGAAATGAACCACTTGAAAGAGAGAAGAAAGATGGGGAGGAAAATAGAGTGGAAAGTACCTATGAGAAAATATTTTTAAAGTATAAAACAAATAAATGGATTTTCCCACAGATAAAGAATTATAAAAAACGGATAAAATATTCAAAAACAACTATTTAGAGGAACCAGAAAGCATCCCCAAACATATAGAAATTGAAGGACAGTTTACATGTACTTGATAAAGTGCAACCACAAGGATTTATGGCCTGAAGCTAGGGTAGCAGAACCTATATTGATGACAGTGGAACCTACGTCAATGGCAATGGAAAACAGCAGGCCTTACCATCTCAAAGTGCTAGAGAACAGAACTTAGGGACTTTTTTTTCTTTTTTCTTTTTTGGCCGCACCCAGCAGCTTGAGGGTCTTAGTTTCCCCACTAGGGATTGAACTCTCACCCCCAGCAGTGAAAGTGCAGAGTCCTAACCACTGGACTACCAGGAATTCCCAGGGATTTTTTTTTTTTTTTGCTCCTCAGTCCTTATGCATTTGGAAACTTTATACCCATCTTGTAGTTTTTTCTGTTTGTTTGTTTTGTTTTTTGTTTTGCAGTACGCAGGCCTCTCACTGTTGTGGCCTCTCCCATCGCGGAGCACGGGCTCCGGACGCGCAGGCTCAGCGGCCATGGCTCACGGCCGCAGCCGCTCCGCGGCATGTGGGATCTTCCCGGACCGGGGCACGAACCCGTGTCCCCAGCATCGGTAGGCAGACTCTCAACCACTGTGCCACCAGGGAAGCCCCCCAGGGATTTTTTTAAAAAGCTGGAAATTTATAGGGGAAATCCTGGAAGTGGGAGAATTGAAGAAGGAATAAACACTCAAATCTAAATATGAATTCTTCCCAAACCCCTGACACCAAAACTGCACAGAGGCGGGGGCGATCCCAGAAGGCCTGGGGAACTTCTCTGCAACTTCTAAATAAAAAGGATTTTTAAAAGTGCTTAAAGTTAAATGATACAGAAAATATTCTTAGAGTTTCTATTAGAGCTACTCTTAGAGGTAAATTTATATCCTAAATGTTGATATAAGAAGAAAATTAAAACTGAAGAGGGGACTTCTCTGGTGGCTCAGTAGTTAAGAATCCGCCTGCTAATGCAGGAAACACGGGTTCGAGCCCTTGTGCGGAAAGATTCCACATGCTGTGGAGCAACTAAGCCCGAGTGCCACAACTGCTGAGCCTGTGCTCTAGAGCCCACGAGCCACAACTACTGAACCTGCGTGCCACAACTACTGAAGCCCATGCTCCTAGAGCCTGTGCTCCGCAATAAGAGAAACCACCACAATGAGAAGCCCACGTACTGCAACTAAGAGTAGCCCCTGCTCGCCGCAACTACAGAAAGCCCATGCACAGCAACAAAGACCCAACACAGCCAAAAATAAATAAAATTAAAAACAAAACAAACCTGAACAGAAAATACCAAACATTTATGTAGTAAAACAAATATTCCCCTCAAAAAAAAAAAAAAAAAAAGCAGAAAGAACTTAAAATGGCACTTTTAATTACTACCATAACTGACCTACGATAGGCATACCTGGCAGGTCTCTTTTAAGTATTGTTTTCTTTTCAAATTATTTGTGATTTTCTCCTCTAAATGAATTATAGGATCAGTTTAAGTTTTGGTTGAAATTTCTCTAAATTCACAGATAAAGACAGAGCAACTAACATCCATATAATATTATGAGATATATTTCTTAATTATTTCCCCTTCTTTACTGCTTTTAAGGCAATGATTTTTACTTATGTTCAGCTTGCACATTTCTTCTTAACCTGTTTTTTTGGGGGGGAGGCTGCATATTGATTTGCTTCTTTTTTTTTTGCGGTATGCGGGCCTCTCACTGCTGTGGCCTCTCCCATTGCGGAGTACAGGCTCCGGATGCCCAGGCTCAGCGGCCATGGCTCACGGGCCTATCCTCTCCGCAGCATGTGGGATCTTCCTGGACCGGGGCACGAACCCGTGCCCCCTGCATCGGCAAGCGGACTTTCAACCACTGCGCCACCAGGGAAGCCCTGATTTGCTTCTTATTTTCAAATTTTTCTTGCTTGTGTACAAGAAAGCTATTGATTATCATCTCTTATCCCTCTAACCGAACAATCCCATTGCTATTCATATTCTTTCCATTGATTCTCTTGGACTGTCCGGCAAGGCTGTTATCAGCAAATAGTGACGATGTTGAATCTTTTCTCCCATTTAAACCTGACTGCACCCTTGCTTCCCTCCCATGCATTCTCCAAAGCAGGCAGACTGGTACATTTCAAACCGGGTTTGTATCACGTCACTCCCCTCGATAAGCTTTGACAGACTTCCCAGTCTATTTAGGGTAAAAGACAAAATCCTTCATCCTGTCCCAGCTTTATCTTCCACTGTTCCTCTCCTCACCCAGGACACTTCAGTTACACAGGTGTCTTTTTGATGACTTGAGTTTTCAGGCTCATTCCCACATCAGGGACATCTGACATTCTCTTCTTTCTGCCTGCAGCATTTCCCACAATCTACTGTATATACCGGCATAGTCATTATTTTGGTCTCAGCGAACATCATTCTATCTGAGAGGCCACCTCTAATCCTTCATTCTAAATTAGGTACCACCAGTTATTTTCTCTTAGAGCAAAAATTCTTTAGCTTTCATCCAGGTCTCTTTCTGCTATTTACCTAAGATTTTGTACTTAATTTGCATTTCACCCCTTGAGCTTAAATTTAGTATCAGCAGGAGGCATGTTTGCCCTGGTACCTCTACCCAGCCAGCACTCAGCGGACTATGTGGCCCGCAGGACATGGTCAGCAATTTTTTGTGAAACCATAGTAATTGAATTTCATCGGAACCATGCTCCACCACTCCCCCATGTGGCCGTCCATCACATTTCTGGAGGCATCACAGTTACTCAGGGCCCCATAGGAGGCAAGGTATATGACTTTTGGACATTTTTTTCCTAGTTAAAATACACACACACACACACAAAGGGTTTAAAATAACCCAATAGATGAATTTAATACCATCTTTACCAACAAACAAGAATGGTTTTCAAAAATAGTTAATAAGCAGCAAATTTCTCCAGGATTCTGCTTTTTCCATTTTAATGTCAATACGGTATACCAGGGAACAAAGAAAGTTATCTGTAAGACTAAGCTCTTACAACAATAAAAAATGATAGTTTTGTTTGAATATCATGAGGGACTCCACATACTAAGGGGAAAGTGTGTCCCCAGAAGCAGCTGGGCCTGAAGAATAAAGGTTGAAGGTCTGGGGTAGAGTCTGGGACTATTATATTAGATCTACCTACAAATCAGTTTGATTGCCACCATATCTCTGCCTTTTGTGATCTATTTATGTCTTTTTTCTAATGTTTCTCCTTCAGCACAGATTGTAACAGGACCCACTTGCATGTCTGTCCTGAGGAGACTTTTCTCCATATAAAGTAACAATGTTGGCTCCAAAAGAGACCTAAAGACAGTACTGCTGAGCTCCTCCACAATTCCCTCCCCACTGACCTTAGTCAACATGACCACCCTCGTTTACTCCAGTAATGAGGGGTCCTGCCAGGGTCAAAGGCTCTAAAACATGATAGAGAATGACAGCCTGGTTATGGATCAAATCAGCCCTGGGTGAATTAGTGTTTCCTTCCAAGTTAGCTCTTAGAATGACACGTAGGCCCGATACCTCATGTCCTACCATATCCCAGCCCTGCTGTAGGCTCACGATGAAATGTGCACTGCAATCCATGCTTTGTGAGACCAGAAAAATAAGCATACAAAGAGTGACAATGTACTGAGTATTGACCCTGCACCAGGCACTGCTCTCACAGTTTTTTAAATTTTATTTATTTATTTAGGCTGCATTGGGTCTTCATTGCTGTGCACAGGCTTTCTTTAGTTGCGGCTGGCGGGAGCTACTCTTCATAGTGGTGGGCGGGCTTCTCACTGCGGTGGCTTCTCTTGTTGCTCTAGGCATACGGGCTCAGTAGTTGTGGCTCCTGGGCTCTAGAGTGCAGGCTCAGTAGTTGTGGCGCGTGGGCTTAGTTTGCTATAGATGAAAAGTTTCTGCAATAGGACTCAAGATGTCTGCTGAGTTTGCTTTTTCCACCTGGTGCTTGGTGCTTCATGGGTTTCTCTTTATGGAAAAAAAAAAAAAGAAATTGACAATAGGGACAAGTGGGAAAACCTTGAGTACTGCAAGTGCCATAGAGGCAAACATGAGGCAGAAATAAATATGAAAATGAAAATGGAATTGTAAAGAACAGATCAAGAACTGGTGAGTCAGGCACAGTCAGACTTGCTACTTGGAGCTGGGGGCAGTGATGTTTGAGAGAGTTCCCGGCTGCCAGAGTGCTGGAAACAAACCCTGTATCTTCAAGGAGACTGACTTGAAGACAATAAAAGAAAAGGCAGGATGGATTTGGAAGAGACTTATTCACATAAGGGGGAAGTATAAAGAGAGATATGACAAGTGAAAGTGATTAGGAAGATAGAAACACAGATATGAAGAGGTGAAATTAGAACAGAGCTACCAATTTCTGTATTTCTAATCCATTTTCCAGTAAGTGGCTCACAGTCCGTTCAGACAAAATACCAGGAGATACAATTTATTGATGAGCTTTCGCATGTAGGGCTACGAACAGGCCCTTCATATAAGTTAATACTGAATGCTCAGTGTAAAAGGATATTCTTGTTATATTTTACATGGATGGAAAATGAGGCAGAGAGATTTTTTTTAACTTTCTCAAGGTCACTAAATTCCAGTAAATGGCAGGCTAGGTCTGATCTGACCCAAGGTATGTAAATACTGTCTGAGTATTAGTTTTAAAATAAATTTAAATCAGACTGGTTTCTCTTTTGTTACTAGATTAAAGGTGACTCAGTATGGAAGTTTCTAATTCAGAGTCAGTCAGTGGATAATTCAAATCCTACTAGCCAATTTTAAGAAAGCAGATTTTTGATAAACAACAAAATCCTACTGTATAGCACAGGGAACTATGTTCAATATCCTGTGATAAACCATAATGGAAAAGAATATGAAAAAGAATGTATACATATATGTATATATACACACACATGTGTATATATATGTATATGTATAACTGAATAACTTTGCTGTACAGCAGAAATTAACACAACATTGTAAATCAACTACAATAAATAGGAATGCAAGAGATTTCTGTGCATTAATTTTGTATCCTGCTACTTTACCAAATCCATTGATTAGCGCTGGTAGTTTTCTAGTAGCATCTTTAGGATTCTCTATGTATAGTATCATGTCATTTGCAAACAGTGACAGCTTTACTTCTTCTTTTCCGTTTTGGATTCCTTTTATTTCTTTTCCTTCTCTGATTGCTGTGGCTAAAACTTCCAAAACTATGTTGAATAAAATTTAAAAAAGAGAGAAAGCAGATTTTTTCCCCCTTTTAAGGTCTAAGGGGCACTGCATCACAAAGCCAAAGCAAAAAAAGAAAAACACGGATCTGTTTAAAGGGGTTATCCTGTGCTATGGAAATCTTTGCTGAGAAGAAATTCCTAAGTACATCTTCGATAGCCTTCTTTGTTGAATAAGAGATAATGTTTGGATGTAATGTCTCATTATTCATAAGTTTTCTTGGGATTAATTCACTGGTATACTGGTAAATGTGGGTGTGGTCTAGATACAGTCTCTCTGTCTGTCTCTCTCTCACACAAACACACAGAGAGAAGAGTCATTCAGATTCATCCCACAAAACGTCCAAAACAACACAAGATGGAATTGGGAAATCAATATAGAATTACAGAGAGATAGGGTGAAGTTTGATGACAGTGTGGCCAGCTGTGTGTCTGGCTGCAAAATACTGGCTCTAGAATCATGCGGGAGACCGTCATGACTACCATTTGCTAGAGACTTGCTGTGGGCCGGCATATCACCCTCTTTAATGTTCATTCACTCTAGTCAGTATTCAGAGTGACACTGTTCCTATTCCTGGCTCACAGGTTGGGAAGCTGAGACTCACTCAGGAGCTCCCAATCCCCCAGACTGTAGGAGGCAGAGCCAGGAATTGAAGATAAGCCGCTCTGGCCTCCAGAGGCTGGACTCTTACACAGGATTGCTTTTTTTTTTTTTTTTTTTTCTGTACCTGGGCCTCTCCCATTGCGGAGCACAGGCTCCAGACGCGCAGGCCCAGTGGCCATGGCTCACGGGCCCAGCCGCTCCGCGGCATGTGGGATCTTCCCGGACCGGGGCGAGAACCCGCGTCCCCTGCATCGGCAGGCGGACTCTCAACCACTGCGCCACCAGGGAAGCCCCAGGATTGCTTTTAAACTGTGCCTTTCAGTGGCAAAGAAAAGCATACAATATTGTAACCCCTCTAGGTCCCATGCCCATGCGTTTGTCCAGGTCCATCCAGATTCTGGAATCTGTCTACGAGGACAATAGTGGAGCAGTGTGAGTCTGAGTGCAAATGTGTGTGCAGAGAACAGACCACAGCTGAACAGTCTGAACATTAACCCTGAACTCTAGACATCAAAATTTCTCAACTCTGAGTCTAGTTCTCAGTGGTTTGAGTTGATGGAAAACCTAGTCTCCAATCTTGAAGGGAAAGAGCAGGAGGAAGAAAAGCAACCCTTACCCTCAGGCTGGACTCAGCCTCGGCAGTGTCCATTCCCCTTCCAGCCGAGTACCCACGACCATCTACTGCTGCTGTGTGGTCTCCGGTGTTACACCTTCCCCATCCCTCTCTCAGTCCAGGAAAGAGTCCAGCTGAGACAAAACTGTCCTGAGACCCAAGGGGAAACCTCTGTCCTGTCCAGTTCCTCAGCTGCTCTCTCCTCTTAGGCACTGTCTCCCAAACCTTGTTCAAGTCCGAGCCATAAGCAAACACTCACCAGGGTTTATCTCTGCTTTGGAAACGGGCAGCAGGACTGTGGCCGTCAGTAAATACGTGCCATGTAAGCCAAGGCGGTTATGTGTCTTGAGATCCCGAGTCCATCTCCCCCCAAATCTCTGCAGTTACCCTGTCACCTGTGAGGCACCGACACTCTCTGCAAAGGGATTGTGGTGTATCTGCAAAGAAGCGGTAAACGTTAGTCCCAAGCCAGCATCTGCAGGTCCCGGGGATTGAGACGGAATTAATTAAGAGCAGGTGCGGCTGAGGGGGAAACTCTCCTGAGTGCACTGCTGTGAACTGTGTGTGCGCGAGGGAGCGTGGGATAGACGGCACTCAGCGCTGTGCTGAGACAGCAAAGTGGATCCTCATCTCCGATTCCTGCCCCAAACCCACCCCCGGGGTCATGGGGATGAGATCTGTCACGTTCATACTGGACTCTGAGCTTCAGTGTTATAATAGGGAGAATAACTGACTCCATATTACATCTGTTTTTTACTTTAACTTTTGTGCTCTGTTGCCTGTGCTCAGTCATGCTGGCTCTGAACCTTTTGTTAAAAAAAAAAAAGAGGGCTTCCCTGGTGGCACAGTGGTTGAGAGTGCGCCTGCCGATGCAGGGGATACGGGTTCGTGCCCCGGTCCGGGAGGATCCCACGTGCCGCGGAGCGGCTGGGCCCGTGAGCCATGGCCGCTGAGCCTGCGCGTCTGGAGCCTGTGCTCCGCAACGGGAGAGGCCACGGCAGTGAGAGGCCCGCGTACCGCAAAACAAAAAAAAACAAAGAAAAACAAAAGAGGGCTTCCCTGGTGGCACAGTGGTTGAGAGTCCGCCTGCCGATGCAGGGGAGACGGGTTCGTGCCCCGGTCCGGGAAGATCCAACATGCCGCGGAGTGTCTGGGCCCGAGCCATGGCCGCCGAGCCTGCGCGTCCGGAGCCTGTGCTTCGCAACAGGGGAGGCCACAACAGTGAGAGGCCCGCGTACCGCAAAAAAAAAAAAAAAAAAAAAAAAAGAAGTTCATGCGTGTTCTTGGATGTTCAACAATGTTTATTTGCATCTTGGTACTTAAAAGACTTATTTATTGGAGGCGAACCATTATCTTTGTTATACTGAGCCTTCTCATTTAATAGACAATCTACTTCCTTTATTTTGGTCATCTTAAAGGTCTTTCAATAAAGTGATATAAATCTTTCAAATTCTCTCATAATTTTTATTGTGAATAGAGAACTTTTCAAAAGTGTTCTGATTATCGCTAGTGCCTAGCACTCCACTGAAGTTGCAAGCAAGCATCTAGAGAATTCTACTAGATTCCTTTTATTTTTTTTTCTTGAAGTATAGTTGATTTACAATGTTGAGTTAATTTCTGCTGTACAGCAAATTGATTCAGTTATATATACATATATATATATACATACATACATATATATACACATTCTTTTTTTATGTTCTTTTCCATTATGGTTTATGACAGGATATTGAATATAGTTCCCTGTGCTATACGGTGGACTCTCATTATTTTACATGGTTGTCTGTGGGTTCTCCTCTTTCCACAAAGGCAATCACATCATCTGCAAATAATGACGTTTGTTTCCAATTTTAAACACTTTAGTTGTTATTACTGTCATGCTGTGCTGGTTAAGACCTCCAGCAGCGTGTTAAGCAGGAATAGAGGCAGCAGACTTGTACCTCAGTGGTGAACAACTAGGGAACGTCTTCAAACTTTCATCATTAAATATGATGTTAGCTGTAAAGTTCTGGTAGCTAATATCTATTAAGTTAAAGAAGACATATTTGGGCTTCCCTGGTGGCGCAGTGGTTGAGAGTCTGCCTGCCAATGCAGGGGACACGGGTTCGTGCCCTGGTCCGGGAAGATCCCACATGCCGCGGAGCGGCTGGACCCTTGAGCCATGGCCGCTGAGCCTGCGCGTCCGGAGCCTGTGCTCCGCAACGGGAGAGGCCACAGCAGTGAGAGGCCCGCGTACCGCAAAAAAAAAAAAAAAAAAAAGATATATTTACACCGGTTTTGCTGAGCAGGTTTTTTTTTTTGTAAGCAACTTGATTTTTATCTGCATTTTGAGTGCAAAGTTTCTTGCAATGTTATTCTTTTCAAATATACTTTTATTGATGTAAAAATTCACAAAATATAAAATTAACCATTTCAAAGTATACAATTCTGTGACCACTTACTCTATTGACAATGTTATGCAACCACCTCCTCTATCTAGTTCCAAAACATTTTCATTATTCTAAAAGAAAACTACATATCCATTAATCATTCAGTCTCAATTTCTCCTTCCCCCCAGGTCCTGGTAACCACCAATTTGCTTTATGTCTCTATAGATTTACCTATTCTGCACATTTCATATAAATAGA
This sequence comes from Phocoena phocoena, assembly GCF_963924675.1. Lineage (NCBI taxonomy): Eukaryota > Metazoa > Chordata > Mammalia > Artiodactyla > Phocoenidae > Phocoena > Phocoena phocoena. The sequence goes on along the minus strand of NC_089238.1, from coordinate 5,672,331 downwards.
AATACAATATGTGATCTCTTGTGTCTGGCTTCTTTCACTCAGTGTACTGTTTTTGAGGCTTATTCATGTTATAATGTATATCGATACTTCACTTGTATAGGTGATTAATATTCCATTACACATATATGTGTATGTATAGGTACATGTATATACACATACCACATTTTGTTTTTCCAATAACCCACTGCTGGGCATCTGAGTTGTTTCCACCTTCTGGCTATTGTGAATAGTGCTGCTATGAATAACGTTATGCAAGTATTTAAGTACCTGTTTTCAATTTCATTGGGTATATACCCAAGAGTGGAATTCCTGGGTCATATAGTAATTCTATATTTAACTTTTTAGAGGGACCACCAACTTTTTTTTCCATAGCAACGGAACCATTTTATATGCCAGCAATGTGCAAGAGTTCCAATTTCTGCAATTATTCTTAATATTAGAAAAATACCAGGCATTTTAGGAAATGCTAAGAGGAAAGGAAATGTTTGTAGTGCCCAAGGACATGTTATAATAATGATTCCAAAGTTCCTGTTTGACACAGCAGTGGAAATACAATGCACTTGAACTCACCACACATAACCCTGTCTTCTTCCCTCCTTCAGTCTCATGTGCTGCTTGTTTTTTAGTATTTTATATACATCTTTGGATATTTCAAAAATAAGGCTCTAGAAAAATGTAGGCTTCAAGAAGTGATGTATCATCACAGTTGGCAGAAATACTAAAAAAGACAGTAAAAATAAGGGCAACAAACTTATGTGGTGTAATTCTTTAGACTTATTAATGAGTCAAATTACATATTAAATTTTGATTTATAAGGAAATAGAACATTTCTATTTATATTAGATTATATTACTCAACATTCTATGCCTATGCTGGAAATTTATTAAACTCTAAAAATTACATTCTTCATGTAATTCCAAAAATAAAAATAAAATTAAATACATAAAGTCCATTTTATGTAGTATATAGTTTACAACATAACTCTTACAAACCTTGTTCGAAATCCAACTGATCCTTATGTTCTGTTTTTTTTCTATATTCAAACAGCATTGTATTTGCAGTGAAAATACCTAATATTTGTAGTAGAATATTCTCTGGAATCCTTTCTAAAACAATTATATTAAACCCTTAGAAAATTATTTCATTCTATAGTTTCCAGATTTTACTTAATTACTCAAATCTAGAATGCCACCAAATGTGGAAAAGCCCTAACAATGAAATGATGACATTCCATCAACTGTAACATGCATCACAGTTTAAGATACAGTCAGATGTGAAGAAATAAAACCATGAAATGCAAAAATAAAATATAATTTATCACTGATGCTTTTGCCACATTCATAAAGTCTCTGTGTGGAGCAAATTGTTTCTGTTTTCAAGAGCTCATGGTGCTTAATGATAGCCAGTCCTCCATAGGAAGCATTTTTAGTGACTATAATCACAGTTTTTCTATAATGTATGAGTTTACTGAAGTAGAAGTTTACTGGAGTAGAATAGAAATATCATTCCTTAAGGATTTTTTTTTTTTTTAGATGGTAGGGGTAGGAGTTTATTAATTTATTTTTGCTGTGTTGGGTCTTCGTTTCTGTGCGAGGGCTTTCTCTACTTGTGGCAAGTGGGGGCCACTCTTCATCTCAGTGCGCGGGCCTCTCACTATCGCGGCCTCTCTTGTTGCGGAGCACAGGCTCCAGACGCGCAGGCTCAGTAGTTGTGGCGCACGGGCTTAGTTGCTCCGTGGTATGTAGGATCTTCCCAGACCAGGGCTCGAACCTGTGTCCCCTGCATCGGCAGGCAGATTCTCAACCACTGTGCCACCAGGGAGGCCCTCCTTAAGGATTTTATAACTTCATTGAATCTAGAAATTATCCCCCTGAGAATGGAGTCTTTCTGCTATATGAGTTAGTGGGCAATTAAGGAGCTCTGAATTGTAAATAAAGCATTTTGACAATCACTGAAATTCGTACCCTTTTGTGGCCAAAGGCAGACTTTAACTATATCCACTGGACTCTCTCCTGAATTAAGTAACTGGTGTTTAATATGTCACTTTCAAAAGCTTTCCACATTCCTTGTTTCAAAAAGATTTATCTCTTATATGAATCTGTGGATGATTAGCGAGCTTTGACATCTATGTGAAGGATGTACTACATTAACAAGGCTTTCCTCCTATCTGGGTTTGTTGATGTAAGGAAGACATGCATTATCGGAAGATATGCATTAAGACTACCACATTCACTGCACCTACAGGATCTCTCTCCTGTACAAGATGTACAAAGAGTTTTGAGTTTCTAGGGAATACTGTCATTATCACAACGTTCCTGAAATTTCTATTTTTATGTACAATGAGATGTAATTTTTCTTATCTTGGCTGCATTCACTGCAACTGTAGGGTCCCTCTCCTGAATGAATACCATAATGTCTAACAAATATGACTTGAAAAAGAATAATTTCCCACTTTCCCTGCATCCATAGGTTTTTACCTCCTAAATGCATAGGCTGTGACTTTCAAATAAAGTCTTTTGACAATTGCTGCCTTTATAATGTTTCTTTTTTGGTGAGATTCCCTATGGTATAATGAGGAGATGTCTTCAGGTGGAAGGTGTACAACTTTCATTCCATATATAAGGTTTCTTTCCTACAGGAGTTCCAAAAGGGTCTATATAATCAGAGCGTTCATAGGCATTTCTATTTTGTATGAGTTCTCCGAGTAGATAAGATTAATCAAAAGAGATTTCTCACATTCCCAGTCATTGCAGAGAGGATTTTCCTCTATGCTGAGTTTGCTGATGATTAGCGAGGGCTGATTTCCGAAAGAAGGCTTTCTGACATTCATTGCACCTATAGGGTCTCTCTCCTGTGTGAGTTCTCTGGTGACCAATGAGAGTTGACAAAATAGCAAACGCTTTCTTACAATTGCAGCATTCATATGGTCTCTCTCCTGTATGAATTCTCTGATGTACAGTAAGATAGGATTTAGCTGCGAAAGCTTTGTCACATACACTACATTTGAACGGTTTCTCACCTGTATGGGTTCTCTGATGTATAATGAGAGTTGACTTACAGGACAGAACCTTCCCACATTCACTGCATCCGTATGACTTTACCCCAGAATGACAATTTTGTAGATGGTTAGTGAGACCTGACTTCCGGATGAAAGCTTGTTGACATTCATTACATCCATACGGTCTCTCTCCTGTATGAATTCTCTCATGTACAATGAGATGTGCCTTTGATGTGAAGGCTTTATCACATGCACTGCATTTGAAGGGTTTCTCACCTGTATGGCTTCTCCGATGTATAATGAGAGTTGACTTAGAGGACAAAACCTTCCCACATTCACTGCATTCATGGGATTTCCCTACTGCATGATGAGTTTTCTTATGATTACTGAGATCTGACTTCTGGATGAAGGCTTGTGGACATTCACTGCATCCATATGGTCTCTCTCCTGTGTGAATTCGCTGATGAATCAGGAGCTGAGCCTTTTTTGAGAAGGCTTTCTCACAATCTGAGCATTCATATGTTTTCTCTCCTGTGTGAGTTCTCTGATGTACAGTGAGATGTGTCCTAACCATGAAGGCTTTATCACATACTCTGCATCTGAAAGGTCTCTCTCCTGAATGAGTCCTCTGATGTAAAATGAGTTTTGACCTCCAAGGAAAAGCTTTCCCACATTTGTTGCATCCATAGGATGTCCCTTCTCTGTGACGGGTTTTCTGATGATAGATTAGTGCTGACTTTGTAATGAAGACTTTCTGACGTTGATTGCATCCATATGTTTTCTCTCCTGTGTGAGTTTCCTGATGAGTGATTAGCTTTAACTTACTGGGAAAGGCTCTCTTACAATCACAGCATTCATGGGGTTTCTTTCCTGCATGAGTTCTCCAAGGCATGGTCATGAGTGGTTTACAAGTATTCACTGCACTTTTGTTGCATCCATATAGTTTCTTGCCTAAAGAAGTTGAGTCATAATTAGCAAGCTCTGACGTCTAGATTAAAGCCAGAGTACCCACGGAAGAATGAGCAAGACAGCAAAAGAAGGTTTCTTTTTTATCATTTACTATAAAAAATATTAGTGAGACAATCAGTAGAATCTGAATAAACTCTGTAGATTGGATAATAGTTCTGTAACAATATTAATATTCTGATTTTGATAACTGTATTGTTTATGTTTTTAAAATGACCTTGTTTCTAGGAAATACACACTTAGGTATTTAGGGGTAAAGAGTTCAGGAAAACAATATGTACCTCTGTGTGTGTGTGTGTGTGTGTGTGTGTGTAATGACAGACTATGATAAATCAAATGTGGTTAAATTACCACTTACGGATATCTGCAAAAACAATGTGCATAAAATTTGTGTATAATCTTGGGATTTCACATTAAGTCTAAACCATTTAGAAATAAATATTTTCAAAAAAAAATAAAGGAAGACATTTACATAAAACTATATAGGAGGATTACTCATAAAGGCCTGAATGCAGAATGAATAAATTATTTTATACTCACACAATGGCATCTGGCACAGTACTCTGGTATTCTTGATCTAAATGCTCATTATACAGTGTGCTGATTGTAAAAATTAACTATGTTATACTTCAAATATTTTTATACAGAGAAGTAAACAAAAATATAGTCAGTAGTCAGGAAACGCTCACGTATATATAGGAGGACCCTGGAAGGAATTTGGATATTATACTAATAGTAACAGGATGCCATTCAAGGTAATAGTAGGAGACAGATGTACTAGTTTTCACTTTAAAAATGTCATCCTGGACTTCCTTGGTGGTGCAGTGGTTAAGAATCTACCTGCCAATGCAGGGGACACGGGTTCGATCCCTGATCCAGGAAGATCTCACATGTGGTGAGCAACTAAGCCTGTGAGCCACAACTACTGAAGCCTGCACACCTAGAGCCCGTGCTCCACAACAAGAGAAGCCACCACAATGAGAAGCCCATAGGCTTCACTCACCGTAACTAGAGAAAGCCCGTGCACAGCAACAAAGAAGCAATGCAGCCAAAATAAATAAATAAATAAGTAAATAAAATTAAAATTCACCTTTAAAAAAAAAGTCATCCTTGGGCTTCCATGGTGGCGCAGTGGTTGAGAGTCCACCTGCTGATGCAGGGGACACGGGTTCGTGCTCCGGTCCGGGAAGATCCCACATGCCGCGGAACGGCTGGGCCCGTGAGCCATGGCCGCTGAGCCTGCGCGTCCGGAGCCTGTGCTCCTTAACGGGAGAGGCCACAACAGTGAGAGGCCCGTGTACCGCTTAAAAAAAAAAAAAAAAAAAAAAAAAAAAAAGTCATCCTTCACGTATCTGTATCACAAGGTTTTAAATCTTGTGACATAAATACTTTTTTAGGTCTGTGGACTGTGGTTGTGAAAATTGGTAATGATCTGCTATGTCATATAGCATTTTTTTAAGATTATACGTTAGATCTTTCTCTCTACCCTTCCACTTGAAGACTGTTCTTTCTGTATGATGGTTTATCTTCTCATACCCCTTTTTTTCTTTCCAAGTAACTGTCAAAACCTTATGTCTTTAAAAATCCAGATGTTTCTGAAGTTTATGTTCATGACCTTTGGGGGAGAGTAGCCCGAAACACTGACTTTCCTTACTTACTATTTATAAATAAATAAAAATAGTAAAAATTTAAAAATCATCTGGTTATTATGTGGAGAATAGAGAGAAATAAGATTAAAGAAGTGAGAGTATCTTCAAGTAAACTATAAAAATTTTGGCAAAAAATACTGGATATTGAGGCTTGAGTGAAAACAATAGTTACAGGAAAGAGTGGAGGCCCTCAGGATATAATAAGGGGACAGGAAGATCAGACTTGGTAATGGATTAAATTTGTGGTGTGAGTGAAAAGAGGAACGAAAAGTGACATGAATTTGAGATAGATATTAGGTCTCCAAGTGCAGAAAGGAAGTATCCAGGTGACTATATGAGGATAAGGGAAGGTTTGGCCTGTAGACAGAAATTTGGGGGTCATCAGCATATATATAGTATTGTAAAGGCCATGAAATTTAATGAAATTACACTGCTAACAAATAATAGAAATAGACAAAGATGAGGCTTTATGCTTTCCAACTCTGAAGACTTTAGAAGATGCCCAGAGCATGGAGAAAGTCCATCCATCAGACACAACCAATGACTACTAAGGAAAGATGCCAACTAAAGTCTTGAAAAAATATCTGGGGGAAGCAGGTTAAAACAAAGGACCCTCAGCTTCTCACCTCAAGTGTAGTTATCCTATCCTACTGATTCTTTCTTCTCTAATTAATTCTGAAAGCAATAGCCAATGAACCTTCCCAAAGATTCAATATCATACTTAGAGACCACCACTGTGGTCAACATTCCCACCTTCTAGCTTGCTCTGATACATTCTCACATGGCCCACAGAAAGCCACCTAAACAGTGGACCAAATCTCCTTACCCCAGGATAAAAGCTGTTGCTGTATTAACTGGAAGAATTGTTACATTTGACCAGGTAAAAGAAGTGAAAACAAGAGATGTGGAGAAAACAGGAACTGACATTGCCAAAGAGGAAGCAGAAGAAAAGTCTGGATGCTGCAAAGAAAATAATGTTCTACTGAACACTGAAACAAACCAAAAGAGAGAAAAAGAGGCACATCTCCCTTGAAACAGCAAGCAAGAGAGCCTTGCCAATGATTTAGGTATTTGTAATGACCTTCGGAGTTTTAGCCTTGTTAAACACATATGGAAGGGTCAACACTTCATGGCTAAGTACTTTACTTTCAAGGTCTCCCATCTTGCTGCTTCTCAGTTGCTCACTCACTTGAAAAGTACTGACACTGCATTCATCTTCTACTCTCCATGGCTCTTTTCCAGGTTTGAAATTAAGGATTATATCTGCTTTGGTAGCCTGATAGCTTGTTCATGGGCAGTGACAAAGACTTGGACACTTACAATTGGACTTCGTGGGGGACGTCTAGGAAGAGTACAGAATGTTTCAGGAATGGACACACTTTGACCTTGGCATATTAAAAATCTAATGAAGGTGAAAGCACGTTAATTTCCACCTGGGGACAGAAGAGGGTCTGAGAATCTATTGTCTACAAACTCAAATTCAGTATCTTGAGGCGCTTTGAAAGCTAGGGCAACTGAAAAAGGAAGGGCTATTATTGGCTGTGTGCTCCAAATGATAGGGCAATCATCTTTAACTAGTGTCACAGGTTACTAGAATTCTCCAACAACACATCCTGGTACAGGTTCTTCTGAGCAGAACCTAGTGTCTATCACTCCTCCCAGGTAAAGTCCACAGAAATATACTCAAATGATACTAATTCCTGTAGTTATTACACATTCTTCTTCCAATGTGTGGTGACAATTGCTGTGAGAAAAAGACCTACAGGTATATGTTCTGGCTGTTTTCACCGTTACAAAGGCTATATCTCTGTGTCATAGTTCTCACCAGTCATTATGGAAAGAAGTAAAATGCCATTTTATCTATCTTGCAATTGAACACTTAATTTTCAACTAATCCAGTAAATCAGAAGTTTTTGAAAGGCATATTCACTATATCCTGCAGGTAAAATATCCCTAAAACAGTAATCTCTGTAAAATATTTTTAACATATATTTAAAAGGTGGAGAAGAACTAAGTGCTCATTTAACACAGCAAAAATCTGTCCTCAAGGAGCTTTAATCCTGAACACTTTTCAACAGATAGAACAATAGAATCAGATATGAAATGACTACACATGCAGGAATTATCAGCTCAGAATATTATGAATATTTATTTATTTATTTAGCGGTACACGGGCCTCTCACTGTTGTGGCCTCTCCTGCTGCGGAGCACAGGCTCCGGACGCGCAGGCTCAGCGGCCATGGCTCACGGGTCCAGCCGTTCCGCGGTACGTGGGATCCTCCCAGACTGGGGCACAAACCCGTGTCCCCTGCATCAGCAGGCAGACTCTCAACCACTGCGCCACCAGGGAAGCCCATGAATGTTTAATATAAAGCTTTAATATATTGAGAAATAAGATATCTAAAATATGGGGAAGGAATAAGATATTATTAAAATGACCATTTAGATATATATAAACCAGCAGAAAAGTTTAAAAATAAAATAGTTGATCCTCATTATTCGTGGATTTATTGTGAATTCACCTACCTGCTAAAATTTCTTTCTGACTCAAAATCAATAATCACGGCACTTTCATGAACATTTGCAGACACGCATAGAATAGTTTGAGCAATGAATAATTTGAGTTGCCCTGAACAAAATGATGTTCTGCCTTATTTCAGCTCTGCTATTGTAAACAAATGTCCTTTTCGTTGTCTACTTAGTGTCACGTTTTTCACATTTTTAAACTTTTTTTTTGGTAATTTTGTTGTTTAAAATGGCCCCCAAGCACAGTGCTCAAGTACTGTCTAGTGTTTTTAAGTGCAAGAAGGCAGTGATGTACCTTTTTGAGCAAATATATGTGTTAGATAAGCTTTGTTCAGGCAAGAGTTATAGTGAGTTTAATGTTAAGAAATGAATGATACATATTAAATAAGGTGTCTTTAAGCAGAAACACACATAAAACGAGGTTATCCATTGATTGACTGACACAAATGTTGTAACCAGCGGCTTGCAGAAACCTAGTCCATAATCCCCCTAGGAGCAATGTTCAATATTTGCTAATTCAGTGTTCACAGTGATTTTATAGAATGTAAGCACAGTGAATAACAAGAATCAACTGGATACGGTAACTAAAATTAGAGACCAATTGACAAACTAATAGCCATATAGATACGGCTGAAGAATTAGTATACTCGAATAAAGAATGCAAAGAGACAAAGTATATGAAAGAGAGGGTGAGAAATACTGGAGGTGAGTTCTAAAATTTAAATGGATGTACAAAAGACTTGAATAGCCAGGGCAACCTTGAAGAAGAAAAAAACTGGAGGGCATAACCCTACCAGATTTCAGGGACTTATTTCAGTAAAAACCTACTGTAATTAGACAGTGTTGTATTATTAGTACAAGGATAGTAAATACAACAATGGAACAAAATACAAAGATCCTGGAAAAAGATTCAGTGTACACTACCATCTAGTTTATGACACGATGCCAACGTAATTCAGTGGGAATAAAGAACAGTCTTTTCAATAAACTGTACTAGTTCAACTGGATAACAATATGGAGAGAAAAAGAAGGAACTTTCATCCCATGCCTCACACACAGGGAAAAATAAATTCAAAATGGATCACAGATCTAAATATAAATAGTAAAATATTTAAATTTCTAGGGGAAAACTTACATGACTATCATGAGATATGCAAAGATTTCATAAACAAGATGCAAAAAGCACGAACTAGGCAGGGAAATACTGACAATATTGGGTTATTAGCGGGCAAGACAGATCTTTACCAATTCTCACAACCATGGTCCACTTTAAAAACATCATTCTGTGTGTGCTTGTCAGTTATACTGGTAAGATCTTATGTAACATAAATGTAGCCTACCACTGGCTGTAGGCAAAGTTTATCACTTTAATTGCTCGTATTAGAAAAAAGGGAAAGGTGTAAAATCAATAATCTAATTCTCACTTTACAAGGCGAGGGGGAAAAAAAACCAACTTGAACCTTAAGTAGAATAAAAAAACTTAAACTGCTATATAAGGTTACTAAATTTGGTACATCTATAGCAAGACTGATTAAGAAAAAAGAGAGAAGACAAATTAAAACAAAGTGATGAAAAACTAATCAACACTACAACTCCTAAAGGCATTACAAGGACAACTTGGTTTCTATTTTTTAATGACAAAGCATATTTACACACATCATAGTGAAACTGCTGAAAACCAAAGACAAAAAGTAAATCTTGAAAACAGCTAGAGAAAAAAAAGACACATCAGATACAAGGAAAGAGTAATATGAATGATTGTTGACTTCTCACCAGAAACAATTCTGGGAGGCCAGAAGATACTAGATTCACACTTTTTAAATGATAGAGAAGCATTGTCAATTTAGAATTCTATCTCCAGGGAAAATATTATCTAAAAATGACTGTGAAATAAAGACATTTTAAAATAAACAAAATCTGAGAGAATTCACTACCAAAAGACCTGCAGAATCCCACAGTGAATTATAATTTCTATAATCCACTTGATGCAACCTTCTTGAGCATATGTAGTATTTATAATAGCTGTTTTAACATCATTTTCTGCTAATTCTATCACCCGTGTCATTTCTGGGTCTCATTTATTTGTTTCTCATTTATACTTTATTCCTCTTTTTAATTTCTTTCATTTTTTATTGGTTTTAAATTTTTTGTTTTTTTTCTTTAAATTTTTTTCCTTTTTTTTTCTGGGTCTCTATCAACTTTCCTTCAGGTTTGTGGGTGCTATTTTCCTGCTTCTTGGCATACCAGGGTAGGTTCTAATTAGATTTCAGACTTTGTGAATTTTACATTACTGGTTGATGGACTGCTTCCTATTCCTTTTGAATACTACTGGGCTTTGTCCTGGGAAGCAGTAAGTTACTTAGAAACAGTTTTTTTTTTTAGTGGTTTGCATTATGCTTTGGTAAGAGAGTTCAGAGGAGCCTTTACTCTAGATCCAATTTGAGCCACCCACTGAGACAATGCTCTTCTGAAGTTCAACTGTGAGTCTCCAAATGTTAAGGAGGTGTTTCCATTCCAGTTGGTGGAAACACAAATTATTCCCAACTTTGTGCAAGCTCCAAGGATGGTTCAGCCTGTTCATTTCCAGTGGTTCTTTCTCCAGCCTAGGGAGTTTCTTCACATATATGTGCCTATTACAACTTAAAAACTTGTGGAGGAACTCTAGAATTCTGACCTAGAAATTGCCCTCCTATTGCCCCTCCCCTGAGCTACTCAAACAAATAATCTAAAAACAATACTCACCATAGCCCTGCTTCTAATCTCATTATTGGCAATTAGCCTGGCCTATGAACGAACTCAAAAAGGACTAGAATGAGGGCTTCCCTGATGGTGCAGTGGTTGAGAGTCCGCCTGCCGATGCAGGGGACATGGGCTTGTGCCCCAGTCTGGGAAGATCCCACATGCCATGGAGTGGCTGGGCCCGTGAGCCATAGCTGCTGAGCCTGTGCGTCCGGAGCCTGTGGTCCACAACGGGAGAGTCCACAACAGTGAGAGGCCCGCGTACCACGAAAAAAAAAAAAAAAAAAGGACTAGAATGAACTGAATATTGTATTTAGTTTAAAACAAATGATTTTGACTCATTAGACTATGACTAAATTCATAATTACCAAGTGCCTTTAGTATATATAATTATTATAGCTTTCACAGTATCTCTTGTAGGACTGCTAGAACTCTGGAACTCTCTCACTCTCTGGGCACAGCTCTCTCCTCTCCTGTCATCTGCCCCATGGATTGATTTCAGCCACACTGAATTCCACTAACTCTAAACTCTGTCTCAATTCAAGGAGACTGAGATCTTTTGGGGCTCCTCCTCCCTATGCTGTAGAATGGAAACTCTCTCCAGGCAGTAGCCTGGGGGGCAATCATAAGGCTTACTTCATTTGTTTTCTTTCTCTCAGAGATAGCTGTTCTGAGCTCCCTATTATCCAACATCTGAAGAAGTCCATTCACGTATTTTGTCTTTTCTTGTTATTTAAGGTGGGACGATATATACATCATACTGTTGAAGAAAAAGGTGTTTTTGGAGTTGGCTGTGAAAAATACTGGTCAGGATTTAGGTTCACTATGATATATGTGGATATATTAATTTGTGCAATTTCAGAATAGATACAAACGTATGTTTGGTAGTATTTCTAGCAGCATAAATCTCATATTCCTTTAGGACATTTAAGAGTTCTTTTCCAGTGCTGAGAATTTGATTTATACATTTCAAGAGCATTCCACGGTGTTCACATCTAACAATCAGTGTAAGATTCTCTGATTAAAGAAAAAATGTTAATTACTTAGATCATAATTACTTTAGATAATTATTTCTCTGGAAACATGTTTTTCCAAATTTACTTAAGGGCTAGGTAGGAATTTATCAAAGTGTAAATTCTCTGAAATCTAATGTTTTTGTGGTAGGCAAAATAATGGCAAATCCCAAAGGTGTTCATGTCCTAATTCCTAGAAACTGTAAATATGTTACATTGCATGGTAAAGGGGAATTAAGGTAGAAGATGGAATTAAGTTATTTTAGGACCATATAAATTGTTTCTAGAGTTTTAAAGGTTCACAGAGAGAAACCTCAGAATGGATTGTACCCAGAGCCTATCAACACTAGATTTAGAAGATGAAATTTGGCACTCCTGAGCTGATCAGTTTTAGGTTAGGTTTTGGATTCTGAGTTGATCCTGTAATGGGCTGAGACATCTGGAGATGCTGGGATAGGATGAATCCATTTGCATGCAGGATAGACACGAATCACTGGGCGCCCAAGGGTGGCCTCTGGTAGGTAGAATGATGGCCTCCCAAAGATGTCTACACCCTTATGTCTAGGACCTGTGAACATGTTATATTATAAGGCAAAGGGGATACAAGGTAGTAGATGGAGTTAAAGCTGCTAATTAACTGACTTTAAGATAGGAGATTATCCTGGATTATCTGGGTGGGCCCAATGTAATCACAAGCATTCTTAAACGTGGAAGGAGGAGACAGAAGAATGAGTGTTGGAGGGATGAAAGAGTTGACCAGCCATTGCTGGCTCTGAGGAAGGAAAGGGGCCGCAAGCCATGGAATTTGGGCAGCTTCTAGAAGCTGGAAAAGCAAAGAAACAGATTCTCCTCTAGAGCCTCCAAGAAGAAATGCAACCCTGTGAACAACCTTGCTTTTGGCCCAGAGATGCATTCTGGACTTGAGCTCCAGGATAATAAATTGTGCTGTTATGAGACGCTGAGTTTGTGACAACTGGTTACAGCAGCCATAAGAAACTAATATAGCTGTCCTTCTACATTCATTATATTCTTAGGTTTTCACTGCACAATGCAATTCCTGGTGTCCAAGAAGATTTCCTTTATTTACAAAAGTCTTTCCCACTTTCCAAGGTAAAACTGTGATACATGACTTAGTTTGGTGATAGAATTTCCATTTTTTATTGCCTTTGGGGGATTTTTCTTCTCTATGAGTGCTCCCACATTTTACTAAACATGTCTTCCACCTTCAGTGCCTCTAGAGTTGTCTTTCTATGCTCCTCTGACAAGTGATAAGGTACAATTTATCATAAAAACCCATCACACTCTAAGGTTTTGGTCCTGTGGGAATTCTTTGATATCAACTGCAATATCACCTCTAGGAAAAGACTTCCCCACAGGAGCTGCATTTCTGCCCAATGTGATCTCACTGATATTTACTAAGCCTAACTTCTCACAGAGGTGTTCTCCACAACCACCCCATCCACAGCATTTCTGTCCTAAGCAAGCTCTGACACATAATGAATGTGGGGAGGATTCTTGCTCAAGACTTTTTCCCATCTCAGGTATCTGAGGATTTTTTTTTCCTACACAGTATCTGTAACATATAAGACATAACTTATTACTGAAGGGGTTGTCGCATTCACTGTATTTGCAAGGCTTAATCCCTGTGTAAATTCCCGATTTTCTACTGAGGCTTGACTTCTTGGAAAAGGCTGGTCCACAATCACTACATTTCTGTCCCCTAGGAACTCGCTGATGTTTAATAAGGGCTGGGTTCCCATAAAAGACATTTCCACAGGCACTGCGTTCATAGGGTTTTGCTCCTGTATGAGTTCACTCATGAATAAAGAGCTATGACTCACTGAGGAAGATTTCTCCAGCTTTGGGGAATCCACAGCTTTCTCTCTTGTATGAGTTTTCTTATGTTTGGTGAGGACTGACATGTGGGCAAAGGCTTTGCCACATTCACTGCAGGCATATGGTCTCTCTCCGGTGTGAGTCCGGTGGTGCTGAATGAGCTCTGACTTGCTTCTGAAGGCTTTTCCACAATCACTGCATTCATATGGTTTCTCTCCTGTATGAATTCTCTGATGCTTGGTAAGGTCTGACTTAAAAAAGAACGTTTTTCCACATTCCCTGCATTCGTAAGGCTTCTCTCCTGTGTGAAGTCTCTGATGTGCAATGGCGTATGAGTTCTGGGAAAAGGCTTTCCCACACACACTGCAACCATATAATTTCTCTCCAGTATGAGAGCGCTGATGTCTCTTGAGCCGGCACTTCCGGCTGAAGGCTTTTCCACATTCACTGCATCCGTAGGGTTTCTCTCCTGTATGAGTTCGCTGATGGACCATGAGCTGTGACTTCCTGGAAAAGGCTTTCCCACATTCATTACATTCATGGGGTTTCTCTCCTGTATGAGTTCTCTGATGTTCAGTGAGCTGAATCTTCCTCAAGAATTTTTTCCCACATTCATTGCATCCATGGGGTTTCTCTCCTCTTTCAGTTCTCTGATGTCTAACGAGCTCTGCCTTCCTGGAGAAGGCTTTCCCGCACTCACTGCATGTATGTGGTTTCTTTCCTGGATAAATTTTTTGATGGTCATCGAGCTGTGACTTAGTGCTACTGGGTTTCGCACAGCCATGGTATTTAATTCTGGTAAGAGTTCTATTATGCTGGAGGTAGAGAGATGATTTCCCATATCCACTGAACTCATCAGAATCCTTTCCTGCATATCTTCTATTCTCAATAACAAAACCTAAAGGTGATTTCAAACTTTTACAGTGTGGGCCAAAATTATTGTATCTTTGTGTTAAAGGAACAAGACTTTTGCATAAATCGAAATTATTTCCAAGTGCATAACTTTGCTGACATCTTTCCAAAGTTTTAATCCCGTTTTGGTTTTCTGGGTGCCATTGCATAGGGTGAATCTCCCATATTTCTTCTAGGAAAAAGAACAATGAAAACATCCATGATAATTTTAGGGGGTAAAAAAGGTACAAAAATGCCATGGTTTGGGCTAGCTCTGATAAGATCCCAGTCTAAGAGAAATGTCCACTATGGAAATGTATCCTATGCTCTGTGAAAAATGACAGTATTGCATGCTGCAACTAAGGAGCTTGTGAGCTGCAACTAAGGAGCCCTCCTGTTGCATCTAAGATCTGGTGTAACTAAATAAATAAATAAACATATATATATATATACATATATATATATGTATATGTATATTGTGTGTGTGTGTGTGTGTGTGTGTGTGTGTGTGTGTGGTCTGCGGGCCTCTCACTGTTGTGGGCTCTCCCGTTGTGGAACACAGGCTCTGGATGCACAGGCTCAGCGGCCATGACTCACGGGCCCAGCCGCTCCGCGGCATGTGGGATCTTCCCAGACCAGAGCATGAACCTGTGTCCCCTGCATCAACAGGTGGACTCTCAACCACTGCGCCACCAGGGAAGCCCATAAATAAATATTTTTAAAAAAGAGACAATATTATAAAACAGTAAAAGGAAAAACAGCTGTTTTAGAAACAAAGTTGGGCAGTCTACAATGAATAAATATAGTGTGGGCTGCTTTCCAAATAGAACCTCGCAAAATGGGGACAGAAGTAGAAATAGAACCACACTGTGACTGGAATACAAAAAAAGAAGATGGAAGGGATGGATCCATCCATCCAACGAACACTGAATGGGTTGGTGTTTGGGAATATACTAGAATATTAGAATAATATATTAGAATATTAGAATTAGTATGTTACTACAGTTTGACTAATATATTCTGTCTCCATGGAGCTGTCATTCTAGTAACAAAAGAGAAAGAGAGCAAGAATCAAGAGGTAATCAAAGTAGTAAGAAAATTATAGAACATGAAAAATGGTATGAAGGAGGTGATAGAGTAGTGGAAGGCCAATCTTAGACAAAGTAGTCATCCCCGAGAGAAAAAAAAGTTAAGCTGACATCACAGGACTAGAATGAGCAATGTTATGCAAATAACTACATGAAGACTATTCCAAGAGGAAACAGGCAATGCAAAAACTCAAAGGCAAAAACACCTTAGGCATGATAGAGAAACATAAGGGAGGCTGGCATACTTGGACTATCCTGAGCTTGAGGGAAGTAGAAATAGATAAGTTTGGAAAGGTCTGTAGAATTGAGAGTGTATAGATCTTGTAAACTGTTAAAAAATTGGATTTTATGCTAAGAACAATAGCAGGAAGCAACCAAAAAATTTTTGACAGAAGTACAACAGGTTTTGAATTGATATTTCCAAAAGGTCACATGACTCATAGGAAGAATGAATTGGAGAAATAAAATTGTTGAGAAAACACACAGGAGGCTATGGTAGAGTTCCAGCAAGAGATAACAGTAGCCTCAGCATGGATGACTACCAAGGAGATGAAAAAATGTACAAAAACAAATTATGCATGATGGAAGAAGAAAAGATAAGTATAGAGGAAGGAAAGCTAAGACTCACCATCACAATGAACTCTGGAGGTAGAAAAGGGAAGAATCAAGGACAGGGCCTCAAGATGCGGCTGAAGCATCTGTTTAGGAGCTGGTGCCATTTAATAAGACGAGGAAGAATAAAGACATAGGTTTGGCATCTGTGGGATATCAAGTGCTCCATTTTGAGGTACACATCAGGTTTGAGATGACTAATACACACTCAAGAGAAAATTTGATGTACTTGGCTGGATCTATGAGTGTGGAGAAAGTTTTAGACTTAAGATAAGAATTTTAAGTCATGAGTATACAAATATTATTTAAATATCTGGACTGCATGAAACTAAATGAGATAATTTAAGAAGAATGAGTAGAGAAAGGGGAGGGCCCAGGACAAGGGCATTCCTAGTTTTAGAGTTTGGGGAGAGGAATACACAGAGAACATGAAAAGTCCATCCAGAGACATCAAACCGTATCTATGCTGATCAAATAAGCAACATGGGTTTTAGTAACAAAGGGTTACAACTGGAAAATCAGAATCAGAATCAGGATCTACAGAGTGCGATCCAAGAGTACTGAGGTAAAATATTCAATAATCGCCTTGTTACTAAATCGTTCCCCTCTCATTCTGACTGCACACCAAAATGAAACTTTTCTAAGACATCAATCACTTATTTAATAGTAATATTGTAGATAATACTCCAATTTTCTATTAGGTATGATACAACCTCACATGATCTAATATATCCAGACACACATATAACCATCTGAAATTTAAAAATAAGTCCTTGGGCCATCTACCCACATCCCATGTACTGACTGGTGGAAATACCACCTTCTTCAATCATAATGTAACTGTATATAGAGCTGCCCCATAAAAATTTCTGCAGTGATGGAAATATTCTATATCTGTGGTTTCCAATATGGTAGCCACTAGCCATGTATGGCTGTTGAGCACTTGAATGTGGCTAGAGTTGACTACAGAAATAAATTTGTAATTTTACTGAATGTTAATTAAATTTAATTAAATGTTAAATTTAAGTAGCCCACATGTGGCCAGTGCCCAACACACTGGACAGCACAGGTATAGACCATCATATCCTATATTTGCCATTATAATATGTTTAATATACTCATCTCCAAATTTTCTACTTTCCACTAATGCCAGATTCTTCCTTGATCTCTGTTCCTACATCATCTCTGTCACCCGCCAATGAAGAGATTCTGAAGAATCATTCCCATCCAGGATGAAGAAAATATTCATTGTCCTTACCTTCCACTCATCCTAGAACTCCAAGCTATATTTTCCCATTGTTACAATTTTACCACCTAGCTATCAAGAAAGACTCTCTAGAACTAGCCAAAAAAGACAAGACAAAACCAAAATCACACTTTCTAAGCCAATTATTAACATAAAACCCAGAGTAATCAGCCATTTCTTTGCAGACAGTCTCCTATAGGCCAATCTATTAAGAATCTCCCACACTGCTTTCCTCATTTCCATCTCCAAAGTCTTCTTTTTACATTATTACTGACCCACAAGGCCTTCTGTCAACATTTTTACTTAAAACCCAGCTCTCTTTCTTGCAGAAATTATTTTATTATGCTTTCAAAAAGAAGCACACGTTATCCTCTCAGCAACACTTTATCAAAGCTCAGTTTTCTCTGATTTTGTAAATCAATCCTTGTCTATACCTCATAATAAAATGCTAAAAATTTTAGAATTTTATGCACCTACATCAACCCTTTCCAACAGATTTTTACACTTGTCTTTTATTTCATCTGCATCTCCCTCAGAGCACATTAGAATTGTGGTTCTTCAATAACAGGGATCAAAGCAGAATTGCCTGGCAAGCCTTTCAAATACCTCATAGGCTCTGGTCACTCCCCACACCTAGCAAACCAGAAGCCGAACCTCAAGAGACAGAGCCTGTATTTGGAAAAGGCTCCCACATAGTTCACACACATCCCTGATGAAAAGCAAAATTAAAACCAAAATGCAACCAAACCAAACCTGTCTTGGGGATTCCCTGGTGGTCCAGTGGTTAGGACTCCACGCTTTCACTGCCCAGGGTGCGGGTTCAACCCTTGGTTGGGTACCTAAGATCCGGCAAGCCATGCACCCAGGGGCAGGGTGGGGGACCACCAAACCTGCTTTCATGAAAGATGTGATAAATGGATGCAAGTGATACTGTCAGTGAATTATTCTGTGGTTACGCTAAGTAAGGAAGAATAAGATACAGACCCTTTCCTCTATATGGAAAAAGCCTCATACCAACAGTAAAACAATACAATAAAATATACGATCAGGACTGAGTTAGTGCGGTATAGATATGAAAACAGATGGGAAGTCAGGAAAGAGGGAGTTTTGAGTGTGCACTTGAATTTCACAGACAGAAAAAGAGAACTCAGAGTGAAAGAAGGCGGCATCCGGATGTAAAAATGCAATATAATCAAATGCGTAGATGCCAGTCTTCGGGTTATTTGACATAATCTGTGGCATTCGGTAAAATAGATCACTTCCTCCTCTTTGGAGTAATTTTGTCACTTGTTTCCAGGACATCTTCTGACCCTGTTTCTACCACAGCCCAATGCTTTTCTTTTTATTTGGCTGGGTTCTTATCTTCTCAACTTCAAAAAATAAATGTGGACCTCTTGTTTTCTCAACCAACTCTCACTCTTCATGTTTTCTCATCAAGTCCCACTGCTTTCATGCCCCCTATCCACAGAGGAATACAACCAGAACCTCAAAGGGAACTAAAAGAAAAACTGAAATCAACCTATATATGTAGGAATTGGAACAAAGCAAGTCTATATCATCATGGCCATCAGGGGACCTGAGAGGGTGGAATTTCCAAAATGCATTTTGAAAACAAAATTCAATAGGAACAGCAGAGACCTTCAGAAATATAGAGCAGAGTAAATAGGAAAGACTCAGGGTAACTCAAAGGTGACCGGGCACCAGGGTGTAGAGCAGGGAGAACCTAAATAAAATGCACATGGAGGAAAAGGATTCGCCAGGAGGAAAAGTGATCTCATTCCTGAAGGTGAAGGAAAAAGGATTTCACAGGACGGATATCTTGGGTGCAGGCAAAATATAGAATGAGAGGGCAGATCAGACTATAGAAAGAGAGGTGGGAATACCTGTTAAGAGTGCAGAGAGGTTAAATCTTCCGTATATACGAATACACACTCTGATGGTGAAGACATTATCTGGCAGAAAGGAGGGTTCTGGTTTCACATACAGGAAGTAGTACATCATAGGGCAGAGGCCCTGGTGCCTGGCAACGCACAGATGATTAGAGCGCAGGTCATATATTAGCAGGAGTCAATGTGGGACTCTCCAGCAGAGAACAGAAATCTTAGGCCTTAAGAATGAATTCAACTTTTAATAGAAGATGAAAAAAAACGAAAAAAAACAGAATCTGAAAGCTTGGGAAGCAGAGGGTGAATTAGTAGACAGAGGTGTCCTGGGATACGAGGGGTGTGTGGTTTTCAGATGAATGAAGCTGAGGTGGATTGTCACGGAATGATATTAATCAGCCCTTTCAAAAGGGATGGGGATATTGCAGAGGTAGGGAGCAGAGCTAAGTGCAAAGCAATGTGAACAGGTCGTGAGATGTATCTCATAGCAGGTAAGGTGAAGAACAGGAAGTGAGGCCCCTGCAGACAAAGAAAAGGAGATGGCACGAGGGGGCATGCTGGGAGGAATGGAACCAGGTTAAGACCTCAGGGTCCTGGATGAGACAAACTGCAGTCAGATCCAGAAAGCTGAAAAAAAAGAAGACATCATCCTTTAGTGGCAGGCAAAGAAGAACAGCCCTGACAAAGAACATGCAGGACTTCCCTGGCGTTCCAGTGGTTGAGACTCCAAGCTTCCACTGCAGGGGGCACGGGCTAGAACGCTGGGAGGGGAACTAAGATCCCACATGCTGCACAGCATGGCCAAATAAAAAAAGAACATGCAGAAAGGTGTTAGGTTTATGGGCCACAAACTGGTGTAAGGAAAGTTCTCTAGACAGCATTTCAGAAGTATCGACCCTTCACTGACCAACTGGAATTTCCATGTCGTTTCTCCCCATCTTGGTTGCCACTCACTCACCTGGACAGGTTTGACTCTGGCCTGCTCCCTCTACCCTCCATGGGGGCTCTCCTTGTTCCAACTGGAAGAGTGAATCTGGTTTGGGAGTCTGATATCCTGTAAATAGGAAATCACGGAACGCTTGGCACCGCGCATTTGAGCCTGGGGAAACTACGAAAACTGGAGACAGTTCTATTTCAAGGACCGCACCCTTCATACTTTGGTAAAGTAAAAACCTTTAACTCGGAAAGGGAAAGAATACACTCTAGAACATATGATGCTTTAGTCCAAACCATGAAATATTCCAGGAACCCTACAGATTTCACTGAATGAGAAAGAAAAGGCAGCTATGACGCTGCCTGTTGGGCTGTACCCTGCAGGCCTACAAGACCGTACTTGCCCAGCTTCAAAACTGAAGAAAGAGCCTGGAGTCAGCGACAGAGACATCAATGGTTTCATGGATGGGGGAGCTTATGTGTCTGAAGCAAGGTCCTGGAGTGACACCCCACCGTGTGCGGTAGATGGCGGGCAGGACGTGGCGGCAGTCTTCGCTGGGGGTGTGTTACCAGTTATAGGGGAAACTGACGTCAGGTTGGCTCATTGGTTACCAGGGAAACCAGCAGAAGGGCAGGTTCCTCACCACCCCTATGATAGCCTATCAGAGTAGAGATGTTCTGATCTAAAGCTAGAGAGATCAGTAGCTGGGGCCTGGAGCAAGGATGCATGAAGGTCAGTCACGTGAGTTCAGGAGAAGCAGGCACTTGTCAAGCAGGGGATGGACAGAGAGCAAGAGAACAGCCACCTTGGGCGGCCTGACCATACACTGCCCTTACCTACTGACACTAGGTTGCAGTAGTTCTCCAACATGACATTTCTGTACAGGTCCTTCTGAGATGGGTCCAGTAACTGCCACTCTTCCCAGGTGAAACGTACAGCCACGTCCTCAAATGACAAAGATGCCTGCAATAACAAATTCCAGTGCAATCCGAGGTGGAATAATATGATATGGAGAATAGGGACAGGAGCACGTTCTGCTCATCTTTCCCATGATAAATTATGTGCACTGTGAATGTGACTATTTCACATACCATAGACCATGTGTCTTAGTCCGCCTGGGTTGCTATAACAAAATACCACAGGCTGGGTAGCTTATAAAAACAAAACTATTGGGACTTCCCTGGTAGTCCAGTGGTTAAGACTCCACGTTCCCAATGCAGGGGGCCTGGGTTTGATTCATGGTCAGGGAACTAGATACTGCATGCCTCAACTAAGAGCCCACATGCCACACCTAAAGATCCCGCATGCCCCAATGACAGCTCCCGCAGGCCTCACTGAAGATCCTGCACGTGGCAACGAGGATCCCACATGCCGCAACTAAGACCCAGCTCAGCCAAATAAATAATAAATAAATATTTAAAAATATATATTTCTCACAGTTATGGAGGCTGGGAAGTTCTAGATCAAGGTGAATGCATGGCTGCATTCTGGTGAGGGCCTGCTTCCTGGTTTGTAGTGGGCACCTTCTCACTGTGTTCTCACATGGAAGGGCAAGGGATCTCTGTGCATTCTCTCTTATAAGGACACTAATCCCATTCGTGAAGGCCTCACCCTCATAACCTACACACCTCTCAAAGGTGCCACCTCCTAATACCATCATCTTTGGGTGTTTAAGATTTCAACATATGATTTTGGGGGGAACACAAACATTCAAACCACTGCCCCATGGAATTCTACAAATTAGTCCTTTCCAGCCTAAAAAAGTACTAAAATAATATTTTCATAGAAATAAAAAACACTGTGCAGTAAGAATGTCTTTGTTTATAAGTATGAAAAACCTATCAATAATTTAGATATCCATCAGAGGCAGACAGGGTACGCTATACCTCCATGCTACGAAATACTAGGCAAACATTAAAATCAATGAGGTAGACTTATTTTTCATTTTTAAATTTATTTATTCAATTTATTCATTTTTGGCTTGTGCCTTCGTTGCTGCGCGCGGGCTTTCTCTAGTTGTCGTGAGTGGGGGCTACTCTTCGTTGTGGTGCACGTGCTTCACATTGCAGTTGCTTCTCTTGTTGTGGAGCACGGGCTGTAGGTGTGCAGGCTTCAGTAGTTGTGGCACGTGGGCTCAGTAGTTGTGGCACACGGGCTTAGCTGCTCTGCAGCATGTGGGATCTTCCTGGACCAGGGATCGAACCCGTCTCCCCTGCACTGGCAGGTGGATTCTTAACCACTGTGCCACCAGGTAAGTCCTCAATGAGGTAGTTTTAAATATACTGGTACCAATGACCTTCAATGAAAAAAATCAAGTCCCCAAATAGTATATACAGTATGATCCCAGACATGTGAAAAATCTTAATAATATATTCAGCTATATATGTATAAGGACACATTTCAGGCTGCTGCCAGAAATGATGATCTCCCAAGCCTGGAACCTTTTTCTTCTATTACTGAAATGTTCCTTCTTCTTATTCTATTAAAGTAAATGTAGATATATTTTACCACACATCAATTATAGAAAGACACTGGTGGGAGACCCAAACTATTAATATTTGTTAAACTTTGGGTTGGGAGTTTGGCAAGAAAAGGTAAAACGGGATATTCTATTTTGGTGCAGATACCTCTATGTGCTTGAATCTCTTGCATGCAAATGTAGCCATGTATCATTTGAATAATTAAAATACAAAGACCAAACCAAGAATAATTGACTCTGACTTCATTTTTTGAACCTAGGGTTAAGAAGAAATAAAGGGAGAATTTTCGTCAATATCTGTTACACCAAGTTGCTCGCGAAGAATGGAACTGTCAGCTGTCTCCTGCCAAATCAATAACAAAAATCTGGTTGAGAGAATTCTTCTTCATGGAGGACAACTCAAAGGTCAAGCAGCCCATTAATTCTATTGGATAATCCAGGCTTTATTCCTGCGTAAAGTCAGACTATTAGAAGGCTCTATTGTCAAGGCACATTGCTTTAGAAGAATTTTGTCCAATTCAATTCTGCTCTGGCATGCCTAGTCCGAGGAACACGATTAAGAAAACGCCAGAGGAAACATCTTAGGCCTTTATTACAAAACTGATAATGAGAATTCTGTCTATCACAAAACGTCTCTGAAGAGCTAGCAAAAGAAATTTCTTAAGATTGAAGAGCAGACTTCGCTGGTGGTGCGGTGGTTAAGAACCCGTCTGCCGATGCAGGGGACACAGGTTTGATTCCTGGTCCGGGAAGATCCCACATGCCATGGAGCAAACAAGCCTGTGCATCACAACTACTGAGCCTGCGCTCTATAGCACGTGAGCCACAACTACTGAGCCCACATGCCACAACTACTGGAACCCACACACCTAGAGCCCGTGCTCTGCAACAAGAGAAGTCACCACAATGAGAAGCCCATGCACCACAATGAAGAGTAGACCCCGCTCGCTGCAACTAGAGAAAGCCTGTGCGTAGCAACCAAGACCCAATGCAGCCAAAAATAAATAAATTTATTTATTAAAAAAAAAAAATTGAAGAGTGGTGAAATGTGTACTTCCCCTAAAGAACTGGTGTGTCTTCTCCTCACAGACAATGCAAATCATGTAACGTTTCACATTTTTCCTGTTATAATGGCTGCCAAGAAAAGTAGACTCAAGTTCAAAACTAAGGCAACCCGAGGGTCTTACACAGTCACCTACCTATGCTCCAACATTAAGAACTTTGTACGAACCCTAGAGCCCTCATATCTTGCTTCTGAACTTGCCTTGATTTTAAGATTACAGGCTAAATTTATTTTCCAACAGATCCTGATTTTCATCAACATATACTGTTCTAATTTCACCAAACTTTTTTAGAAGCATCCACAAGTCCACCGGGAAACAAAGGATAAAATCAATAAAACAAACCTCACCTGGACCTTGATCATCTTCTCCAGTTCTTAAGAAAGGGCGTGTCGGGAATTCCCTGGCAGTCCAGTGGTTAGGACTCTTGTGCTTTCACTGCCAAGGGTGTGAGTTCAATCCTTTGTCGGGGAACTAAGATCCCACAAGCCGAGCGGCTCGGCCAAAAAAAAAAAAAAAAAAGGCATGTAACTCTAGGGTGTGTTCTGGTGTTCTGTCTTCTGTCTCTGTGGGCCTGCCTGGAAGTTGTGGTCAGAGATCTCAGGTCAGGCTGCTGCCAGAAATGATGATCTCCCAAGCCTGGAACCTTCTTCTTCTATTACTGAAATGTTCCTTCTTCTTCTTCTATTACTAGAACCTGTGAATTCAAGAGCAAATTCAATGATTGAGCCTGGGACCACAGCTCTCTCTCCCTTGCTATGTGGACTCACACTAAGAGAAGGGGCCCCAATATTTCATGTCTCTTTAACCCTCTGAAAGCTTTTACATCATGGGGCTGTGCCTCACAGGAAGATATGGAATGGGCGAGAGGGATGCCTTTTATTTTCGTAAAGTTGGAAGAGAGTGAATGTGTAAGAGGAGATGGGAAACAAAAACCAGCTCATGGTCTTGTCACATAGATCCATTTCAGAAAAGATAAAGTACAAAAATGGTGACTCTATAAACAACAAGGTCCTACTGTATAGCACAGGGAACTATATTCAATATCCTACGATAAACCATACTGGAAAAGAATACCAAAAAACCGGAATGTATATATATGTATGGCTGGATCACTTTGCCGTACAGTCGAAATTAACACAATATTGTAAAACAACTATACTTCAAAAAAAATTTTTTTAAAAAAGGTGGCTCTGGAAACTGACTTAAAACCACCTGAGCCCACATACATCTAAATTTTCTGTCTACTGTACTGAGGCAATTATCCCAGTTTAAAGATCAAGGTACTTAACAGATCACAAGCCGTATCTTCTGTAATCGTCAACACTGTTCTGTAAGGTCTTCGTTATCATCTCCAATTTTAAACACCAGTAAGTTGAAGCTTGGTCAGGTGAAGCGTGTTGCCCAAGTTAACACCCTTCCTCAGGAGCAATGTGGGAATCTGCACTCATATCTGCGCCTCTCCATTATGACACTTCCCTCCTCCAACAGCCTCACAATACAAACTTGTTCTCTTTCTCAGGTACTTTAACAACTAAACTTCCCTGGTGTATCGTACTGTGAGGGGGTCATACAGTCACAGTTGCAAAAACAGGGCCTTTGGAATCAGCACTTGTCATATTCCCTGTGCACATCCAGACAGCTCCCTCCACACAAGGAATGCAAAGGAAGCCCCATCCGTGCCTCCGGTTCAATCCCTGGTTGGGGAACTAAGTCCCATATGCAGGAAAAAAAAAAAAGAAAGAAAACAAAAGAAACTCACACTCTGAGGACACGAACACCATAAGGTCAACTTGAATTTTGCTTCCATCCCATGAGGCAGCAAATTATTCTTAAAGACTCTCTTGAGCTCTCCTGAATCCTCCACATCCAGAGAGCTCGTCCCTGCCCATTCTCTGACCAATTACTGGTAAACATACTGGTGAACATGCACACCACCCCCATCTCCAATCCTGAGACCACTCTGTCCCAGCCCCAGCCCTTCAGTCTAGCGTCCCTGCAGTGCAGCCCGAAAAGAGATGGTACACATCTCAAGTGCAGAATTCCTTATGGACAGGAGAGAGGTAGGAAGAGGTGGTTAGGCTGGAATGGGTTGGAACTGAGATCTCTACTGTGGGAGGATGAAGGATCCAACGATTCCCAGAAGCTCCCTGCCTGACTTTCCCTCACGCCCAGCAGATCGGAGCTGCACCAAATGCTCATGCCTGGAACACATCAGTGAAACTGAGAATAGCAATGGAACTACCCCCATTGGTAAGACTAATCTGCATTTCCTACCAAACTGAGGTTAAGGTCAAGTTCCCAGGTGGACGGTTACTGAAATAAAATAGGCATTTTCTTAACAAAGGGGGCAGGGATGTCAGGTTGGCAGCCAAGAGTAGCCAATAAATAATACGTTAGGGGGAAAAAGTCTAAATGGTACTGAAAAAACAGTTCATTAAATTTGGTACTGCTTTTGCTACAAACCCATAATAGGCTTGGAATGGAGCGGCTACTTTCCTTAGACTCGCTGCGGTACAATGGGAAATAGATAGCCAGCCTTTGTCCTGGGTTCCTGGCACACAGCTCCTAAAAGCCTTGGAATCTCTGCAGTGACAAGAGTATCTTTTGTATGCTAATGAGATTATAGTGGCTGGCGCCCAGAACGACCAAGGCATGATTAAAGGATTGAAACACTGAGCCCCACCACTGGCCCTCTGGGGAAGGGAGAGGGACTGGAGATCGAGCCTAACCATCAATGGCCAATGATTTAATCAAGCATGCCTATGTAATGGAACCTCCATTCAAATTCTTAAACCACAGGGTTTGGAGAGCTTCCGAGTTGAACATTCTGAGGTGCCTGGAGGGTGGTCAACCCAAGTCCACAGAGCCAGAAGCTCCTGTGATCAGGACTCATCTGGACCTTGCCCTGTGTACCTCTTCATCTGGCTGTTCTTCTGTATCCTTTATAATAAACTGGTAATAGTAAAGCGTCTTCCTGAGTTCTGTGAGCTGTTCTGGTAAATTACTGAACTGGAGCGGGAGGCATGGAAACCTCCAACTTATAGCCAGCTGGCCAGAATTACTGGTGGCACCCTGGGACTTGCAACTGACATCTGAAGTGGGGGCGGTCGTGTGGGGCTGAGCCCTTAACCTGTGGCGGAGGAGGTCTCTGCTGAATCCTGGTAGTGCCAGAACTGAGGTGAACTGTAGGACACCCAGTAGGACATCCAGGGAGTTGGAGAACTGGCCGGTGTGGGGGAAAAGTCATGCACATTTGGTGTCAGTAACGCTGTGAAAAAAAAAAAAACCGACTCACTGATAAAAAAAACAATAATGAACAAAATCTCTGGTAAAAGGATATATAAAATATAACATAACTTATGTAAACTTGTAAAACACACAAAAATATTATATATTGTTTGTAGATACACACACACACACACACACTTAAAAGTCCAAAAATAATCATAATGTAAAATTCCAAGTTAGTGGTTACATCTAGGGAGGAAGAGGAAGGAATGGAGTTGGGACCTGTAGTTGACATTTAAATTGTACACGTAACGCGTTATTTCTTTCCAAACTTAAAGAAGAAAAAAGGAAAAAGATTTAAAGCAAAACAAAAACAAAGCGAACATTAAACACTTTATATGCCCAACTGAGAGCCAGTGACACTTTGTAAGCATTCCTCAGAGGGGGTGCAAGAGTCACTGTTTTCATTCAACACTGGTCCGACCATGCTTCCAAATGCAATTAGAAAAAAGAATCAAATAGCAATTGTTAATAGTAGAAAAAAAGAGTTAAATAACCTTCTGCACAATATTACTATAGACCCAGAAAACCCAAGTAATTGAAATGGACAGTAATAAAAAATAAGAGTTTAGTTAGTGCTTGAAACTGACATGAAAATGACATGAAAAATGGTAACACTCCTTTAGATAAATACTGTAAGTATTATATGATAGAATATTACTGGGGGATATTCTCACATTATGTACTGAACATTTTCAAAATAAAATCGCTTCTGATCCAACATTCTGTTTTGGGGAATTTATGCAAAGAAAACAGTGGCAAAGTGAGCAAACATATATGTAAGGTTCACAAAACATATGTTAAGGTCCATTGAGAGACGATTAATTGAATGAATAGTCACAATCCATCTAATGGAAAACTGTAATAATTTAAAATTTTAACATACTTCCTGAAATTAAAAATGTCCATAATATACAGCTCAGTGAACAAAGCACATTCTACCCATTATGTATCATATGATTCTGTATTTCACAAAAGGAAATATAACAATGTTAAAATTATTATGGTAGGGGCTGCCCTGGTGGCTCAGTGGTTAAGAATCTGCCTGACAATGCAGGGGACACGGGTTTTATCCCTGGTCCGGGAAGATTCCACATGCCACGGAGCAACTAAGCCCGTGTGCCACAACTACTGAGCCTGTGCTCTAGAGCCCGCATGCTACGACTACTGAGCCCGTGCGCCACAACTTCTGAAGCCCACAAGCCTAGAGCCCATGTTCCACAACAAGAGAAGCCATCAAACGAGAAGCCTGCGCACCGCAATGAAGAGTAGCTCCCGTTCGCTGCAACTAGAGAAAGCCCGCGCGCAGCAACAAAGACCCAACGCAGTCAAAAATAAATAAATAAAAATTTAAAAATTATATAAAAAATTATTATGGTTGGCTCAATAGATTAGGATGTGAATTTTACATCTTTTTCAATGAGCACAAAATATTTTAAATTAAAATTAAAAATTTAAATTTTAAAAATTTAAATTAAAAACATCCCCACTTGAAATAAAAGTAAAGATGTTGCCAAGTCATTATAAATCAATAACTATATATGCTTTGGAAGGAACGGAGGGAAGGCAGAAGGGAACAAGTCATTTGTCCCATAGGATATACTACCTTCTGGATTTGGCTGATTGCTTCCTTATCTTTCCTCACCTCCCCAGTTCCTCACCACCTCACTCTCAGTTTTTCCTATAAACTGGGTAGTTAAATTAGAGGTTTGATTATTTCTATATTTAACTTTTTAGGCAAGAATCCTTCATTAATGATGCTGTATGCTTCTTAGCACAACATATTGAGACATGAGGACAAAATAAAAAATGGAAGAGGGACTGTTATAGAATAAAAGGGATCTAATGGATAAACAACGAGCTCCTACTGTATAGCACAGGGAACTGTATTCAATATCCTGTAATAAAACATAATGGAAAGGAACATGAAAAAGAATATATATACATATAACTGAATCACTTTGCTAGACAGCAGAAATTAACACAACTTTGTAAATCAACTATACTTCAATAAAGTAAGTTTAAAATAAAATAAGATAAAATAAAGGGACCTAAGAGATATAAGAAGCAAATGTAACGCACGTACATTACTTGGATCATGATGCAAACAATCCAATGTTAAATGACAACTTTGAGATGATCATAAAAACACTGAATATGGACTGGATATTGGATGAAATAAAAGAATTGTTATTAACTTTGATACATTTGGAAACAACCTTCTGGTTATAAATTTTTTAAATGACCTTACAAGTTAGAGATGCATACTAGACGATTTACAAGTTTAAGGACACGAAACCTTGGATATGCTATGAAACGCTCCAAAGGAAAAACAGAAGTGGTGGCGGCACAGATGAGCATGATTGGCCACGCTGAAGCCGAGTGATGGGTACATATTATACTATTCTCTCTACTGTGAGTTTCCATGAAAAAAAGAAGAAAAAAGTCATTAGGGCTTTATGAGTTCTACCTAATCTGTACAGTACAGATGATGCCAATAGTATGTAAACTCTCACACATCACAGAAAACGATGAAAAGTTTCTCAACTAATTGTATGAAGCAGGCATTTCAAAATACTAATTGATAGATTAGAAGAAAGAGACCTGTAGAGATAGATGTTTATTCATTGATTTTCATCCTTCCTTCTTTTCTAACATATGTATTTGAGGCTATAAATTCCCTCCACTGACTCCTTTAGTTGAACTCAACAACAACTGACATGTAGGATAAAATGCAATTCACTCAACTATATCTCAATTTTAAAAATGCAATTCAGACATTTCCACTGTAATTATTTTTGATTCATGGATGATTTAGATGGGTTATGGCATACTTGCCAAACAAATGGGGAAATTCTAGGTGTTGTTTTGGTATTGCTTTAGAGCTTAATTCCACTGAAGTTAAAGAAAATATTCTGTATGATTTCAATCCTTTGAAATTTGTTTAGACTTGCTTTATGGCCCACCATACAGTAACTTTTTAGAAATGTTCTATGTGCGTTTAAGAAAAATTGTTGAATGGAGAGTTTTATATTGGTCAGTTTTTTAATCATGTTATTCTAATCTTTTAGGGATCAGCACTGCTGGGCTGGTGACCTGTTTTTGTAAATAATGTTTTCTTAGAACACAGGCACACCCATTTTTTTAATGTATTCTCCAAAGCTCCTTTCATGTTACGGTGGCGGAGTTGCATAGGTACAGACAGAGATCACTGGGCTTGTAGAGCTTAAAATATTGACTATCTACCCCCTTACAGAAAAAGTTTGCTGGCCCATTAATCTATAGCCTTCTGGATTTTTGTCTCCTTGGTCTCTGTTACTGAGACAGGTATATTAACATGTACCTGTTACGATTGAGCATTTGTCATTTCTCCTTGTATCTAGCATACTTTATACTTCAGGAATTCTACTAAGTATATATCCAACAGCACCAAAATACATGTACAAAAATGTTCACATAAGCGTTATTCATAATAGCCACGAGCCAGTAACAAGCCAAATGTCTATGAATAGCAGAATGGATAAATAAACTGGGGTATAGTCATAGAACGGAATACTATACAGCAATAGAAAGAAACAATCTACTGCTATATGCAATAACTTAGATGAATTTCACAACAAAATACTGAACAAAGGAAGCCAGACACAAAAGAACATGTACTGTATGATTCTACTCATATAAAGTTAACAATCAGGCATATTTAATATGATGTTTTTAGGATAATAATTGCCTCTGGAGAGGAGGGAGGAGATAAGGATGAGGTGGGGGCTTCTAAGGTGCTGTAATATTCTATTCTTTAATTTTAAATTAGTTAATTAATATTTAATTAATTATAAAATTTAAATTAATATATCAATTAATTTTAATTAATTAATAATTAATTTTATTTTACTTTTTATTGTTATACTTGAAAAAAACTTTTAAAGGAAAGTACAGATCAGTTTCACCTATAAATTTTCACAAAAATTTTTTAAAATTTCAAGCAAAAGATGGAACAGTATAATTAAACATCATGTATAAAAAAAAAACCCAACAAAGAACAGTATAATCAAACTCCACACATCCATCATGTGACTTCAATAATTATCAACTCAAATCTAATTCTTTTTATATACACCACCACTCACTTCCCCACCACCACTGGATTATTATTTCCCCCCACACACATTATTTTTGAAGCAAATCCAAAACATCTTTTTATTTCTAGATGCAAAAATATTAAATAAAATATTAACAAATAGAATCCAGCCCCATGTTAAAAAAACAAATCATTATGAACAAGTATGGTTTCTTCTAGGAATATAAGATATTGGGAAATCTAGCAACATAAATCAAAGGAAATTTTAAAGAGAAAGAAATTATGAATGAAAATAAAATTAAAAAGCCTTTGAGGAGAATCTAATATATAGCATAGTGATTACAGTTAATAATACTGTATTATATACTTGAAAGTTGTTTTAAAAAAAAGTAGATCTTTAACGTTCTCACCACAAAAAAGAAATGCTAATTATGTGACATAATGCAGATGTTAGCTAACTTATGGTGGTTTGTTTTGCAATATATAAGTGTATCAAATCAACACGTTGTACACCTTTGAACTTATAGAATGTTTTATGTCAATTACATCTCAATAAAGCTGGGGGTGGGGAAGGCTTGGAGAAAGAATAATAACTTGATAAAGTGCAGGTACCATTTATCCAGACTATACCATGCGCCAGGCACTACACTTTGTACTTAAAGAACTTTTGCTCATTTAATCTTTCTAACAGCTATGAAGTGGGAACCATGACAGCTTTCTTCACAACTGATGAAGCTTAACTCAGTGATTAACCTACCCAGGTCAGAGGCAGAAGCCGGTTCTTCTTACTCCAGTCCCATCACTTGCTACCTGGCCAACATTATTTGCAGATGACAAAAATGCTCAACTAGAAAAGATGAAGTAATCAATTTGAAGCTATCAGTAATAACATGAGTGGAATGAGGTGACAAAATCAGCATATCTTTTTAATTTTTGCTCTTGTGCATTACATAAAAGAAACAAAAAAGAGGGAGCGGAGTCATATGGGGAAAAAATGACACCATTTACAGTTACAACAAAAGTGTAAACTACTTACAAATAAACATAATAAAACATGTCCAAGACACATACAAAAAAAATCACAGCTGGTCAAAGAAAAAACAAAAAAACTTGAGTTAGAGGAAATCCATCACGTGTTCCTGAAAGTGTAGTACCTAGATCTACATCAGTTCTACCTCAATCAAAACACCCACGTGATGGAACATAACTGGAACAGTTTTTGTTTTTGTTTTTGCGGTACGTGGGCCTCTCACTGTTGTGGCCTCTCCCGTTGCGGAGCACAAGCTCCAGACGTGCAGGCTTAGCGGCCATGGCTCACGGGCCCAGCCGCTCTGCGGCACGTGGGATCCTCTGGACGCGCAGGCTCAGCGGCCATGGCTCACGGGCCCAGCCGCTCTGCGGCACGTGGGATCCTCCCGGACCGGGGCACGAACCCGTGTTCCCTGCATCGGCAGGCGGACTCTCAACCACTGCGCCACCAGGGAAGCCCTGGAACAGTTTTTTCAAAAGAAAAGAAAGAAGAAAACTTCCAAAGAGTTTGTAATATGGAAATGGTTATGACAGGAAGTTAGATAAAAATATATAAAATTATACCAATACCTACACACCTGATCCCAACGCCAAAAATGAGATATACTAAATTTAAACAAGAGTTGTTTTCTGGAGGCGTATTTAGGAGGATGAGAATGTCATTACTTGGGTCGGGATGAACCTGAAAACCTATTTTCAATAGGAATATACAGTAAACATGGACGCAAGAAGACCAGAAACCCCATTTCTAAATTAAATATGGGATAAGCTCCCCAAACGCTGTCCCCAACGCGGATACGACTCCCAATCCCCCCAACCTCAGCCACCCCAAACGCTACTCTCCAAAAAACCTCCTAAGTTCTCGTCCCAACACGGAACCCCGTGACCTCCCTTTCCATGGGGAACTCTCAACACGGATTCCCCGACTGATCCGCTAACACACAACACCCCAGCGAGGATCATCACTCGCTTCCCCCCAACACCGACCTCTACGTGGTTTGGAACAAAAACAGCAAAACACCCCAACGCGCTCTCCCTGGCCCCGAGACACGCCCAGAACCGGACACTGACCTGATGGATGAGCTCCGTCTTCACCGTTAGAGGCAAATCACGATACCGCTGTTCTAAACACTTTGCCTCAATGTCTGCAGCCCGGCGACCAACCCACGCGGCGGACACGACCCTCAGAAGCTGAAAGGATGGTGGCCGACGAGGTCCAAAAACCGCAGTTCCAGAGACCCCGGAATCTGGCTCCTCCTCGTCCTCCTATGACGCAATATTTCCGCGCCGGTTTCTAGGGTCTTTACCGGGAGCCGCCATTTTCCCACGTACTGCCGAACGACGGGGGAGGTCTTCCTTTTCCTGCATTCCGCGGGAAGGTCAAAAACGGTGAGAAGCAGTTGAAAACGACCTATTTCACCCCCTTTCCAGGTCACTTGATCCGTTGGGCCCCGACTTTGCAGCATTCGCCAGGGGCGCTGCACAAAAGCTTAGCTTCTCAGAAAGTCAAGCCTGCCCGGATCTTTGCAGGGAGCGCAGAGATGGTCGCGGACATGAAGGCACTTTGATTTAAAGGATAAAGAGAAGCTAACAAGCGCAACCATCTCAAAGAAGTTTAGGGGCGGGGGGAGGGACCCAAGCCAAGCCTAGCAACAATTGAAGGAGAACCGGCTAGTGGAATGCTGGCTGGAGGGGGTGTTGGAGGAAGCTGCATTTAAGGCCATTGTAGGGTTTAGAGAACCGCTGAGGAGGGCATTGGTCTGAGAGTGGGCAAAACGCAGGATTATACAGCTCTTGTTCTGACTGCTGTGGAGGGAAATGGGGAACACTGTCCATCAGGGGCTGGCAAAAGGGGCTGAGGCTGTGAAGAAGCGTGGTTCCCCCAACCACGGTGGGAAGAGCCGGGCTTCCACAAAGATGGGAAATACTTTAAAGCAGAAGCTCTGGGGGCTTCCCTGGTGGCGCAGTGGTTGAGAGTCCGCCTGCCAATGCAGGGGACACGGGTTCGTGCCCCGGTCCGGGAGGATCCCATATGCCGCGGAGCGGCTGGGCCCGTGAGCCATGGCCACTGAGCCTGCGCATCCGGAGCCTGTGCTCCATAGCGGGAGAGGTCACAACAGTGAGAGGCCCACGTAACGCAAAATAAATAAATAAAAAGAGAGTCTGTCCTTAAAGCAAAAGCTCTGAGAAAGGGACTTCCCTGGTGGCGCAGTGGTTAAGAATCCACCTGCCAATGCAGGGGACACCGGTTCGAGCCCTGGTCCAGGAAGAACCAACATGCCGCAGGGCAGCTAAGCCAGTGTGCCACAACTACTGAGTCTGCGCCCGGCAGCCACAACTGCTGAGCCCGTGTGGCACAACTACTGAAGCCTGGGCACCTAGAGCCCGTGATTTGCAGCAAGAGAAGCCCCCGCACCGCAACGAATAGTATCCCTCCCCCCGCCGCAATTAGAAAAAACCTGCGCGCAGCAACGAAGATCCAATGCAGCCAAAAATAAAATTAAATAAATTTATTTTTTTAAAAAAAAGCTCTGACAAAGGGAAGTGATTCTGTTAAGTATTGCAGCCCAACTGATTAAACCCCACTCCCTATAATTGTACAACCTGGCTCAGAGAACCTTCGAAGTAAAGAGGTTAATCATTCATTTATTGACCCAGCAGATGTTTATAAAATGCATACTGTGTGGCAAACAGAGGTCTGGGTGCTGGAAATATGAAAGGTATAAAAGCAGACAAAAATAACACTTTTTTTTCGTGGAGCTGTACATTGTACTGTTACAGACTAGGGTTCTTGGACTCTTTAATCAATAGAAATTGGTAACAGGCCAGATAAGAAACTCAGGCAAGGCTTTATTGTGACTGGTGCTGCAGCAGGAGGGAGAGAAAACAAGTAACAGGTTCCCTTTCTTGCTGGGGGTAGGGGGGTGGGGAGTTGGTCCCTTAAATGGGGTGAGGGTAGGGCGCAGGTCTAGGGGTGGGGCAGGAGGGTGGTTTAGGTAGTCTGCCCATCCCCTGTAGGACTGTGTGCAGGGATTAAGCACAGGACCCTGGCTTTTGCTCTCAGTACCTCAGAAGTGGCAGTTGGGTTTTGGTATTGTATCTTGTTCATAATTGGCCCCAACTGTGCATGCACAGCAGTTATTTTTAGTCCCTTCTATTGTAGCTTCATTGTATTCTGTTGCTGGAGGAGACTTTTGTCCAGGTGCAAGCACTGCAGCAAAGTGTCCCAGATTCCAGCCTGTCTCACTACTGGTGTGCAGAATGGAAAAGTAAAGTTACTTGGTTTTATTTCCTCATTGTAGCGAGTGTTATGATTCCCACCTACAACAGTGACCTAAAATGCTTGGAGGGTAGAGCATTGAACAAAAGACTTTAGTCTGAAGCCTTAAGATCTAATGGAATTTTTTTCTCTAGGTTTTGGATTTGCGTGGGACATGTCACCCCTTTTTTCCTTACGATTTATCTCTCTTAGAATGGGAATATCTATCCCACCTCTGTCCCACCATTGTATTTTGGAAGCACATAACTTACCTGTTTTCAGGGGTCCAAAGCTGGAGAGGAGTTTTGCCTCAGGGTGAATTGTACCTCAAGTCTTACACATATCTGACTTAGATGAGACTTCGGATATAGACTTTTTTTTTTTTTTTAACATTGTATTTTATTTTATTTTGGCTGCATTGGGTTTTCGTTGCTGTGTGGGCTTTCTCTAGTTGCGGCGAGTGGGGGCTACTCTTTGTTGCAGTGCGTGGGTTTCTCATTGCTGTGGTTTCTCTTGTTGCAGAGCATGGGCTCTAGGCGCATGGCTTCAGTAGTTGCGCTGATGGGCTTAGTTGCTCCACGGCATGTGGGATCTGCCCGTCCCAGGGATCGAACCCATGTCCCCTGCACTGGCAGGCGGATTTCGACCACTGCGCCACCAGAGAAGGCCTGGATATAGATTTTAGAGTTAACGTTGGAATGAGTTAAGACTTTTGGGGCTGTTGGGATGGAATGTATGTATTTTGCATGCAAGAGGGACATGAAATGGAGGGGACAGGGCCAGTGGAGGAATACTATGGACTGAATGTTTGTGTCTCCTCAGATTCACATATTGAAGCCCTAAGACCCAGTGTGGCTCTAATCAGAGATGGGGCTCCTAAGGTAAGTAATTAAGGTTAAATGAGGTTGTAAATGTGGGGCTCCAGGAAGTTTAGTGTCCTTATTTATAAGAAGAGAAACCAGAAAGCAGTGTCTCACCAGAAACTATATCTGCTGGAACCTAGATCTTGGACTTCTAGCCTCTGGAACTATGAGAAAATTAATTTCTGTTGTTTAAGCCACCTACTCTGGTATTTTGTTATGGCAACAAGAGCAGTCTAATACAGTGGTGAATTACATTGTTTATAAAATTAGACAACTTTTAACCGACTTTGCATTCTTTGGATAAACCCAATGTAGTCATGAAGTATTTATCTTTTAAAAATGTTGCTTAATGTGTTCAGTAGAAATCTGGGAAACATTTGTGGGGTCATGGTGGAAGGAATATGATTTTGGATCAAGCAAATTTAATATGGGCTTACTATGAATTGATTCTGGCTTTTATGTGTGAGCTCAGTGAGAATGGCTCTAACAGTTTGCTTGGTTGGTTGACTGAAACTTGACTCAAAGGTGAACTACATTAAAGTTTAAATGCCAGAAATTCCTTGTTCCATATTCTGTAAAGTATCCAAAAGTATATGGAATTAGGAATGCTAATGTAGATTTATCATGTAAAACCAGCTTACCCATCCCCTAAATACATATCCCAGGAGCATCCAGAAGACAGTTTCTTCAATGAAGCTAATCTGGCTACAGAAAATGGAAGTATACTATTATAAGATTCTGTCACTATACACGAAGAGGTATATATAATAATACTTACACTGACAAGTTAATGATACCTGCTGTAAACTAAAGGAACCACTTAAATAACAAAATTATGGGGAATTCCCTGGTGGTCTAGCAGTTAGACTCCGTGCTTCCACTGCTGGGGGCCCAGGGTTCAATCTCTGGTCAGGGAACTAAGATCCCACAAGCCGCGCATGGTGCAGCCATAAATAAATAAATAAGTAGATAAATAAATAAATAAATAAGTAAATAAAATAAGCTAACAAAGATGATAAATAATCATAAGACATACTCAGTTACTCCAAAAGATGGTAGGAAAAGGGGAGCAAAGAATAGATGGGGGCTTCCCTGGTAGCACAGTGGTTAAGAATCTGCCTGCCAATGCAGGGTACACGGGTTCGAGCCCTGGCCCAGGAAGATCCCACATGCTGCGGAGCAACTAAGCCCGTGCGCCACAGCTACTGAGCCTGCGTTGCACAACTACTGAGGCCTGTGTGCCGGGAGCCTATGCTCTGCAACAGGAGAGGCCACCGTGATGAGAAGCCCGTGCACCACAACAAAGAGTAGCCCCCGCTTGCTGCAACTAGAGGAAGCCCACGCACAGCAACGAAGACCCAGCACAAGCCAAAAATATAAATTAAAAAAAAAAATAGATGGGATGAATAGCAAATTGTACATTTTTAATCTCAACCTAACTACATTCTCACATTAAACATAAATGATTTAAACACCCCAATAAAAAGACATATTGTCAACTCGATAAAAAAGCAAGGCCTAACTATATGTTACCTTCTAGAAAACCACTTTAAATATTAAGTGACAAATAGGTTAAAAGTAAACCATGTTAAATAGAGATGTGAAAGGTATAAAAAGAAAGTCCCAAGTCAAATTTCTAGAGATTAAAAACTACAATTTGAAAGAAGACATACACTGATGGAATTAATGGCAATTAGACATGGCATAGGAAAAGATTAGTTAACTTGAAGACACAGCAATAGAAACTATCCAAAATGATACAAGGGGCTGTGCTGGGGGGGTCTTAAAAAGCATGAGCAGTTTTTTAACCTATTAGGGTATGCAAAAGAAAAGACCAGTGAAGTTGATGACAAGGCAAAAGAAACTCACGTACAAAGAGAACAAAAGCTAATAAAAGCTTTTATTAAAAAGAGAAAAGCCTTGAGTTCTCAGCCAATGGGGTAAGAGGTATCATTGTGAGGAACGCCAGATGGAAATCTCTCAAACTGCCCTCCACTCTCTTCTCAAGATAGTGAATGAAGAAACAATATTATGGGAGGGCTTATAAAATATGAACATGTAACATATAAAATATTTTTTAAACCCCATTACACATTGTTATAATTAACATGTTAATCACTTCTCTGCCTTTTTGATCCAATGGAATACAGTTATAACTGTTTATACAGTTATCATACTGTCCTTGTTTGCTCAATCTAGCAACGTCAGTTTCCAGTCACTTCTGATTGGTTTTTCTCAATATTGGTCACACTTTCTGGCTTTTATGCATGCTTGGTAATTTTTGGTTGGATGACAAACATTGTTAATTAATGTGTTTGCACTCCTATAAATATTCTTGAGGTTTGTTTTGAGATACATTAAAGTTACTTGGAAACAGCTTGGTCCTTTCCGATCCTACTTTAGATCTCAGTTGAGCAAGACCGGACTGCTTATTGGATGAGACTCAGCCAATTAACAATGAGTGCCTACTCTTTGTCAGGCATTCTAGACATCTGGTATATAGGGGTTAACAGAAGGTCCCTAAACAGTAGAAGTACTTGTTACTTCTTCATGAAGCTTACAGTCTAAATTTTACAGACTATAACTTACATTCAAGACCTTATATTTGAGCACAAACTCAGGAAGATGATATTTGTTATTTGATATTTGTTATATTTCTTCTTTGTATTGAAACTGATATAGCAATGTTTATACATGATCTAAAATCCTCATATATTCCACATTAAAATCCTTAAGAAAACAATTGAGATGTTCTCTTCAAGTAATTCTAAGTTTTTACATCATGTGTTTTTAAAAAATCATTTACAATGCCACTAAGATACCTCATCTACTTATATACCTCCACTCCTAGCTTCTCCCTAAGGGACCTGACCTCATGCTCTTCCTCAAATCCCAGTTTTCCAGCAGTAGACTTGGTCTGAACCTTAACACTACATCAGTTTTATGCCAGTCCCTACTGACATTACTCCTGGCTACAGCTCAGTAATTATAGAGATTCTGAAAATATTTGCCAGATTGGTTAAAGGCCTATAGTATTCCAGTCTAGAACCAGATTGAGCCCACACTTCCAGAGCTCCTTGACCTATTCCCAATCTGATTCAGTCGATCCAGCTCTGTGAAGTATAATACCAGGCCACAGTTGATTCTATGATGATCTACTTTTCTCTTCCTCATGTGACACTCAAACATGTAAGACTCGAGAGTCCCTTAGTTGAGAGGAAATGGAACCACCCCAACATTCTTCCTGACATCTATATTCATTCCATCAATGAGGCAAAGGGAAGGGTTGGGCAGGGAGCTATCTCCCGAGGGAAGAATGCAGCTGAATAGTTATCCGGTTTAGATTTTCATATTCCCAGGATTCTGAGAATAATTTGGATAATCAGAGAAGAGAGAGCTAGGATGGAAGCAAGAAGAGTCATCTTAATTTGTGTTCAAATTGCCCATTTTATTTTCATGTTTTCAGGAAAAAAACTACCAAGAGTTATGTTGGAATGTATTTTGTTAGTTAATTTATAGGTTTAAATTACTAATTGTCCTTGGGCTTTCATTTTGCAAACCTGATTTCACTACCTTTTCCAGTCTAGAAAATTTTTAAAATCACATTTATAGTGACCTTTATGGTATAATGCTTAGTCTTATTTATAAATTGAACTTAAGCTCATCCAAGGACATTAAGTTATATTTATGAATTTAATATTCATTTCTGTTGTGAGGGAATTCAGTTGTCTGAAATAATATTTAAATAAATTTAGAGCCTAAGAAATGCAGCAGCTAATCATATATTGGGTGGGCATTGAAGATAATTTTTTTTTTTAAAAAAAGAAAAAGAATCCACAATTAGGAGAAATGAGTATAACATGATAACCTTAACCAGTGATGTGGGGTAGACTGTCTTTCTCCTTAAAATTATGGAATCATAAGCATAGTAACTAGGAATATTGTTCAAGGTTTCCTGTCCAAAAATGTACATCAGGTATATTGTGTAATGTATTATGAAGTGGGAATTGGTACATAAAGCTCTCGAATGTTTCTCATTTTCACAGGCTTTGCTTCACAAGAACTTTAGTAAGATATTCCACAATTAGTGTGTTCACAGTGTTTTATTGGTATATGATTTCATCAGCTAATGGATGGGGCAGAAAACCCTGCCACATTCACTGCCTTCCAAGTTTCTCTCCAGTATATAGTGACACCTATTGAGGGAAGGACTTTACCACTCTCATATTTTTACACACTATAAGCTCACTGATGACATTGGTAATCACTGATAATAGGGTCTATCTTCCAAAACACAGCTTTCCTAACCTCTGCCTTCATAGGTTTGCTTTTTATACATAACCATATAATCAGCTATACATTATTGCTCAAGACTTTTCCAAATAGAATGTACCAGTTTTTTCCTATGTGTTTTTTGTGACATAAAATAAGATATAATTGACCACTGAAGGCATAACCACATTCATTGCATTCATGAAGTTTCTCTCCTGCACAAACTCTCTGTTATCTCCTGAGGGTGCACCTCTGGCCTCTGGCTGTTCCATAAGGACTACATTCCTATCTGCTAGGAGCCCACTGATGTTTAATGATGTCTGAGGGGTTGCAGAAGGCATCTGCACAGTCACCATATTAACAGTGTTTTCCCCCTGCATGAGTTCACTAGTATCTAATAAGCTGTGACCCTTTGTGGAAGGATATTCCACCTTCACTGAATCTACTTGTTTCTCTCTCGTGTGTGTCCTCTTATGTTTAACCAAGCATGACATGTGGGAGAAAGCTTTCCCACACTCATTGCATCCATAGGGCCTCTCTCCCGTGTGAGTTCTTTGATGGACAATGAGCATTGTCTTTGTAGTGAAGGCTTTCCCACAGTCACTGCATGCATAGGGTTTCTCTCCTGTGTGAATTCTCTGATGTTTAATGAGTCCTGATTTCTGTGAACAAGATTTTCCACAGTCAGTACATACAAAGGGAGTCTTTCCTGTATGAAATCGCTGATGTGCTATGAGGCATGCCTTCTGGCTGAAGGCCTTACCACATTCAGTGCATCCATAGGGTTTCTCTCCAGTGTGAGTTCGTTGATGTATAATAAGATTGCCCTTCTGTATGAAACCTTTTCCACATTCACTGCATATATAAGATTTCTCTCCTGTATGAATTTTCTGGTGCAGAATGAGCTGTGATTTTCTGGAGAAACCTTTCCCACACTCATTGCACACATGGGGTTTTTCTCCTCTTTTGTTTCTCTGATGTATAACGAGCTCTGCCTTCCTAAAGAAGGCTTTGCCACATTCAGGACATTCATAGGGTTTCTCTCCTGTATGAGTTCTCTGGTGTTCAGTTAGCTTGAACCTTCTGTAGAATGCTTTCGCACATACACTGCATACATGGGGTTTATTTCCTGTATGAGTCTTCTGATGTTCAGTAAGCTGAAATTTCCTGAGGAAGGCTTTTCCACATTCACGGCACTCATGGGGTTTCTCTCCTTTGTGAGTTCGCTGATGTTCAGTGAGCTTGAACTTCTTGGAGAAGGTTTTCCCACAGACACTACATCTGTGGGGTTTCTTTCCTGTATGAATTCTCTTATGTTCATTGAGCCGAGACTTCTCGAGGAAGGCTTTCCCACATTCAGTACATTCGTGGGTGTTCTCTATTTTGTGTATGTCCCGATGTTTAATTTCAGTATGAGTTTGCTCATGATCAGCATGGAGAAAGGATCTCCTATCTCCATTAAACTCAGCAGGCTCCATTTTTTTGCAGCTTGTACTCAGGTTGATTACATCTAAATGTGATTTCAAAGTTTTCCCATGTAAATCAAATACATCATGATTTGGCCTCAAAGGAAAACAACTTTTGCTCTGATAAATAATATTCTCAAATGCATTCTGTTCATAACACTGTTCCAACCTCTTCAGTATATTTTGGTTTTGCCAGTGTGGCTGCATATGATCATCCACTTTATCAGTTTCTAGGAAAGAGAACAATTAACCCTTCCATGAGTATCATATGGAATAAAACTGCTTCAAAAATACCCTGGGGGACTTCCCTGGTGGTCCAGTGGTTAAGACTTCACCTTCCAATGCAGAGGGTGTGGGTTCGGTGCCTTGTTGGGGAGCTGGGATCCCGCATGCCTCATGGCCATAAAACCAAAACATAAAACAGAAGCAATATTGCAACAAATTCAATAAAGACTTAAAAAAAATACCTTGGGGTGAGCTGGCTCTTTAATGGAAAACCTATGATATCAAATATAAAAGAAATTCCAAGTATAAAAGTACCTTATCTTTTTTAAAAAAAAAACTTTTCACAATTGTTAAATATACATAAGATAAATTTTACCATTTTTAAGTGTATATTTATGTGGCATTAAGTACAATCACATTGTTGTACAACCATCACGACCATTCATCTCTAGTTCTTTTTCATCTTCCCCATCTGAAAAACTCTGTATCCATTAAACACTAACT
The DNA here is from genome assembly GCF_963924675.1 of Phocoena phocoena. Classification (NCBI taxonomy): domain Eukaryota; kingdom Metazoa; phylum Chordata; class Mammalia; order Artiodactyla; family Phocoenidae; genus Phocoena; species Phocoena phocoena. The sequence goes on along the minus strand of NC_089238.1, from coordinate 5,629,423 downwards.
CCTGTCTCTTGGAAATTGTTAAAGACAGAGTAATATAAAACACCAAACAACCCAAAAGATAACAGCCGTCAGGGTAAAAATTCTTTACTTTCACTGAAGCCATATTCTATGGGTGGAAAGGGAAACAATAAACAAATAAGATAAGGAATAAAGTAGGCAGTTCCAAGTGTGACAGTGATTTGAAGAAGCAAAGGAAATAAGAAGTGGAAGATATCAGGATTTATTTGGAAGGAAGGATAAACAAGACTCACTAATGGATTTGATGTGAGGAGAGGTAACAAAAGAGGGAATCAAAGTGCACGCCTGAGTATTTGGCTTGACCCATTGGGTAGTTGGGTAGTGCCTTTTAACAAGATGAGGAATATCGCCGAACTTCAGAATGTGAGGGAAACCAAGTTCAGAATGTGAGGGAAACCAAGTACATTTTGAAACATATCATTTTTGAGATAATATCCAAGCACAGACACGGAAAAGCCAGTCAGATGATAAGACTTGAGTAAGGTCTTGACTGAAAATAGCAATGTGGAAACATCAGTATGTAAATATTATTTAAGGGGACTTCCCTGGCAGTCCAGTGATTAGGACTTGGCACTTTCACTGCCATGGGCCCAGGTTCAATCCTGGTTGGGGAATTAAGATCCCACAAGCTGCATGGTGCAGCCAATAAAACAAAAACAAAAACCCAAAACAAAGAAATATATATTATTTAAGGTCAGAGTATTGTATGAGATCACTTTCTGAGAAACATGAAGACTGAAAAAAGATGAAGGCACAGACGAAAGCTTTAGTCAGTCAACATAGAGTTTTGGGATTCTTAGAGCCCTCTGAAGAGACCCTAACATAACCACGCTGGTAGAGAAAGAAGAAGACGTGGGTGTTAGAACATATACATCAAAGAGGCAACTCAGAATGTTGGACATACAGGTCATGATTTCAAGAAAATTCTAACAGACTCTTGGGTGCTCATCCTGTTGATAAAACTTGCCATTCTTCTTCGTTAGGTAGACCACCATCAAATTCACTTTCCCAAAGCACCAATCTCACATTCTAACCTTGCATGGAGCTGTGACACATTCTCATACGTTCCCACAGAAAGGGACATGATGATCCTGATGGACTTTCACAACAGGCTAGTGGGGCACAGCCTTTTTTAGAAGCAGATCTGCTGCACCAGACATGGGAATGCTCACCTTCTTCACTATTCTGTACCTGTATGGATGTCATGGTGGACTTTTCCCATTTCATTGTCCCTGATATACTAATCTCTCAACTTGCCAACAACAGCGTCTTCTTCCTTAATCATACAGTAATGTCTCTGCTGGCATTAATTAAAGGGTCTTATAGGACCACCTTCCTCCTGAATCAAGACGTGACAATTTTATCTTTAGTTTTTCTTAGAACATCTGGCTGTACCTTATTATTTCTATAATGCTGCCACCGAGGTTAAAAATAAGACTATCTAGAATTAGAATATACAAAACCTAACCTCCACCATGCCTCCTTTATTATTAACCACAAAAGTCACAACAGTAAGCCTGGTGATAAAAGTTTACATTACCATGATGTACCCAGTTTATCCAAGTTTCCACTCCACTAGCTCCCCAACAAATACTTTCAAACATTGGTCTCCACATGGCTGGTTTCAGGCCAATCTTTTGACAGTCCCCACATGGCCTTGCACATTTCCAGTTTCTTGCCATGTTTCCTTATCATCTTAATTCAAAACTGAGCTATTTCTCTCACCTAAGATACTTTATGATACTATCACTCTTCATTCCCTCTATACCACTTTAGGCTACTTTTCTTCTAAATTTCTGAAATAGTCTCTATATTTACCATTTACTTGAATTTTGTACAGCCTTCAATGATAGCAGAAACATTTCACAGGTTAAAAAGCTTAATTTGTAAATATTACATGATTTGTCCTAGCTTTGCTCATAAAATCTTCGCTCTGAAAGACATTTCTTTGTTTCCCACTAAATTTAGTCTCTTCTATCAAAAATACTTAGCATCATCTTCCATCTGCTTTTTCCCCTCTCACACTCCATATTGTGGGTTGAATATGTCCCCCAAAGAGATGTTTAAACCCTAACCCCTAGTAGCTATGAATGTGACCCTATTTGGAATCAGGGTCTTTGCATATGTAATCAAGTTAAGACGAGGTCAAAATGGATTGGAGTGAACCCTAATCCAATGACTGGGGTCCTTCTAAGGAGACGGAGATTTGGCTACAGACACACAGAGACATACAGGGAGAAGGTCATGTAATAAGAGAGGCAAAGACTGGAATGACGTGTCTACAATCTAAGGAACATCAAAGATTTCTGGCCACTACCAGAAGCAACGAATAGACAAGAAAGGATTCATTCCTAGGTCTTTGAAAGGGAGCATGGCTCTACCAATATCTTGATTCTCAAATTCTAGCATCTAAAACCGTGAGAATACATTTCGGTTGTTTCAAGTCACACAGTTTGTGGTAATTTGTTACCTAGGAAACAAATATACCCCATACCTACTTAAGTGGCAAATTCAGTCTTTATTGTTCCAGAATCTTTTCATACCATCCTCAAGCTGGGTTGAAGTCACCAACAACCAGGTCTCACATCTGGTTTTCTGCTTCAACACCTGCCTATTCCAGTCTATTTTCTACTGATAGCCAAGGTGATACCTCTAAAACATAAATTATATCCCGTCACTGCTATACCCTAATCCTTCTAAAGGTTTTCTCATTAGGAGGAAAATCAAGTGTTTGAAATGGATGACAAGGCCCTATGTGACCAAATGACCTATTGCAAACCCCCAGTTATTACCCCATTTTCCATGCTGATGGTTTGGGGTTTACAGTCGTTTTCACCACCAGACATAGTATCTGTGTATTTTTTCCCATTTATTTTTATTGTGATAAATTACACATAACACAAAATTTACCATCTTAATCATTTCTGAGTGTACAGTTCAGTGTATTAAAATGCATTCACAGGGGCTTCCCTGGTGGCGCAGTGGTTGGGAGTGTGCCTGCCGATGCGGGGGACGCGGGTTCGTGCCCCGGTCCGGGAGGATCCCACGTGCCGCGGAGCGGCTGGGCCCGTGAGCCATGGCCGCTGGGCCTGCGCGTCCGGAGCCTGTGCTCCGCAGCGGGAGAGGCCACAATAGTGAGAGGCCCACGTACCACAAAAAAAAAAAAAAAAAAAAAAAAAATGCATTCACAATGGTGTATAACCATCACCACTATCTCTCTCCATTAACTCTTTTCATCTTATAGAACTGAAACTCTATTTTTGTTAAATTTCTGCCTCCTCTTTGAGAGTGGGGACTTAGGTGTTTGATAGAAGAGAAATTTCTATGTCATAGTAATATGGTCAACTGGGACTTAATGCCATCAGACTATGAGGAGGAAAAGGATAGCTTTAGGGAAAAGAATCCAGCAACAAAATCTAAAGTTTAACTAAGAGAATGATTAACAAATATAAAAAGGAACTACAGTAAGGTGGGCATGAGGTTTTATGATTTTGTTTAGGCTAGGAAATGAGAATGAGAAATTTTAGAAACGTCTTTCCTAATTACACAAAGAACAGGAACAGCAGAGGCATTAAATACAGGATCCCAGAAGGTAGAGAAGATTCAAGGTAATGCCAGGATTTAAGATGTACAGAAGTACAAGAGAATCTCAATTTTAAAAAGGATGTTGGAAAGGGATTTTCTGGGAGGGAAGATGGTTCTAGTTTCTCACACAAAAAGAGTGAACTCATTGGGAACTGCCATGGAGACAGGTTAAAATATATGGTACCAGCAGGTATATTAGACAGTGTTAAGGGACATGTCAATTGCAAGTCTCCACAAAGAGCTTAACACATTTGAATAAAGTAAGGTTTTATAGCCTATGAGACAGAGCAGAGGGATGACAACAGAACCTTTGAAGAATCTCAGAGGGGGTAAAAAGAAGTCAAGCAAGCAGATGAATACACATTAAGAGACCACATTACTACAAGAGTAAGGCACCTGAGGTGCAGTTGGATGTCGTAAAGGGAAATAAATATTTCACAATGGAGCAGGAAGGTGTATGAGTCAGAAGACAATGATGAATTCAAAGTTTTGTCTTAGAAGAGAGACACGGAAGGAGGAATTTCATACCAAGAGATGTGAAAGGAACATAAAATCATACTCTAACAAGTGAAGAATGGGAGGATTTGAAAAACCAAGCAAGAATAATCCTAGGAGGGGGAAAGTTGACATCTAAGAAGAAATAAACAGGGATTCATTCCAAGATGAGATAAAGTGGTATACTTTCCTCTAAGTCCTTGCACAGAAAAAGAGCTCTCATATGAGGAAAGGGATACATGGAGGCTGTTTCTGTATCCTCAGACACCCTCACCACTGGGATGCCTTCTCTAAAGGACTAGAAAGTGATTTCCACAGCCTTCCCCCTCTTGCTGGCTCTCTCTCACTTACCTGGATGGGGGTGACTGTGAACTTCATCTTCTAAGGTCCATGGTGGTTCTCCTTGTTCCAACATGGAGAGTATATCAGGTTTGTTAACTTGATACCCTGTTCGTGGGAAATAACAGAAGACTTAGGCTCATCAAATGGCACTAGGGATCTGTGATGCTATGAGAACGGTACACTTTAGGGACTGCACGATCTGCATGTTTGGAAATTAAAGGCTTGTCTCTAAAACGCGGAGAGATTATACCTTCTCATCTGGGGCCGGGGGGAGGAGATTGAAAATCTCCCACTTCAGAGCACCACAGACATAACAACTCTTTCAGAAGCTGAAGAAAGAAAAGTCACCATCCAAGGGGCACAGGGGAGCCGTCCTCACCTACGGACACCAGGTTGCTATAGTTCTCCAGCATCACGTCCCTGTACAGGTCCTTCTGATCAGGGTCCAGGAGCTGCCACTCCTCCCATGTGAAGTCCACGGCTACATCCTTCAGTGTCAGCGATCCCTGTAACAACACAGTCCATGCGATAAGAGTGTTTCTCTCATTATTGAAATGGAAGGTGTGAAATAATAGAAAATATATATAATGTTCTCTGTCCCTGGTTGCCGGCTTAGCGCTCCTAAAACCTTGTAGTCTCCTAAGTGATAAAAGCACTAGGAGCATCTTTTGTCCTAACAGTTGGTCTTTGAATTCAATCCTAATCTGACACAACTCAGAGTTACCATCAGGCTCCACAGGCTAAAGAGCTCAGTCCCACAAGACTGCCTTCACTTCAGCCACCAGTCCAAAGTCCCAGATTCCAGGTTCCCTGCACTTGTGTCCAACTTAGCTACAAATTCGGGGGTTCCCATAACTTCTCTGCTAAGGTTTGATAATTTGTTAGAACCACTCACAGAACTCAGGCAATTATTATGCTTACTTTTTTTTTTTTTTTTTTTGCGGTACGCGGGCCTCTCACTGTTGTGGCCTCTCTCGCTGCGGAGCACAGGCTCTGGACGCACAGGCTCAGCGGCCATGGCTCACGGGCCCAGCCGCTCCGCGGTATGTGGGATCTTCCAGGACCGGGGCACGAACCCGTGTCCCCTGCATCGGCAGGCGGACTCTCAACCACTGCGCCACCAGGGAAGCCCTATGCTTACTTTTATAGTTTATTATGAAGGACACAAATGAATGGTCACATGAAGAGGCTCATAGAGCCAAATCTAAAAGGGTCCTGAGTGCAAGGGCCTCTGTCCCCATCGAGTTGGGGTGAGTCACCATCCCAGAAAGTGGACTGTTTGCCTACTTGGAAGCTCTCTGAACCCCGTTGGGGTTTTTATGGACGTTCCATTACATAGGCATAACTGATTAAACCACTGCCTACAAGTGATAGAGCTCAATCTCCAGCCCCTCCCCTGTCTACTGAGATCAGAGGGTAGAGCCAGAAGTTCCAATCAAGGCTTGGTCTTTCTGGGGATCAGCTCCCACCCTGAAGCTCTCTAGGGGCCCATCCTGAGTCACCTAATTAGCATAAACTCACATATGGCTCAAAGGGGCTTGTTATGGATAAAAAAAGACACTCCTATCTCTCAGGAAATTCCAAAGGTTTTAGGAACTCTGTGCCAGGAACCAGAGACAAAGACTATATATATATATATATATATATATATATATATATATATATATATAAAATTATACCACAACGAGTCATTTGTTTAATTAAAATAAAGGCAAATAAATAAAATAAAGACAATAAGGAGGTGGGAGGTAACAACCAGATTCTTGGGGGGATATTCTCTTTCATTTATCAAAATTTTATAAGCAATTGAACTTTTTCTGGTTAAATTTTCCTTATTACTCGATCAATTATTTCATTTTCAATAGCTCTATCAACTTGGGAATTTAAATTTAGTGTCAATACATAATAACCGTCATCACACACAGAAATACTGGTACCTCGTTGAATGGCACAGTAGCAGTACCACGATTAGATGTAATTGCTTTAAACTGACCAAACATCAATTTGATGATTATTATTTTGCTAGTTTCAATATTTAGATGAGTTCTTCTTTTCAATATAGTTCACTAATTTTATTCCAATTAAATATAACAACATCTAGCTCTTTCCTATCTACACAAAATATTTAACATTTTTGGGCACGAAAAGTACAGTAATAACTAGATTTTGAACACACGGAAGGGCTCTGTATTTTCTGAGATAAGGTAAAGTTCTAAAGCAAACTGTGGATCTCAAAAACCCAAGCCATTACCAAACAAGAATTTATAACTCCCTGTGGCCAAATCTGTACTGAAACACCCATTCTACAACCTGTTCACAGATGTCCTTTGATAACTGGGCAAACCGTACATTTTCCTGGGCACTTTAGGTTTTATTCAAGGATAAAACCAGCCCAAAACAAGTGTGGGTATATAAGTCACCAAGCTGTGGTCTTTTGAAAAACTCTGTGCACTGAATTCTACTTGGTCTAGTCCAGCAGAGGACTCAGAATAATCATATAAGAAACAGCCATACACAACCTGCTTGTATGTCTATCAGTATTAGAAGAATGCTATGAACACAATGCATGTTATCACCTCTAGAAAGAAACCATCAAAGAAATTTCCCAAGACTTAAGTACCATGAAATTGTGACATCTCCTGAGGAAATTATCTGCCTTCTCCTCAGATTCAATGCATATCAAATAACTTTTCATGATTCTCTGGTTGCAGTGGCTGACAGATTACATGCAAGTTGATGGTTTATGTAACCAGGAGGGACCTGCAGAGTCATACATTATATACCAACATTGGTCATGTAGTACGAAATCTACGAACAATATATATCTGATTCTACTTCATCATGATTTTGAAGGTAGTTTATTTCTCCCCAGAGCCCATCTTTTCCCAATTTATACTTTTCATTTAATTGGACTGCTTTTTTCTTCAGCCTTCTGGAAATCCATGAGGGAATCAAGAATAAAACAAACCAAAAGTCACCTGAGCCTTCATCATCTTGTTTTGTGAAATGCCAAGTAACTAGGATGTTGTTTTTAGTCTCTTCTGGATCTGCCCTAAGTTTCTGTTCCAAAATCTCAGTCTCAGGTAACGGATGTCCCACGAAATGACCATATGCAACTCCAGGAACATCCTCCTCATCCTTTACTTGATTTCTCTTGCTCCTCGAAGCCAGGACCTGTGGAGTGAAGAGTACGTTCATTTGGGTGATATATTCCCTCTGGGCCCAGATGCTGTCACTGCTGCTGTTTACCCACCTTAAGTCAAGGCCAGTGCTTCTAACCATCCCTTATTTGATGCCCCTGAGGCAGTAAAACATAACAATCTACATGGGGAGAGGTATGCCTTGCTTCTGTGAAGTATAAGTAGCATGAATGAGAAACGGAATATGGGAAAGGAAAACCAGCACAGCACAAAGCCTGGCAGAAGAATGGCAGAAGACTTCTCACACAGATCAGTTTTGGGAAAGAAGACATATAGAAGTCAGGCTCTGGACATTTTTTCCCCTTAAAATCACGTGTCCACATACTCCTTTGTAGTGGGTTGAATGGTGCCACCCCCCCCCCAAAGATATGTTCACATCGTAACCCCATGAACACGTGAATGTGATCTGATTTGGTAAAAGGGTCTTTGCAGATGTAATTATAGGGATCTCAAGATGAGAACATCCAGGATTATCCAGGTAGGCCCTAAAATCCAATGAGTGTATTATACCAGACACACTGAGAAGAAACACACAGGGAAGATGAGACCATGTGAAGACAGAGGCAGACATCAGTTATGCTGCCATAAGCCAAGGAATGTCTGGAGAATCTGGCAGAAAAGGAGAAGGAAGTGAATGGATGTTTGGCAGGTGTGCTGGAGGTCCCTAAGACAACGCCCAGATTCAGTGATTCCTTAGGACTCCCAAGATTTAGCACATAACTGATGTATTACCATGAAAGTATACCAGGCAAAATCAGCAAAGGGAAAAGGTGTGGCAAAGTCTGGGGGAAAACGAGGCACAAGCTTCCAAGAGTCCTGTCTCCATGAAGTCACAGAGGATATGCTCACTTCCCCAGCAACAAGTTGTAATAACTCATGTGAAATGTGTTAGCCTATTAGAGACTCAGTGCCCATGGCTTTTATGGGGGGGCTATTCCTAGTACATACCAAAATTCCAGAATCCCAGAGGAAAACACGTGTTCAAGACAAACCATATTGTTTGAAAGAAGAGTCTTGGCACAGTGAGCCGCTCTTGATAGGGAAGAGTGGGAACCCTCCCAAAATCTAAGTTCCCAGATGCCAGGGAAGGCATCTTGTCAGCAGGCCTTTCCAAGGAGAACAGTCTCAGGTCAGCTACGTCAACTCTGCACAGCAAGGAACCAAGAGTGTCTGCTACAATATATTAATAGATTAGAAAAGTAACATGATTGCCAAAATCGATGCTGAGAAAAATATTTCATAAAAATCCAACACCTAGGGCTTCCCTGGTGGTGCAGTGCTTGAGAGTATGCCTGCCAATGCAGGGGACATGGGTTCGTGCCCCGGGCCGGGAGGATTCCACATGCCATGGAGCAGCTAGGTCCGTGAGCCATGGCCGCTGAGCCTGTGCATCCGGAGCCTGTGCTTCACAACAGGAGAGGCCACAAGAGTGAGAGGCCCATGTACAGCAAAAAAAAAAAATCCAACATCTATTTCAAATATGAGCCCTGGGTAGGTCAGGAATTCATTACTGCCTTAGCATGAAAAAACAAAACACAACCTACAGTTTTTTTTTTAAATATATACTACTATCTTCATCTGTTTCTAAAACACAAGAGTATGTGTTGTTTGTGGATACATACACATCTAGTAAAAGTATGAAAATATGCGTAATATATAACAAGATAGCAGTTATCCATGGGAAGAGAAGGGGAGAAATAGAAGATGATATGACTTAAGTTGTATCTGTAGATCTTTCAAAAAGAAAAAGAACCATAATAAAAAAACAAAACAATAAATCCCACATATGTCCAGCTGAAAGCCAGAGATAAAGGCACTCATTAAAAAGACGGGTGGGTTTGTGTGTGTGTGTGTGTGCGCGTGTGTTTGCGCATGCACACGTGCTAGTGCAACAATACCATTATTTTTCACCACTGTTCTGGAAACACTCCCAATGCAGTCTGATAAAAGAATCAAGTAAGAATTACTAACATTAAAAAAAAAATTACTAACATAAAAGATGGAGGTCAACTTTAGTGAACACCAAAAATAAGAGTATTAAGTTAACTGACCAGTTATACAATCTATATGTAAAAATTGACAGCATCGTAGAGTGACATTAGCAAAAATGGTGGAGTAGACACCTCCAGGGGATTCCTCAGGAGCACTAAAAAAACTGACAAAAACTGTCAGAATCAACCTTACTGGAACCCTGGAAGACAGTCAATGGTTTACAGAAACAAAGTGAACACCTGACCAGGAGAAAGGTCACTGAAACAGGAGACTTTTTATGGCATTCTAAATTAGCCTTGCCCCCACAGCCATTGTGGCAGAGCGGCAGCCTGTATTCGTGGTGTGGATGGATACCTGGACCTGTAGGGAGCAAAGTAAATCTTGTCCCCAAGGAATTGTTTGTTTTGACCTATTTGTGGGTTCCCTAAAGGACTGACACAAGAGGCCTGCGTACAATAGACACATGGAGAAGAACATGAGCTTTCACCTCTGTCTGGTACTCAGGCTCAGCAGAAGCAGGAAAAGCCTAAGGCACTGTTATAAATGGCCTGGCTAAGTTTGAAGGATTGCCCCAAATGGAGCCAATATGCAAAGAACTTAAAATCACTTTCTTTTCTTTTTTAAACTCAAAGAGTTCTACAGTGAGACACATAAAGTTCAAACTATCAAAAGCCAAACATAGAGAATCTTCAAAGCAGCAAGAACCAACTGTCATATGCAATGGATATGAAATAAGATGAACAGCTGATTTCAATCAGAAACCACGGAGATCAGAAGGCAGTGTGTTCCTGGTACTTCCCTGGTGGTGCAGTGGTTAAGAATCCACTTGTCAATGCAGGGGACACAGGTTTGAGCCCTGGTCCAGGAAGATCCCACATGCCACAGAACAACTAAGCCCACGCACCACAACTACTGAGCCTGCCGTCTAGAGCCCACATGCCACAACTACTGAGCCTGCATGCCACAACTACTGAAGCCCATGCACCTAGAGCCTGTGTTCCACAACAAGAGAAGCCACTGCAATGAGAAGCCCACACACTGCAATGAAGAGTAGCCTCCTCTCGCCCCAACTAGAGAAAGCCAAAAATAAATAAATAAATTGATAAAAAGAAAAGAAAGAAAAAAAAAGTCAGCGCCTTCTTAAGTCAAAGTGCCAAAAGAAAAATGTAGGAGGTAAAACTATTAAGCTCTTAGATGAAAACCTAGGCATAAATCGATCTGACCTCAAATTTGACAACAGAGCCTTAGATATGACACCAAAAAATACAAAGAACAAAACAAAATAAGACTTCGTCAAAAAATTTCTTTAAATTTATTTAATTTATTTATTTTTGGCTGCATTGGGTCTTCATTGCTGCGTGTGGGCTTTCTCTAGTTGTGGCGAGTGGGGGCTACTCTTTGTTGTGGTGCACAGGCTTCTCACTGCGGTGGCTTCTCTTGTTGGGGAGCACGGGCTCTAGGTGCGCGGGCTTCAGTAGTTGTGGCTCGCGGCCTTAGAGCACAGGCTCAGTAGTTGTGGCACATGGGCTTAGTTGCTCCGCGGCATATGGAATCTTCCCGGACCAGGGCTGGAACCCATGTCCCCTGCGTTGGCAGGCGGATTCTTAACCACTGCACCACCAGGGAAGCGCCTAGACTTCATCAAAATTTATAAGTAGTCTGTATAAGATGCTACCAAGAGAGTGAAAAGGAAACCCACAGAATGGGAGAAAATATTTGCAAATAATATAACTGATTAAGGGTCTAGTGAGCAGAATATGTAAAGAATAATTACAATTCAATAACAAAAAGACAATTTAAACAGTGGACAAAGAGACTTGAATAGACATTTCTCCAAAGAACGTATAAAGATGGCACATAAAAAGATGTTCCTCATCATTTGTCATTAGGGAAATAGAAATCAAAACCACAATGAGATACCACTTTACCACTTCATAACCATCAGCATGGCCATAAAAATAAATAAAATAATAAGTGGTAGAAAGGATGTGGAGAATTAGATTCCTCATACATTGCTGGAGGCAACGTAAAATGGTGCAGCCTCTGTGGAGTACGGTTTGGCGGTTACCCAAAAAGTTAAATACAGAATTACTATTGACTTAGCAATTCTGCTCTTAGGTATATGCCCAGTAGAACTGAAAACAGGTATTAAAACTTGTACTCAAATTTCGGAGCTGCTCTACTCATGATAGCCAAAAGGTGGAAACAACCCAAATGTCTATCAACAGATGAATGAATAAACAAAATCCATAAAGTGAAATATTAGCCATAAAAAGGAATAAAGTACTCAAAGGAGCTACATGAACCTTGAAAACAGTATGCTACATGAAAGAAGTCAGAAGTAACAGGCGACATATTATATGATTCCATTAATATGAAATGTCCAGAATAGGCAAATCTATAGAGACAAAAAGGCATTTAGTGCTTGCCAGGGACTGGCGGGGGAGACAGGAATGGGAAGTGAGTACTTAATGGATGCATAGTTTCCATCTGGGATGATAAAACAGTTCTACAACTAGATAGTGGTGATGTTTGTACAATGTTGTGACTGTACTTAATGTCACTGAATTATACACTTTAAAATGGTTAAAATGATAAATCTTATGTTAAGTGTGTTTTAACACAAAAAGAAATTGATAAAATTATATAAAAGAAAATTGATGTCTGTTACATGGCGGAACATTTTAGTGGAATATTTTAACACTGTATACTGAAAATTTCAAAATAGTTATCATTGGTAACCAAAAATTTTACTTCTAGAAATTTCTGCAAAGGAAATAATGGCATAAGCATGCAAAGATACATATTCCTATAAATGTGTGTATATATATTTATACATAAATGTATAAATAATATATTTATACATAAATGTATACATAAAGTATTATATAGATGCAGTGATAGAGGATTAACTGATTAGTATAAACTTTCAATGGAATACTGTGCAGCTATTTAAAACATTCTATATATAGTGAAAAAATATGTAACTCAAAGTTATATGTAGCATAAATGTTTTTCTGCCATAATACAAAATGTGTAAAACACGTCTGAAGAAAAATGCACAACCTAAAAGTTGAGAGTTATGTGTTATCAAAGACCTTACGGGGACTACAGCCTGAGAGGCAACCTCTCAGTAGCTGAGGAACTGCTGAGGTAAGGTAAGGACCCAGGACATATACATAAGTTTTTGCTGAAAAAGAAATATGTAGTTGAATGTGGAAAGATAACTACTAATCACAAAAAAACCGTATCTCAAGTTAATGATTTTAGTGGTTTTCTATGTATGGGAAGATGCAAGAGTCTGGGCTCGTTGAAATTATTCCTTAGATATGCATCTTAACAATCTAGGGCCAGTATCCTGTTTTTCCCCACCCTGAATTCCCCTCTGGGTGCACCATGGTTGGGCTGGGGGCGTGCTGATGCAGTGGCTGATGGCGGGCAACATTCCTTGTTTACTGGAATGGCAGGTGACATTTTTGTGTGCATATATTTATACAGACATACCAAAAAATACCGATACCAAAAAGATAATGTGATTATACCTAGATATTATTAGATAGGTCATTTTATTTTCTTAATTATCTTTTCACAAGTATGTAAAATATGTGTAATAGAATATAAAATTATTGTTGCCTAATTATTACTGTAAGTTTACGGTCTTTTAAGTTTTCATTACAAAAAAATGAATAAACAGAAAAATAGCTGTTTATTTCTACCATGTATGTGCCACTAACCATCACAATTTTATATATTTTAATTCCCTTAATTCTCAGCAAACTTGAGAGAGGGACTAAACTTTTATTTGCACAAATGAAGAACAAGACTCAGGTTCAGTAACTAAATAAGTGTTCTGGACCTGATTCCAAATTGTGGTGGAGGGAAGGGGGTCCCCCCCATACCACGAAGCAATTCTCCTGACACCAGCTGGGCATCCTACTTCAGTTCAGTTCTGACACTATCTGCCCAGAGACAGCATCAGATCCCACAGGTTAAGGGTTCAGTCCCACAAGACTGCCCTCCTACCCCCCCTTCACCCACCCACCATCACATAAGATGCCAGTCTCAAGTCCAGATTATTACCTGTACTTCTGACCAACTGGCTATAAATCACAGGTTCCCAAGATCTTCTCCTCAGGCTCAATTCATTTGCTAGAGTGGCTCAAGAACTCAAATATTTTACATACTAGATTACCGGTTTATTATAAAAGAATATAACTCAGGAACAACCGGATGGAAGAGATGCAGTGGGGAAGGCATGAGGAAAGGGTGTGGAGTTTCCATGCCCTCTCCAGGAGAGCCACTCTCCCAGTACCCCCACGAGTTCACCAACCGGAAGCTCTCTGAATCCCTTCCTTTTAGGTTTTTAAAGAGGCTTCATTATATAGGCATGATTGAGTAACTGGCTGGCCATTGGTTGTTGATTCAATCTCCAGCCGTTTCTCCTCCCAAGAGGTCAGGGAGTGGGACTGAAAGTTCCAACCCTCTAATCACATGGTTGGCAGTACAACTAGCCCCATCCTTAGGTGCATTCCAAAAGTCACTCCATTAACATAACAAGAGACACCAAAATCACTCTCAAAACTTTGAAAAGTCCAAAGGTTTTAGGAGCTCTGTGCCAGAAACGGGACCAAGACCAAATATTTCTTATTGAAAATCACACTATCACAGTTATTCACCCAAGTCATCAGTAAGAGCAAGAATCCAGATTTTTAAAAGCCAGATTCATTTCATTCGCAAATCCATACATTTGTCACTGGGACAATATTATTTGGAAATGCTCAGATCATCATTCACTTGGAAAATATAAAGGAATTAATTAAGCTATTGGAAGAACTGTAGTTGATAGAAATGCTTAAGTATTTAGGGGAAAGTATACTGATGTCTGCAGTTTACTTTGAAATGCACCAAAATTTTTTTTTAAAAAAGCAAGAGGGACTTCCCTGGTGGTCCAGTGGGTAAGGCTCCGAGCTTCCACTGAAGGGGGCACAGGTTCCATCCCTGGTCGGGGAACTAAGATCCCGCATGCCGCCCGGCGAGGCCAGAAAAATAAATAAATAAAAGTAATCAAAAAAAAAGAAAAACAAGATGAATTAATGAATGGAGGGATGGATAGATAACTGACAGAGCGAATATAGTAAAATGTTAATGGTACAATCTAAGTGGTGGGTATAGTACATGTGCACTGTAAAATTCATTCAACTTTGCTATGTTTGGAATTTTTCATAATAAAATGTTGAGTTCTTAATTTCATAATGAACTGTTGAGTTGGAAAAAGCTATTAGTAATCATAAAATTTCAGTGTAGTAACCAAAAGAAAAAGTATTTAATAATATATTTTTTAATTGTTTTACTATGTTAAAGAAATTGAAAGGAGATAAAAAAATAGAAGGAAAAAAAAAAGACCCTAATTTCAATTGCAACAAAGGCAAAAAACCAAGGAGATGTGGGTCAGGGAAACAAACCCTCGGGTAAATACCAAATCCTAATGTAATCCTAAAAGTAATAACTAAGAGAATTTGTATTATGGAAATGTTTAAAATATGAAATTAACTTTTTAAAAAGAGGCAAATTACACCTGTTTCTATAGTTTATCTGAATTATGAAAATTAAGAGAAAATAACAAGACAAAAATTGAAATATACTAACATTTGAATAAAAGTTGGGAAACAGAATTTGACGGACTAGAAGGGTTATTTTACTGGTGTCAAAAAGAATATGAAGGGCTTCCCTGGTGGCGCAGTTGTTGAGGGTCCACCTGCCGATGCAGGGGACACGGGTTCGTGCCCCATTCCGGGAAGATCCCACATGCCGCGGAGCGGCTGGGCCCGTGAGCCATGGCCACTGGGCCTGTGCTCCGCAACGGGAGAGGCCACAGCAGTGAGAGGCCCGCGTACTGCAAAAAAAAAAAAAAAAAAAAATCTGAAAAGAAATATCCAAGTAAACTCTCAGTAAGGAGGAAAGAAACCTCATCTTAGAAAGTTTACCACTTTAGACTTGCTTAATGCTTGATCTCCCTAAATTTCGTATCTGTGGGGACGAAAGGAGAAGGTGATGTAGCACCCTAAGGAAACTTCCAAAGCAGTCCTTGCAGAGGAAAGTGGGCTTCAAGGACTGAAGGGAATTGTAGCGTTCATCTGGTCTATCTCACCCCTGGCTACTCCGTCACTGAGCGCCAAATTAATTCAAACACCACTTACATTGACAAATACCAACCCCCCTCCCGTTCCCAATAACTGAGCCCTACTAACAAAGTGAACTGCAAAGACCCCAAACTCTGACCTCAGGACTCTGAGTCCTTGCTTTCTATGGACCTTTAATGCACGACCACGAGAGCTCCCCCATGCCCGACAGCAAAGGCATCCCAACTTCAGACCCATGGTGCCAGACCACCAGCTCTCCCCGCGGACTCTGCGGCTCCTACCTACACGGACGCCCACAGATCCTCTCTCACCCCTTAACCTATCCCACGGAAAGAGTCACACACTGACCTGATTTCCTCTTGATCCCACTCCGATCTCCTAGCGGCTACACTTGTGAATCCTTTCATTTCGGGTTCTCTAAAGCCAGCTTCGGCACCGGACTACGGCGGCCGATGAGGGACTGAAACTTTTCTACGCAGCACGGACAATTGGACTTCCGCCTTCTCCTTAGAGGGTAATGTGTCCGCGCCCTCTGCGCCTCGCCTCCCTGGGGGCAGCCATCTTTGAGTATTTATCATTCAGAACAGAGATAGCTGTTTCTGCGCCACTAATCCGGATGGCTCGAGACCGGTAAAAGGCCCCTGAACTGTTCCCTCACCTGATACTTCATCCCCTGTGTGGCGAGGCTGGAAGAGTTGTGAACAACACTGCACAAGCTACATAGTGTTTCAGAGGCTCGAGCTTATACAAGGCAAACATGGCGCGGGCGCCGTCCCCTTCAGCGGTCAAGAAAGAAACGCCCAATGAGCGCGGCCATGTCAGAGGAATTTCAGGTGTCCGTACAGCGGAGAACACTCCCCCTCTCCCCACAAAGTGAACGGGAGGATGGCCCGCCAAGCTTGGGTAACAGAAGGGCCCATGACAAGTCCCAGCATCTCAGCTTGTGAGGTTAGACTTACCAGGTGAGTGCGGGTCGAAGTGTGAATTCATTGTCGAGGTTGTCTTTTGTTTCAGGCCAGTTCGGAAAACACCAAGTGTTGAAATTTGAAATTGTGGTCTATGAAATACGTGGATAAAACAGCTACTGTGACGCTGTCAGAGCATCAGCAATGCAGTGCCAATATTTTTTGAAGAAATTGCTGTTGAACACAAATTCGTGTGCTAAGCAAACCCAAATGTTGGACTTTGGAGCAGAGAGAGGTTTATTGCAGGGCCAAGAACGGAGAATACGTGGCTCGTGCTTAAAACCCGAGCTCCCTGATGGTTTGGGGGGAAGAGTTTTTAAAGGTAAAATTTGGGGTGAGGGCTGCAGGATATGTGACTTTCTTCTGATTGGTGGCGAGGTAATAGGGCGGTGTCCAGGAATCTTTTGCTTAGCCTGAAGTTACCATCCTCTGCTTGGGTGGGGGCCTTAGTTGCTACAGAACTCAAAGGTATATTGTTATGTGTATCACTTGAGGAGGAACCAGGACCCTGCTTTACCGCGGCACTATTGTTTCTTGACTGCTTTTCCTTTGTTACTGCGTTCCTTACTTCCCTAATTAGAAGCTATTTGAATCTGCCCTTTGGAACTCATGGAATGTCTAGGAGGCTGAAGACTTTTTCCTACGAACAAGAAAGGGGGGGACACAGAAAGGCTTTTATACCCGGGAGGACTCACAGGGTTCTGCTAGGTTTCAAAATTACACACAACTATTCTTTCTGGGACTATGTCATCAAGGTCTTAGCACCTCTGCTTGTATCTGAGATTACTGGGAGACGATTCTGGAGCATCTATGTTCTGCTTTGTCACTTTTTTATGTCCAGCCCCTTCTCTCTGTTCACCCCTTACGCTATCTCTGCATCTTAGTCCAAGCTCCTTCCAGCTATAGCAGCAGTGAGCTATTGTTGCAGGAGAAGGGGGGAGCAAGAGAATGGTCACATCCCGGGTCTCAAGAGAGTCCTTGGCTTCTTGCAGGAAAGAATTCAAGAGCGAGCAATAATAAAGTGAAAGCTAGCTTATACGGAGAAGTACACATTCCATAGGCAGAAGGTGAGAGCTGCCCGAGTAATTTCATAGGCTAACAAGTGGGAGGATTATTCCAGCTGTTTGGGGGGAAGGGCAGGACTTTTCAGGAATTGGACCACCACCCACTTTTTGGTCCTTCTTGTTCAGGCTTGGAACTGTCATGGCACTGGTGGGTGTGTCATTTAGCATGTTAATGTATTACAGTGAGTGTATAATGAGGTTTAAGGTCTATGGGAAGTCAAATCTTGGACCTAGCAAGTTCTAACCAGTTTATATCATATCCTTAATGGCTGTGTCATTCTTTCAGTGGCTGTGCCCTGCCCCCTTCCTTCCTGTTTCACTAAGGCAGAGACAAATCAAGTATTCCTTACAAACTTTTAAGACATATAAGTCGATCAACGGTAACTTTACAGATATGTCCCCCAAAGCTATTAAAACTATCCTATCAGGTAAGACTTGGCTATAATTTTTTTTTTTTAAGTTGAAAGAAATAAAATCTGAGAACCGGCCCTCCATAAATTGGCCTGATTCCAGTTAAAAGTGAAGTTTACTGTCTTTTCCTGTTAATTGGCTATTCAGAATCACCTCTTCCATGGATATTTGCCTATTGATTTTTACTCTGTTGTCATTTTCTTATTGATTTGTTGACTTAAAGACACACAACATAAGAGTTGTGAGTTGTAAGTTTTATTCAGGTTCTTGCTGAGGATCATAGCCCGGGAGGCAGCCACTCAGTTAGTATAAGCATATAGGTTAGGGGGTCCTTGGAGACAGAGAACCAGGAATGGCTTTCTTGACATGAGAGGACCCATTTTGGCCTAAGCCATTTTGTCATCTAAGCCTAGCCATAATTCTTGCCCTTGAACAGGTCTCAATAATCAATGATCGTAAGGGAACAAAGGAATGCTGGAACAGAGGAAAGGCAGTCAAACAATAGTGCAGTGATAAAGCAGAGTTCTAGTTCCTCCTCAAGGGATATACATAATAATGTATCTTTGAGTTACACAGGAACTAAGGCCCTCACTTAGGTAGAGGAGAGAATGATGATCTTGACTCTCCTGACTTCAGTCAGCTAAAGTTTGAACACTGTCAACTTTTGCCCCAGTTTTATGCTGAATTCTCCTCTGCTCAAGCCCCCTCTTGAATATGCATGTACCCTTAGCTTAAAACTTCCCCAGTTTTGCTGTTCCTGGGAGACACTGCTTTGGAAAAGATCCATGGTGTTCTTCTTACTTACTACAAGTAATAAATCCTTCCTTCTCCCCATCTTTGGCTTGGTTGTGCCTGTTGGCTCGGCAGTCACCAAGAGATGAACCCAGTTTTGTGGTGACATTAGCTCTGAGGAAATCGCTCTGAAGAGGTAGGGGAGAAGCCCTTCTATATATGAGTTTTGGCTAGGAACTACATGCAGTAAGGCATACATCTTGGTAAAAGATTTATTGCTAATCATAAAGAAAAACATTTCTCAAGTTAATCTTTTTAGGGCTTATCTCTGTATGGGAAGATGTGAGAATCCAGTGTCATTAAAATTCTTCCTGAGATATTCATCTAACTACCTATGGGGCTTGCCTGTTCATGTACATTCTAAGCCCAGAGTGCCTCATTCTGTTTTCTATTTAAATTCCTCTCGGAGTGCACTGTTGATTAGCAACTGCAGTGGATTACAACTTAACCCTCGTCAAACTGGATGTTGAGACTTTGTCTTAGTGATCCTAATTCTTCTGCATCCCCAGATTCATAAGAGCTCTTTTTACAGTCTAAGTTTTCGTCTTTTTCAGTTAAGTGTTGCGATATATTCTTCCAGTCTGCACCTTGTTCTTACTGTTGTTGATGTCTGTGTTTTATTTTAAGGTAAAATGTTATGCTTGAAAAGGAAACCAAATCTTGTAAAGTTAAAGTCAAGCTCATTGTAACTTGAGTTTAATCCCCATTTCAGAAAAGAATTTGAGACTTTGCAGTTACATTCTAGAAAGGGATTAATAAAAACATATCTAAAGTTTGGCTTATGCTCTTTCAAAAGGAAGTACATCTTGTGCAATATGGGGGAAATAGGAGACCATTTTATTTGACCATAGGAACAAAACACATTATCCAATCAAGCAATACCAGGACTCAAGCTAATATTTAATTTTATCTTCTGATACCGGGGACTTTTGCTCAAACTGTTTAGAACTCAAATGGGGTATAAAACCTGTGAACAGTCATCATCTTCAAACCCTAAATATGTGGCTGTTTTAGAAGAAAGAAAATTATAAAGATGTTGACTTCTACTGTATTTCATCCAATCTAAGATAACTTCGGTTGTATGATACACTACTATTTTATGTACCAAGTTCTCCATTTAAATATGTCAAGCCCATGTATATACTGATGTGTATAAAATTGATGACTAATAAGAATCTGCAGGGCTTCCCTGGTGGCGCAGTGGTTGAGAGTCCGCCTGCCGATGCAGGGGACATGGGTTTGTGCCCCGGTCCGGGAAGATCCCACATGCCACGGAGCGGCTGGGCCCGTGAGCCATGGCCGCTGAGCCTGCGCATCCGGAGCCAATGCTCCGCAGCGGGAGAGGCCACAACAGTGAGAGGCCCGCGTACCGCAAAAAAAACCTCCCCCAAAACAAACAAACAAACAAACAAAAGAATCTGCAGTATAAAATAACAAACAAACAAAAAAGAAAAACAACTAACACTAAACTTTCTTTGGGTTATTTGTGTGGAAACATGTTAATATAAATGTTTCAGACATTATATGAAATTTCTAAAAATCTTATATGTTCTGGTATAATGTTATAAGTCATAATTATAGTTATTACTTTAAAATGTATATCTCAGAGATAATTAAATTTCCTTGTCAGTTGCATTATTATGAACTTTCATCAAATCTTTTTTTTTTTTTTTTTTTTTTGTGGTACGCGGGCCTCTCACTGTTGTGGCCTCTCCCATTGCGGAGGACGCGCAGGCTCAGCGGCCATGGCTCACGGGCCCAGCCGCTCCGCGGCATGTGGGATCTTCCCGGACTGGGGCACGAACCCGCATCCCCTGCATCGGACTCTCAACCACTGCGCCACCAGGGAAGCCCTCCATCAAATCTTTAACCATGGTCATTTTTAAGTCTTTTGTCATTTACAGACAGTTCTGGGTGTACTCTGATGCTTTCACAAAAATGTTCCTATAAAGGGGTTTCATCTTCAAGGAATTCATGGAAAAGACTCCGACAAGTACAGGTTTCTGGTAACTGACTATACTGCTGAACTGAATGAATAAGCATTTTCAGAACTCTAATGGAAAACTGATGAATTCATAAAAATGCTAACAAAAGATCAAGATGAAAAATAATTAATTACATGGGACTGAGTGAACCGATGAGGGTGATTATAATTTTTGTGACTTTCTGTTTGAATAAAAAAAAAATCCCACAAGGACTCAGAGGGAAAAAATATACAAATCAATTTTCACTGCAAAGTAGAGGGGCTGTTGCAGTGAAGGATTACTGGACTGAATGTCAATATTATGACATAGTATGAGTGTGTTTCGTGTTTGGTAATTGCAATCATTGTTGCTTTTGTTGTGGTCATCCATTTACAATGCTTGGTGTCAGTTTATTTATCTCTTGTAACAATAAAATACAGTGTGTGTGTGTGTGTGTGAGTTGTGGAGAAAAAAAGAAATTCAGTTTGGGTTTTTAAAAATATCTTCTATGTTTCTACTTAACTTTTAAAATTTATGGATTACAGTTATAACTCTTTTAGTGTCCTTGTCTACTAATGCTAACATTTGTGTCAACTCTGATAGATTTTTATCCTCAGTTTAGATCATAGTTTCCTGTTTTTTGTAGGCTTGGTAATCTTTATTGGATTCCAGAAATTTTGAATTTTGTGGGTTCTGGGTATGTGGTATGTAATTTGTGGAGGTGTACTGGCAAAAGAATCGGTGAACCATCAAAACTTAAATATCATTTACATGCAGAATTTAGTAACATTTGCGTTCATCAAGAATATGTGTAATTTGCACATGATGGTGATAAGAAGGAAAAATTAGCATATTTTTTCAGCTTAGTTGCCATCAAACACAGTGAACTCTAAAATGTACAAAACTGTGGATCATTACCCTGTCAAAAATATGGTTTGGAGTTAAGGTTTTTCATAGGAGTATCTTCTGATGGTTCAACTACAATGACAAAAATATTCTGCAGTAGTTACTCAGATTGTATGAATTTATATATTATATGTATACTTATTTATTTTTCAGATAAAGATGTTGATATCACACTGTAAAAAAAAATAGCCAGTGGCCAATGATTTAATCAATCATGCCTATGTAACAAAGCCTCCAAATGAATGGGATTTGGAGAGCTTCTGATTTGGTGATCATGTGGAGGTTCAGGAAGAGTCACATTTTAGGCAGAGCATGGAAGCTCTGCACCCTTTCCCCATACTTTGTCCTATGCCTCTCTTGTATCTGGCTGTTCCTGAGTTATATCCTTTTATAATAGACCAATAATCCAGTAAGTAAAATGTTTCTGTGGGTTCTGTGAGCCTCTCTAGCAAATTATTGAATCTGTGGAGGGAGTCATCAGAACCTCCAATTTGTAGCCTGTTGGTGAGGAGCACAGGGGACAATCTGGACTTGCTATCCTCTGAAGTGGAGAGGAGGACAGCCATATAAAACTGAACCCTTAACCTATGGAATCTTATGCTATCTCTGGGTAGATAGGTCAGAATTGATTTGAATTGTAGGACAGCCAGGGTCTAAGAATTTCTTAGTGGCATAGGGAAACCCCCTCCCACTCTGCAACACATCAGAATTGGTAACCAGAAAAATAGCAGGTGAGACTTTTGTCCACAAATGGCCTTGCATAATTTAGGATCTGGTGTTTCAGAATTGTCCCTCCAGGTTACGTATTTTCTATTTCTATATATTTCTATAAATATGTTCCTATATATATGCTATAAAATTTAAGATGTGTAAAATATACAAAAATTCCTTAAAGAAACCTAAATAAAATAATTTAACTGTAAAAAAAAAAAATCAATGTTGCGGCCTCAGTCCCATTCACACCTTGATGTAGTTTATGATAGAAAAAGCAGCAGTAAAATTAAAAATGTTAACTTCCAATAAATAAATAAATATGTCAAGCCATCAACTCTATGCTGTATTTTAACTTCAGAGTTATTAATACGTGGGGAAAATTTTCCATCTTAGAATCGATGAAAGAAAGTTTCACTCAAGAGAGACTCAAAAATTTCCAGGCCCACTTACTAATACCAGCATACAGTGGGGCGTGGTAGAGGAGATGAGATATTCAGTATTAAGATTTTTTTTTTTTTGGCTGAGTTGGGTCTTTGTTGCTGCGTGCAGGCTTTCTCTAGTTGGGGCGAGTGGGGGCCGTTGAGGTGCGCAGGCTTCTCATTACAGTGGTTCTCTTGTTGTGGAGCACGGTCTCTAGGTGCGCAGGCTTCAGTAGTTGTGGCTTGTGGGCTCTAGAGTTCAGGCTCAGGAGTTGTGGCACACAGGCTTGGTTGCTCCATGGTATGTGAGATCTTCCCGGCCCAGGGCTTGAACCCATGTCCCTTGCATTGGCAGGTGGATTCTTAACCACTGCACCACCAGGGAAGCCCTTAAGAGTTTTTACTAAAATAATGAACCATGTAGTTCAGTTACAATTTATGTAGCATTGTAATGATACAAAGACTCAGTGAAGATATTCTATGGTAAAGTTTTATGACATTTAAGCACATGGACTAGGAAGTCACAACTGTTAGGCTAACACACGCAATTCCCAAATACAAACAATCATTTTATAATAAAAATAGGTACAAAACACTTACATATTCTCACATGGTTCTGATATAACTTTTGCTTTGTTTTCTGACTACTGTATTTATTTACGTATTTAATACTTTCTATAGTGCTGTTTATTATGTCACAGTTACAGAAAATTAATTCCCTCATAAAATGATACCCATGAAAGCATGATTCCAAGATTCTTTAAAGCATAGACTTTTCCCCTGAATGTCAATTTTCTGATACCAATGTAGCTGAATTTCATACCAACAACATCCCCACAATTAAAACATATGCAGAAGTTCCTATTTATTCTCTCTGGGCTACATTCAATTGACATTCATCGGGAAAGGTATTTCCTCCTGTCTGGCATTCTATGCAGTACCGCTCTCTGATAAGTAATAAGTTGTGATTCTGAAAAGAAAACAGGTCCACATCTACTGCAGTCTTAAGGTTTCACTCCTATGTAAACTCTGGAGTGTAAGGAGCTATTTCCTTTCAATGACAACTTCTGGATATTGTTTGCATGTTTCTTCACAATTTCTCTCTATGAGTTTTCTGATGTAAAAGGAGGCTGAACTTGTGGGAGAAAGTTTTCCAACACTCACTGCATCCATAATGTTTCTCACCCGTGTGAATTCTTTGATGTATAATAAGATGTGACCTCTGGGCAAAAGATTTCTGACATTCGCTGCATTCGTGGGGTTTTTCTCCTGTATGTGTTTTCTGATGTAAAACGAGGCTAAACTTGATAGGGAAAGTTTTCCCACATTCACTGCATCCATAGGGTTTCTCTCCTGTATGGATTCTCTTATGAACGATGAGGCTAAACTTGTGACAGAAAGCTTTCCCACATTCATGGCATTCATAAGGTTTCTCTCCTGAGTGAATTCTCTGATGAATAAGGAGATATGACTTCCGGCTGAAGGCTTTGTGGCATTCACTGCACTCATAAGGTTTCTCTCCGGTGTGAGACCTCTGATGAATAGTGAGATGTGACTTTTGGGTGAAAGCTTTCTGACACTGACTGCATTCATAGGGTTTCTCACCTGTATGAGTTCTTTGGTGTAGGATGAGACTAAATTTGATGGAGAATGTTTTTCCACATTCACTGCATCCGTAGGGCTTCTCTCCTCTGTGAGTTCTCAAGTGAGTATTGAGGAGTGACTTTACACTAAAGCCTTTTCCACAGTCACTGCAATTATATGGTTTCTCTCCTGTGTGAGTTCTCTGATGTCTAATGAGCTCAGATCTCTGGATGAAGGCTTTCCCACATTCACTGCATCCATAAGGTTTTTCCCCTGTATGTGTTTTTTGATGTAAAATGAGGCTAAACTTAAGGGGAAATGTTTTCCCACACTCACTGCAACCATAGGGTTTCTCTCCTGTGTGAGATCTCTGATGAATAATAAGCTGTGACTTATTGCTGAAGCTTTTCTGACATTCTTCACATCTGTAGGGTTTCTCTTCTGTGTGAGTTCTTTGATGTAAAGTGAGTTGTGACTTATCGCTGAAGCCTTTCTGACATACATGACACTCAAACCATTTCTCTCTTGTGTGAGTTCTCTGATGTTTATTAAGGCATGACTTATCAGTAAAGGCTTTCCCGCATTTGTTGCACCCATAGGGTTTCTCTCCTGTATGGGTTCTCTGGTGTAAAATGAGATGGGACTTCCGCCTGAAGGCTTTCTGACATCTACTGCATCCAAAGGATTTCTCTCCTGTGTGTGTTCTTTGATGCTTAATAAGGTCTGACTTCTGAGAAAAGGCTTTCCCACAGTCACTGCAGTTATCGTGTTTCTTTGCTGTTTGAGTTTTCCAATATTTAATAAGCTGTGACTTATGGCTGAAAACTTTCATATGTTGATTATATTCATTGTATTTTTGTCCAGTATGAATTTTCTCATGCTTAGTGTAAAGAAATAATTTGTCATATTGAATAAATTCAACTTCATTTCTTGCATAGCTTTTATTCTGAGTAATACACTCTAGATTAGGTTTCAGATGTTTCCCAAGTATGTCAAGTGTATGAGATCTTTGTGCTAAGGAGATATCAAGGTTTAAGCTCAGAGAAGATATTTTTCCAAATGTATTATCTTTGTGGTAACTCTCCGTAGTTTCCAGGTTGCCATGGTTTCCTTTGTGCCAGTCTCTATGATTATCAACTTGCCATGTGTCTTCTAGAAACAGACCAATGAATCCATAATGACCATGTAATAGAAGGAGTAGAATCTCAGCAAAGGCCAAAGAGAGAAGAGGAAAGGAGACTGTGGGTATATACCTAAAGTCTGTGACATTTATAAGTGAAAGGAGATAAAGAAAATGAAAAAGAAAAAAAAAAAAGAAGGAATAAACTACAAGAGGCATGAGAGATACACAGAATGGGAAGAAGGGAGAATTTATGAATGCTTGAGTATATAAGAAAAGAGGGCTATAACCATGGATTAGGGAGGTAGAGACAAGAAGGCAGGTAAACTGAGGATAACAAGGAGGAAGATTATTTAGGAGAGCAAGTTCCAAGATGGACTAGAGAGGGATCTGATCAAAATATCTAAAATAAGGAAATGTGCTTTTTAAAATCAGGCAAAAGAGACTTAATACGGAGAGATTAGAAAGTGGAGTCATGGCGTTTTCACTGCCGAGGGCCTGGGTTCGAACTCTGGTCAGGGAACTAAGATCCCGTAAGGGGCACAGTGCGGCCAAAAAAAAAAAAAAAAAAAAGTGGAGTCAATGTTAATGTATATGGGAGCCCATGCCAGCTGTTCTGAGTCACATTCAAAGCTTAAAAATTTCAAGATTTCTCCAGACATTTGAGAGGTACCTCCCTCTTTCTGGACAACTAGGATTTTAACTTCCTTTTATCCCACAGGGCTATTTTTTCACTCACCTGGGTGAATCTGACTCTGGCTTTCTTCCTCTATTATCCGTGGTGTTTCTTGTTCCAACCGGTAGAATGCATCTGTTTTGGTAACTTGATACCCTACTCGAGGGGAATTACAGAGGACCCATGGACCCAAATACAAGCCCTCTGTAAACTGGGAAAGGTTACATTTAAGGGGCTGAACAAATTGCACCTCAGCCAAGTAAAGAACTTTTGCTTTGGAAGTGAGAGAAAAATACTGTTAGAGGCCACAGGGTACTGAAATCTATGATGTATGAAACTCAATTCTAAGAAAGTAAGGCAGTTGTAAGCCTCCACCCCTTTCATCCCTGAGAAAGAAAAGGCAATCCGCTGCCTACATTACCCAGGGAACGCTCTCCTTACCCACTGATACCAAGTTGATATAATTTTCCAACATCACATCTTGATACAGGTTCTTCTGAACACGGTCCAGTAGCTGCCACTCCTCCCAGGTGAAAACCACAGCCACATCCTTGAATGATAGTGAGCCCTGTAATAGAACATTCCTATTCATCCTAAAGGGATCATCATTGGTTCATAATAGGAAGATAAATAGGAAATTCTTATTACTTTTCCCATGGTAAGCTATTTGACTTCTTTCTATGTAACTAGTTTTGCATTATACTTTGTAGGAAAACCAATTTTTTTACTTAAAATATCCTATATTTGTGCTAACATCCAATCATTCACTGACTCACATGTTCATCCATTCACAAAAAAAGGAGTAGAATAGAGAACATGCTTAAGTCCTTTAATCTAGGAACCCACACAACCTGTGTGTATGCACCTATATGTCAGACAGTATATCAAGCGTTCCTTTGTAAATAAGTCTCACTTCTACCCTGAAGGAACACACTAGCTTGCAAAGAGAGAGATGTAAGTGCACAAGAGAACAATAGATTTATACATGTCAAGTAAGTATATATAAATATATACCATGTGGGCATCAATGGGGAGAAGAAAAATTGTAAAGGGTAAACTTCACAGAGGTGAATCTGGAACTAATTCTTATGAGATCAAGTCTATGTTTTACGGCGAATTGCAGAGGGAAGAGGTGGCATGGCATTCCAGAAAGAAGTAATATGAATGATAGCACAGTGAAAACATGAGCATTCAAAACACTGAAAATACGTTTCCTCCTAAGTTGTGAAATTAAATGACTGAATTAGAGCAGGTGGTGTACTCAAAACATTTTCCACTTATTATTATTTGTTAGTTATATACTGATAATGGAGAGACTTCCAAATAAGTGGTTAAGTGTATATATGTTAAAAGAAAGTATATAAACTCTAACATTAATTATGACAATGTGTATATTTAGGTACTGTGTAGTAAAGCAGACCTGGGTTGCCCAAACCCTGTACATTCCAAAGAAAGGCCTGTCCTTGATTTGCTCCTGGGAGATAACTTTGAACCCCTGAAATATCCAGCCTGATGAATGTTTTTATATTCCTGAGGTCTTGGGCTACACTATGTCAGTGTTTTTTGTGTTTTGATATATAGTTGATTTACAGTGTTGTGTCAGTTTCAGGTGTACAGTAAAGTATTTCAGTTAAAAATATATGTGTAGGGCTTCCCTGGTGGTGCAGTGGTTGAGAGTCCGCCTGCCGATGCAGGGGACACGGGTTCATGCCCCGGTCCGGGAAGATCCCACATGCCGCGTAGCAGCTGGGCCCGTGAGCCATGGCCGCTGAGCCTGCACGTCCAGAGCCTGTGCTCTGCAACAGGAGAGGCCGCAACAGTGAGAGGCCCGCGTACAGCAAAAAACAAAACAAAACAAAACAAAACAAAACAAATATATATGTATGTGTGTACATATATACATATATATATTCTTTTCCATTATAGGTTATTACAAGATATTGAATATATTTCTCTGTGGTATACAGTAGGTCCTTGTTGGTTATCTATTTTCTATATAGTAGTGTGTATATTTTAACCCCAAACTCCTAATTTATCCCTGCCCGCCCCCCTTTTCCCCTTTGGTAACCCTACATTTGTTTTCTATGTCTGTGAGTCTTTCTGTTTTGTAAGTAAGTTCATTTGTATCGTTTTTTTAAAAATTCCAAACCTGGAAGCTCCTGGCTCTGTGTATCTTTTGCCTTTGCTGATTTTAATTTGCATCTTTTCACTTTAATAATCCATAACTGTGAGTATAACTGCTTTCTTGAGTCCAGTGAGTTCTTCTAGAGAATCATTGAGCTTGAGGGTGAGCCAGGGACCTCAACTCAAATTCATATGAATTCATATTTACATATGTAACTAATGACATGGGAAGTCAGAATAATACACATAAACGTTTTTGGATTATTTATCTTGGTGGTAGAGAAAAAGCACTGATGGAGGACATAAGGGTTTAGCTCTATAAACTTCTAGACTATTTGAAACTTTGACACTGAGATATTGGATATTTTTAAAAGAAAGAGGTTAAGTATTAACTATGAACTGAGAGTTTATACTACATTTTTGGGTGTGAAGAGATCATGATGGGAATATTCTAAGACTTTGCTAGTAAAGGTAACTTGGAACTGTTCGTTAATTAATATAGACTGGGATTTCTTAACCTTGGCACTATTGACATTTAGGGGTTGGATAATTCTCTGTTATGGAGACTTTTTTTTTTTTTTTTTTTGTGGAGGCTTTGTGCATTGTAGGATGTTTAGCAGTGTCCCTGGCCTCTATCTACTAGATCCCATTAATATCGCTCCCCAGTCATGACAATCAAAAATGTCTCCAGATATTCTCAAATGTGCCCTGGGGGGACAAAATCATCCCCAGATGGGAACCACTGATTTAAATAAAAAACTGAATTTTGAGGACTGTTAGTGGAAGACCATTTGATAGTCACAGAATCCATCCATTCTTCTTGATAATCTAGGTTTCACCCCAGGCCACCAGGAGGTCATGGATTTGGGCTACACTGTTTTGAAACCCTGAAGCACTCTGATCACTCTGATTTTGGCTTTGGCAGGACACCACTGGCTTATCTGAGGACTGCTGAGAAATAACCAAACGAAACTTACCACTTTATCAGTGGCTTGCACTGAAGGCACTGAGCACCATATGATCAAAATAATAACCCATCAAAGAAATTTCTTCCTACTTCAGGGACATGAACTATTTCACTTTCCTAGAAGAGATTTCTCCTTAAGGCAAAACAAATCACCAGCAAGTTTTTCATTATAGCCATGTGGTAAATTATATTTCCCAAAGAAGACCACAATAGTTTATCTCCCATTACAAAAAACCTTCTGCAAACCTTCTTCCACTCCCCATCAAGAGGTGGACCCTATTCCCTTCCCCTTGAATCTAGCTGGTCTTAGTGACTTACTCTTAACCAATAGCGTGTAACAAAATGAAAATGCTAACTTCCAAGGGTAAGGCAGAAAGGCAGTGTAGCTTCAGTCTGTTTCTCGCAGGATACAGCATCATACTGTGAGAAGTCCAAGCTACATGGAGAGGCCATGCATAAGTGCTCTGGTCAAAAACCTCAGCTAAGCCTAGCTTTTGAGTCAAGTGATCCTGGAAAAAGACATGGGAATGAAGAAGCCTCCAGATGATTCCAGTCTCCAACTTTTTGAGTCTTCCCAGCTGAAGTTCCAGACATCATGGTGTGTAAGACAAGCTGTACAGTAAAGGATTAGCACAGAAAGTCTGTATTGTCCATATCCTGCACATGCCAAAGAAAGGTCTGGCTCTTGCCAGTTTATGGGAAGTAACCTCTAAGCCCTTGAAATATCTGTTTACACAGGAGCATTGGGCCACACCAAATAGTCTATTGCTATCAATGTGATTTATGGTGGAGGCCTTGGGTCACACTGTAGCAACTTGACTTCTGAAAGGGCTGGACATAAGGTCAGCCATTGCCTATGTAACCAACCTCATATAAAAAGCCTAGACACTAATTAGCAATACCCAATATGCGTTGTTACAAATCATTGCTGGGAAAATAAAACAATGTCCACATGACTCTGTCTGAGAGGGAACAACTGGAAGCTTCTGCCTGGTGTTTCCTGGACCTGGCCTTGTGCACCTTCCTCTTTTGCTGATTTTAATCTGTATCCTTTTGTTGTAATAATCCATAACTGTGATTATAACTGCATTGCTGAGTACTGTTGAGTTCTTCTTGTAAATCACTGAACCTGAGGATGGCCTTTGTAACCCAAAAACATAAAGCCATCACCATAGGGTCCTGTCTCACTTTCTGACCCACTGAATCCATGAGGATGATCAAAATAAACGTTTACCACTAGACTTTGGGGTGGCTTGTTAGGCAGCAATAGATAACTGGAACGGGGGATACTAGAGACAAGTTTGTGCTCAATTTTATTAAATATTTAGAGCTCACAGGCTATAATCTATGTGTTAACTTTAAACAATTTGTATAAACATATGACTTACATATTCTCATTGCGTCCTTACTGTGAAGTTGATCTTTTGTCTCAGTCCTTTTTCCTGAATTCTGACACTTATCTTTTCATGCTGATCTGGTATAGTGTAGTCTTCGTAAATATTGAATAAACATATATTTTAAATATATGTATTTAACCTCCTAAAATCCACTGGAAAGCCAAATGGAAAATAAATATACAAAAAAACCCAACTCACTTGGGACTTGAACATTTTCTGGAGCCCTTAGGAACAACCAGCAACTCTAATATCTGCTCTATTGTTGATTCTGGTCTCTTCCCTGAAGCTCCAGTATGGAGTCTCTGGTGAAGGATGTAATGTTGATCTTGGTACCTTCAGTTCCTTCCTTCATTGGAACTACTTCATCCCAGGAAGCCAAGACCTGGGGGATTACAGAAATTCACTGCTGTAATAAACTATAACTGGGAGCATAATATTTTTCTGAGTTGTGTGCGTCCTTATTTGTATGTGTGTATGTATTTTAGATATACACACATATAAAAATCTAAAATTTAATTACGTTTTCTTCAGGTGGTTAATGTGATAAAGAAAAAAAGTAACATGTATTATTGGATGGTTTATTTTACAACAAACTAACTATTTTATAATAAAGAAACATCAACAACAAAGCTATCTTCATTAAATTATGTAATTGTGCTAAAATTATTAAAAACTAGATCTACATTTAGAGAAGGACCATTATATAAAGAAATTTAAAAAAAGAAGAAAAATTTAAAAGCCTAAAATCCAGAGAAATGGTATATATATACTGGAATACTGCTTGCTAAAACGTGTCTTTGGTACTTACTATGTGCTAGGTACTCTAACTATATGAGTAGTTAGTACTGAGTTTTTTTTAAACAAATGGGAAAAGAATCACAGGTTGAGAAATGCCCAAGTTCACATAGTAAGTGGCAGAATATGGAGAAAAACCTAGGTCTGCCGAAATCCAAAGTCCCTATTCTTTTCTCTGAGTTAAACTTAACTGCAGCTGACTGCTTACCTGGAAAACCTACAAGAAGCACTTTAAACACATTAGTAATAAGAGTTCAGTAAGGAAATGAAAAAAAAATTTTTTTTAATCATCTACTTTTATACCTATAAAATAAAAGTAATTCAAAGTTCAAGGAAGCGACTTGTCTGGTGGTCCAGCGGTTAAGACTCTGCGCTCCCAGTGCAGGGGGACCGGGTTCAATCTCTGGTCAGGGAACTAGATCCTGCATGCTGCAACTAAGAGCCTGCAGGCCGCAACTTAAAAAGATCCGCATGCCACAATGAAGATCCCGCACGCCGCAGCTAAGACCTGGCACAGCCAAGTAAATAAATAAATATTAAAAAAAAAATAGTTAAAGGGAAAGAGAAGCTATTTGTAACGGCAGCAAATATAGATAAGATCTAGGAATAAACTTAACGAGCAATGTCCAGATCTATATGAATATTTTAAAGTCATGTCTATCCAAGTTATTGCAAAGATTTAATATAACTTCAGTCAACATTGCAACGAGATCCACATTATAGAATACTGTGCAGCTATCAATAAGACTTTGTTCCAAAAGTCAGTAATCTGGAACAATTTTATCGTATAAGGTTAACTTTCTTTTTTGAAGGTTAAGTTTCTTTAAAAAGACAAGTTATAAGCCATTTATGCAGTGTTATCACATCTTTGTAATAAAATGAGTAACAGAAAAGTTTGGAAAAGGAAACATATCAAAATTTTAACAACGTGTATTTCTGGCTATCAAGATTTTGGATGTGGAAATGTCCTCTCGTGCATCAGAAGGTCCAAAAAGGGAGGATCCCAGAGAAATATGCGGTAAATTTGAAAACTAGAGGGCCAGATACTACATCTTTCGTAAAAGCATTTTACCTTAGATTTTATTTAGATCTTGGTCATTACAAAGCACCGTGGAGACAGTGAGAGGAGGAGGTGATTTAGAGCAGAGGTCCCCAACCTTTTTGGCACGAGGGACCGGTTTCCTGGAAGACAATTTTTCCACGGAAGTGGGGTGTGGTTCAGGCGGTAATGTGAGCGATGGGGAGCAGCCGATGAAGCTTCGCTCGCTTGCCCGCCGCTCATCTCCTGCTGTGCGGCCCCGGGAGTTGGAGCTTGATTTAGAGGACAGAGGATGTTGGAAAGCAGGTTTTGAAGAAGGCACTAATGTAGTCTATGAGAAGTCATTGGGCCTTAAAACCCCCAAAGCCCTCCAAAATGCAGAGACTGCTCAAGCTCCAACTCCCATAAATCTCTCAGGTAACAATGCCTAACTACATCATACCCAAAATATGGGCCACATGGCTACTTCATAGTTCATGACTTCTAACAGATTATCATTAGCCTATCCAGACCCAAACACCCAGATCCCCATGACTCTCAGTGACCACTGGAGACCCTCAAAGAAAAGAAACAAAGCTGCCCCAAGCACTAACCTCCCCACAAGGCCACCCCATTCACTGGCCTTGGGGTGATTTGGGGAAGGATACCCCAATCACCGACCCCCTCCCCTAAGTACATCGCAAACACTCACTAAGCCAAGGACATCAAACACGTTGAACTGCCAACCAAGTATGTCTCAATCACTGACCTCCCTTCATGGACACTCCCATTAGTGAACCTTCCCAAAGACGTCCCAATCACTGACTTATGTACCAAGGATTCCCCAGTCACTGACCCTCCTGGGATGCTCCAATCGCTGACATCCCTCTAAGGCTGTCCTAATAACTGATCTTCCCCCAGAAGACCTTTTCAGGCTCTGACACACCCTCAAAGACACCCCAATCCCTGACTTCCTTCAAGGGATACCCGATCACTGACCATTCACCCCCAATCAACCTTTCCCCGAAAGATGCCCCAATCACAGACTTGTCCCCTAAGTGCATCCCAATCACTAGCCCACACCCTAAATCATGCCAAACACTGATTTGCCTCCAAGACCGCCCAGTCACTGACCTCTCCTATAAATGCTAACCCCAAGCCATCCCAATCTTTCTGCATGCTACTCCAATACCCTGAGCATCCCCAGGGCTGCCCCATTTCCTACCATCCTACTCCCTCAATAATGGAATGCATCCCCTGCCCTACAAGGTCTTGCTCCTCCCACAGACTTCCCGTATCCCTCCCCTGCCTCCGCAAAGCCCAACCTGATTCTGCTCCCAGAACGCGAAACTGAGACCCCTTAAGAGATCCTTCGCGCGCCAGCTGGGTGGGTACAAATAGGGACAGTCCATTACTTTCTTCAGATTCACAAACCCGGCTGTTCCACCTCGCAGGTCAAGTTTATCCTCTGTAGCACCCGAATCTGCAGGCTGCCAACCATCACCCCGGGGCGTCCTTCCACCGGCCAAGAGGCCGTTTAACTATCGCCTCTTTTAGACAAAGACACTATGACAGAGTATGGCGGCGCCCTGTTAGCTGATTTATGTGGGACCCGCCATCTTGGAAAACCAGCCGTACAACCACTTTTCCTGCCCCACAAAACTTGCCTGCGTTATGTCAATCGCTAGCGTCGCAAAGGGTAATACGCATGCTCTAGCCCATCTCCACCGGATTCAGGTCTCTTCCCGGTAAGGTGTCCCAAGCCCAAAGATGTCTGCCTCCGCTTTGCAACTGGTACCTTACGAAGCTACATAACATCAGAGCGGGCGCAGCCATGCTGAAAAAGGTGCTCAAATCCGTAAGGGAAAAGGAGTCTTCCTTTAGGGAGTTGGGAGCAGGTGGAGCGACTTGCAGGAATGCTTCTGAAGAAAGGTTTAGGGTCTGGAGAAGCCAAGGTGGTAGAGGAAGGTAGCATGCCTCACTGTGGGCACAGAGTAAACAAATTTAGTTGAAGGAAAAGATCTTCTTCAGCCAAAATTGGTGGTGGAAGTTTGGTGACACCTCCAGGGTGAAAGGTGAGAGGGCTGTAGAGAGGGTGGAGCTAATAGTGAGGGAGGGGTTATGTTTCTGACTGAGGTGGAAGGTGGTGAAATTTCTGGTGGAAGACCAGAAATTGTTGGTAGAAATTTCTGTGCAGGCTTTCTGTCAATTCAAATGTTTTCATATAATTTTTCTCATGAAGAAATTATTAGAATTGGAATTGTTGAGTCAAAGAGAAGGAAAATTTTTAATTGGATAGATTTTTCCGGATTGTTGTCCAAACGTGTTTTGTTAGTGAATACACTTTACTGGCTGCTATCCAGCTTCTTCCAAGAACTCCAACTGAAAAGTAATAGCTAGTTTTTGTTAAGTGTATACACATTTTTTTTGAATAGGGGACATGTTCATGCATAATAATGGCATTATCTTGCTTAATATTCTGAAAGCCATTGATGGTGGACATAAATATTACCCTCATTTTATATATGGGGAAAAGGGCTAATTCTATCAGAGTGCCTATTTTCTAACCACCTCATCAACCTTTTAATTTTGCCCAACCTAAGAGCGACTAAAAATATTATTTTATTTTATTAATTGTTTATTTACTGGTATTATTTTTTTCTGTTTTAGGTTGGTTATCTTCTTCTTTTTTTTTTTTTTTTTTTGTGGTACACGGGCCTCTCACTGTTGTGGCTTCTCCCGTTGCGGAGCACAGGCTCCGGACGTGCAGGCTCAGTGGCCATGGCTCACGGGCCCAGTCGCTCCGTGGCATGTGGGATCTTCCCAGACCGGGGCACGAACCCGTGTTCCCTGCATCGGCAGGCGGACTCTCAACCACTGCACCACCAGGGAAGCCCGGTTATCTTCTTCTTAATCATACTGTGGATATTTATGACTATCAATTCAACTTCCATTCTCCCCATGTCTAAGCAACCACTGATTTACTTTCTGTCTCTATAGATTTACCTATTCTGGACATAAGTTCAGTCATATAATATTTAGTCTTTGTAACTGGCTTCTTTCACTTAGCATAATGCTTTCAAGGCTCATCCATGTTGTAGCATGTTTCTGTACTTCATTCCTTTTTATATCTGAATAATATTCTGTTGTATGGATGCAGCACATTTTATTTTTCCCTTCATCGGTTGATGGATATTTGAGTTGTTTCCACTTTTGGCTATTATAAATAATGCTGCTGTAAACATTTGTGTACAAGTTTTTGTGTGGACATATGCTTTTATTTCTCTTGGATATAAACCTGGAGTGAAATTGCTGGATCATATGGTAAATATGTTTACTGTTTGGGGAACTCTAAGACTGTTTTCCAAAGTAGCTGCACAAAAGGAATACCAACTAAAGGAAAACTGTTTCTTCTACCCTAGGGTACTTCTCACAACAAAAGTTTGGTGGAGTTCATCCTACCAACTCCATTTTAAATGAGGTTTCTGTTTATTAATTTTCACGTGATGATAATGGAGTTTTCATTTGGGGGTACTGTCCGTGGTGTCCTGAAGGATGCTTCAAACACCTCTCCCTACGAACAGAAACAACCCTTTTCACACAAGCATTTCCTTTTTCCCATTCTTCCAATAGAGTTATATCTTAATTATGGTTGGATCAGATTTAGTGTTTACATTATGATGACTATGTAAATACTACATATAGTTCAGCCACTAGTATACTATGATTACTTTTCCTTTCTTGTACAACTTTTTTTTCTCCCTGGAGTTGTCTTATTTACTCCTTACAGAATTTCTGGCCTTTTGGTTCTCAGAAAGCTCCGCACTTGTTATTGGCTCCACCGCTGGCAGAAGAGAAGCGGGGTGTCACGTGTGAAAAACTCACCCCACCCCTGGATTCCCTCTTCCCATTGGCTCATGACTACTCTCCTCCCCTTCACTGGGCGGTAACCATGTTCCACCCCCAAATGATGTATGCTAGGTTTCTGCCAGTTGCTGTTTTTTTTTTTTTTACTTTCTTTGACGGCGTTATGCTGTCCCCGTTACCGCGAGTGCTTCTCCAGACTCTTTTCTGTCCTCAAAGTCATCCTATCACCGTCCACACTGAGCCAGAAGCGTCCTCGGGGTATTTGCCTTTCGTCTTATATGTTTTCTCCTTTTCCTTTGGCTGTTTGTTGGTTTTTGTACGGACACCTAACTTCTAAGATGGCTGTGCCCACTGTGTCGTTTCCCAATCTTCGTGCAAAGTGGATTACTTTTCCCCCCAGCCCGCTGAGGCGGACGTATCCTACCCCGTTTCCCTTGTGTGAGCTCGAGTTTCTGAAAATCCGTGCAGTTTGCGGCGCAGGGTTTAAGTGGGGGTACTTTGGATGGCTTTTATCCGTTCCGTGCCTTCCGTGGCTACTTGGACAAAAACTGCCACTTCGCTTTCTGTACGGCGAGTCCTGAAAGGTGGCGGCCCCGGGATCCGTGGCGAGATGGGCGCAGACATTATCTCCGTGCCTGCTCCGTACAAACGCTGCGTGGCCCTTGTCGGCAGCCGTAGTCCGGCGCGGAGTCCGGGCGAAGGTGCAACAGTAAAAGAATTCACGGAAGTGCGGATTCTAGGAGATAGCGGTGGGATCAGGAGAAAATCGGGACCGTGTGTGGATCTCTGCGTGGAATAGGATGAGGGAAACGAGGTGTCTGTGGGCGTCCGGGTGGGGTGGAGCCGTGGGGTCCGTAGAGGGAGAGGAAGCAAGTGGAAGTCGGTGACTGGGGTATTTATGATTGGGGTGACGGAGTCAGTCCTGAAGGATTCTGGTGTTAGTGATTACAGGCCAGTCGAAATCTAGGATTGAAAGTCCGTAATCAGAGTTTTGTGTCTGTCTGCAGTGCTCTGTGATTGAGGACTGCGGTAGGGAATGACTTTTGTCAATGAAAGCGGTGTCTGGTTTGGAGTCGGGATTTAGTAGCGGGCTCAATGACAGGAGTGGGGGTCTCATGGTCAGCGAACCTGGGCATCTAGTCCAGGTTTAGGGATTATTCCGAGTGTATGTGACCAGTGGTTGCCGTGGGTGGTCCAGGTGTGTCAGTCGTTGAGAAGTTTGTGAGAGCTGAAGCTGGTCGGTGGGTGGGTGTTTTCAAACGTGACTTTCTCCTTCAGTTCCTCAAGTCCAAGGCCTCGTTTGCCAATCGCCTTTGGCTTTCCACATCTTCTCTCGACCCCGTAGAAATGAAAGCGTTGTTGGAGATCGAGGATTAAGCACACGTAAAGTGGTAAGGTTTCTACTAAAGATGAGGATTTTGCCCTTCCTGCAAGTTTACTGCGTGTGTGTATACACACACTTGTAAATATTTCCTTTCAGAGTTGTTCTAGCACAAGTAAAATAACATCTCTATTACCCCAATTCTGTTCTCCAACGATAACGTTTGTTAAATTTTCCATATAGTTCCTTTTAGTCTTCATTTTTCTATGCTTGATTTTCACAATTCCAATAAATGCCGAAATTTTAGTATAATTTGCCTCATCATTTAATTTCCTATCATAAACATTACTAATAAATATATCATAAATTTTTTTTCTGTAAGAGTTGTTTTTAAGAATTTCTACAGATACCAAGAGACAAACCTGTTCCATTAATGACTGGAATCACTCAATATGTGCATTCATTTAGATAGAATTTAAATGCTTAAATATTCATTTATCACTTCTGAGAACAGGTTATGATTCTGCATTTACATAAGGGTGTGGTTCCCTGTCCCTCATCTCCACCATGATTTTTAATTTTTTTGCCATTGTGAATGGTGTCTTTCTACTTTCGATCTTTTTATTCACTTTTAATTTACTATTACACAGAAGAGTAATTACATTGAAAAGATTTGTTTCTGCTCACCCTACTGATCTCATTATTACAAGCTTTCCCCCCTCCCATGATTTTACTATGAAAAATTTCAAACATATAGCAAGGTTTAAAGAACTATACATTTGAGTTCCTGCCTGCTTGCCACGTGGATTTTATCATCATGATTTTATTGAGTTTCCTTTATCGTGTATGTATCCGTATATCACTCCTCTAATCATCATCAATCCACCTTTTTACATTTTTTTTTTTTTTTTTTTTTTTTTGGTGGTACGCGGGCCTCTCACTGTTGTGGCCTCTCCCGTTGCGGAGCACAGGCTCCGGACGCGCAGGCTCAGCAGCCATAGCTCACGGGCCCAGCTGCTTTGCGGCATGTGGGATCTTCCCGGACCGGGGCACGAACCCGCGTCCCCTGCATCGGCAGGCGGACTCTCAACCACTGCGCCACCAGGGAAGCCCCTTTTTACATTTTTGAGGGTATGTTTTATTGTAAGTTGCAGATATTTATACATTTCCTGTAAATATTTTAGTAAGCATATAATTAGAGTTCTACACATAGCTTTTTTCTAGTAACAGCTTTTTAAAT
Source organism: Phocoena phocoena (assembly GCF_963924675.1). Taxonomy (NCBI): domain Eukaryota; kingdom Metazoa; phylum Chordata; class Mammalia; order Artiodactyla; family Phocoenidae; genus Phocoena; species Phocoena phocoena. The sequence continues at coordinate 5,590,307 of NC_089238.1, read as the reverse complement.
TCATACACCGTACAATTCATCCACTTAAAGCATACAATTCAGTGGTTTTTTTATTGTAATCACATTCCTTGAACTTGTTTTATATAATGCATGTTTTTATACTTTTACTAAATGTGTATATGTCCACAAATAGTAATCTTTGTTGTATGTGCTTTAATTTTTTCTCTTGGTTTTCCTTTGTTTGTTTCTTTCACATAATGACGATTAGTGAAGATGGTTCAATGACTTTAAACAGGTCCATGAGCACACATGGTTTCCAAGGAATAGCTGTCCAGGTCCTCACCTTTTATATGTTCTCTTTCCAAAAACTGGTCTGTGATAATCCCCCTGCCGCGGGGGCATCGTGCTGTGCTGGTTCTCCTTTCCCATCTCCCCTTTCACAGTCACCCCACTTCCACTTCACAGAAGGAAGAAACAGTACCCACACATTCACAACCTTCTATTTTATTGCTCCAGGGTGTAATAGCCTCTGGGACCCCAAATAAAGGAACAGATGGCTTTGAAATCAGGTGGGTGACAGTGGCAGTGACAACATCTGGGCCCAGAGGAAATTTACACTCAAAGTGAATTTATTTTTCAGCTCACAGGTCGTGGTTCCTGGAGCAAGATACATCATGTGATGTGAGAAGGTTTCACGACCTGGATATCACCATTTGTGGGGACATCACTGCCTGGAGACTAAGATTTCTAACCAGAAATTTAGGGCAGTTCAAGAAGAGGCTCAGGAGACATCCTAGCTTTGGCTGTTTCCCAATAACAGATGAAAATGATCAAGGACCAGGTGATTTCTGGTTTGTCTTATTCTTTCCTTCATTCTGTGATTGAGTTCTGGGGGGACTTTAAAATGCAATTGAATTCAACAGAAATAACAAATTGGAAAACTAGAATTTGTGCAGAAATAAATTTAGATTTAAATTCAACATCAAGGCAAAGTAGCATCAGAAATATATTGTTTGTGGGACCTACACTAAATGACTAATGTTGGAATATCTTCTGTGATTGGAGTATCCAGTGGGTTACATGCGCTGTCGACTCATGTCTAATAGCTCTGACGGTCACCACAGCCAGAGACTCCTGATGATGACGGGATAGACATTGACTCTGAGGAGAAAGCCGACCAGTTCCTCAGAGGATGTCACTGTATATTTCATGGCACTCAGGTCTTGGGACTTTTCAAATGGTTCATCCTAGAGGTGATATGGCAGACAGTGTCCTTAACCACAACCTTCTCATAAATGAAAAGCTGGTTCTCCAGAGATCCCTTTGGAAATAGACCAAGAAAACTCAGCGGGCACAGTGCTTCATGGGACCATAGCAAGGTGACCCATGGACCCAACCTTGTAGTGGTCAGGGTTAGCTTGGGAGTAAAACCTAGATGACATAAGAAAATGAAAGGGTTGCATGACTTTCCAAGGTCCTGTATGAACAGGTGATCGAACAGGTGTTTGAGTACAGATTTGGCAGGAGGGAGTTGAAAGTATCTGTGTCTGGTAAAGTTGTTGCGATCTCAGGGTTTGCTTTAGAACTTCCTGCTATTACACATAGAAAACAAACTTATGGTTACCAAAGAGGAAAGGGGCAAGGGGAGATAAATTAGGAATTTGGGATTAACAGATACACACTACTATATATAAAATACATGAACAATAAGGACCCACTCTGTAGCACAGGGAACTATATTCAGTATCTTATAATAACCTATAATGGAAAAGAATCTGCAAAAGAATAGACATATTCAATATGTATATGTATAACTGAATCACTTTGCTGTACATCTGAGACACTGTAAATCAATGATACTTAAATTAAAAAAAAAAAGAACTTCCAGCTATTGAAGGTAGTCCACCTCCCCTCCCTGTGTTCAAAGCCAAGTCCTACTGCTTCATCTTTCATTACCTTTAAAATTTTCATAATACAAATATGCGTGAATACATTTGTAAAACTCCAGTGATGACAAAGTACATCTAGTGAAAAAGTAAGAGTCCTCTTCCTACGCTTCTTTCCTAATCCCCTGGTGTCACTTAACAAATGTGCAGGAGTGTGTACTTCCAGTCACTGAGCTGTGTGTACATCTGTGTCTGTATGGATGTTTGCGGGTGGATCTAACTCAGCTCTTGGGTCTTTGGGTAGTGCCTTTCCATTACTGTATTTACTTTTTCATAAACTGAGCTGGGGAATGTGAGACCTCACTTTATCCTCTATATTTATTATTCTCTCTTTTATATTTTCCATAATTTTGTCCTTGTGCCGCATTTTGAGTAATTTCTTCATATCTACCTTCCTGTTTATTATCTCTTCAATGTATCTGATATGTTGTGAACCTGACTAGAAATGTAAATATAAATAATGTACCTATGTATATATGTACTTGTGTGTTTTTTGAAGGATGCTATTTATTTTCTTACTTTGAATAATGTTCTTTACTAGTCTCTCATTCTTTTAATATGTTTTAGAAAGGTGTTTTTATTCTTCCTAACATATAAAACATACTTAATATGTTGTATCTTCTTATTATTTTTTTTTTTCTGCGGTATGCGGGGCCTCTCACTGTTGTCGCCTCTCCCGTTGCGGAGCACAGGCTCCGGACGTGCAGGCTCAGCGGCCATGGCTCACGGGCCCAGCCACTCCACGGCATGTGGGATCTTCCCGGACCCGGGCACGAACCCGTGTCCCCTGCATCGGCAGGCGGACTCTCAACCACTGGGCCACCAGGGAAGCCCCCTGTTGTATCTTTTAATTATAGCGTCTGGAGTTTCTTCATGGTTGATTCTGATAATGGTTATGAAGATTCCTGGTGAATGTAGGAATATGTTTTGTTTGTCCTGATGTCATTAGAATATACTTAATACCTGGCAAATATGTACTCGCTACAAAAAAGAAATATATATATATATATATACAGCAAATGTTTTAAATATATATTGTATATGTTTCTAGTTTAGCAAGAGGATTAATGACTACTTATCACAGAAACTTCTGATTTGCTGAATGATGGTTGACTGTATAATTACAGAATATTTTGCAATACATAAGTTAGAACATGGATAGATTTTGCTTCTATGACAATGTAGTTTTAAAAAATCAGGGGCATTCCCTGGTGGTCCAGTGGTTAGGACTTGGCACTTTCACTGCCAGTCACCTGGGTTCAACCCCTGATCAGGGAACTAAGATCCCCCAAGCCTCGCAGCACAGCCAAATTTTTTAAAAAATTAAAAAATAAATAAAAATCAAAGCACCTCCGTATATAGATGTAGCCTAAATGGTGAAAAAGAGCAGAACAACTTCCTTCACTTGCCTTCCATTTCAGTAACGAGAGAAACACTCATATTAAACAGGACCGTGTTGTTACAGGGATCGCTGACGCTGGAGGATGTGGCCGTGGACTTCACGTGGGAGGAGTGGCAGCTCCTGGCCCCTGCTCAGAAGGACCTGTACCGGGACGTGATGCTGGAGAACTATAGCAACCTGCTGTCCGTTGGTGAGAACAGCTCCCCTTGGTCCCTCAGAGTCCCCAGTCAGTGGCCTCTCTTTCTTCAGCTTCTGAAAGTTTTGCAGTGTCCATGGTGCCCTGAAGTGGTAGATGAGTCTCAGTTCCTTCTCTGGTCCCAGACTAGAGTATAACGTGCCCTCTCCTGAGAGATGAGCCTTTCCTTTGCTGAGCCGCAAATTGCGTAGTTCGTAAAATGTAACATTCTTCCATGTTGGCAGACCACAGCCCAATTCAAGAGTCTGTCTCTCTTTCGTTTCCCACGAACAGGGTATCAAGCCAGCAAGCCGGATGCTCTCTCCAGATTGAAACGAGGAGAACCGTGGCCAGTAGAAGATGAAATCCACAGTCAAATCTGTCCAGGTGAGTAAGAGAACCAGCATTGAGCGGCCAAGGGAGTCATACTCTAATCATTCAGAGATGTCACAGCTGTGTATGTCTGAGGACATGGAAGCATAGCCTCCACCGAAGAGCTCTTTTTCTTTTAGTGGTGTCAAGGAACATATCTCTTCTTGGATTTGATCCCTATTTATTTCACCTGGGTCTTGATTTTTTTTTTTTCCAAGTTTCTTCTTAGAATTCTCAAATCTTAGAATTCTCAAATCTTCCCATCCTTCTTCCCCCAGCACTGTATCACTACCTGTTCCTTCTACTTGTCTTGCTATGAAATTCAATCTTGCACACCTCTCTCTAAAGAGAGATGTTTTGATTTCAGTGCTGTCTTCTGACAATTGCACCTTCTTGCCCCTTTGGATAATAATTGATTTCCATTCCTAACGTTCACGCCATCTTTGGAGGTTAGGATTTCAACGTATAAATTGTGGGGGGAACGTAAACGTTCAGTCTCTAGTACCTTCTGTTTCTTTCTTCATATATCCTGGCTGTGCTCGAGAAACCTCAGTCCTCCTCTTGTGTTTCTTCTTTGTTCTCACACCACTGCCACACTCACGGCACTTCTGACACCAGCAATTCTCTGTGACACCAGCTAAGTGTCCTACAGTTTAACTAAATTCTGACACTGTCTGCCTGGAGAAAGCATGAGATCCCACAGGTTAAGGGCTCCATCACACAAGACTTCCCTGACCTCCACTTCAGATGCCAAACACAAGTCCATATTGTTACCTGTGCTTCTGACCAACTGGCTGTAGACCGGAGCTTCCCAAGACTCCCTCCTCCTCAGGTTCAATTCATTTGCTAGAGTGGCACACAGAACTCAGAGAAACAGTTTACTTACTAGATCACCCGTTTGTTATGAAAGGGTTTAAGTCAGGAACAGCCAGGTGGAAGAGATGCACAGGGTACGGGGAAGGAGCGTGGAGCTTCCATGGCCTCTCTGGGTGTGATGCTCTCCCAACACCTCCTTCTGTTCAGCCATCTGTAGGCTCTCTGAACCCCGTAATTTTTAAAGGAGGCCTTATCGCCCTGGGCATGACTGATCATTAACTTCATTTCCAGCCCTTCCAGCAAATGCAGCCATGTGTGAGGGGGCTACGTTGTGCTCTTGGCAGCTAGGAATTTAGCTTAGGCCCCCTCATCTTACATCCTTTAGGAAAGGGAATGTCTCTGGTAAGATGCCTTAAAGCAGCTATATCAGCGATGTGGGTAGGTCCCTTGGGTGAATCGCATTCCATGAAGACAAAATAGCAAGGTCAGTAGCCTGAGGCAGGAGCGTGCTTTAGGAATCTGGAGGAAGCCTGTATGAGTACAGTGGAGTGAGTGAGACGGACAGTGGACGGAGAAAGTACGGAGATGACGGCAGTAAGGTAGTAGGTGGAGTTTGGAGTAGACAGGTCACGTAGGACCTTTCAGGGCCACTTCAAGGACTTGATTTTTTTGTTTGTTTTTTTAAGATTGTTTTGATGTGGATCATTTTTAAAGTCGTTATTGAATTTGTTACAATATCGCTCCTGTTTTATGTTTTGGTTTTTTGGCCGCGAGGCATCTGTGATGTTAGCTCACCGACCAGGGATTGAACCCACACGCCCTGCATTGGAAGGCGAAGTCTTAAAGCCCTGGACTGCCAGAAAGTCCGTGATTTCTTTTTAATTAATTAATTTTTTTGGCTGCACCATGCAGCTTGCAAGATCTCAGTTTCCCAACCAGGGATTGAACCCGGGCCACAGCAGTGAGAGCCCCGAATCCTAACCAGCAGGCCACCAGGGAACTCCCAAGGACTTCATTTTTTAAAAACAATCAGATGAGAAAACAGTAGGGCATAATATAATTTATATTTTAAATGATCACTTTGTGGGACTTCCCTGGTGGCCCAGTGGTTAAGACTCCATACTTCTACTGCAGGGGGTGCAGGTTCGATCCTTGGTCGGGGAACTAAGATCCCACGTGCTGCGTGGTGCGGCCAAAAAAAAATGATCACTTCGATATGGGAAAAGAATCTGAAAGAGAATATATATATATATATAACTGAATCACTTTGCTGTAGACCTGAAACTAACACAACATTGTAAATCAACTATACCCCCAATATAAAATAAAACATTTAAAAAATAAAATAGAATGATCACTTTGACTACTTTGTAGAAGGGAAGTTGAAGCCTGAAATCCAGTCAGTGTAGCCCACTACTGTAGTATAAGATAGAATGCTTGTCTTCAACCTGGGTAGAGGGGGTGAGGGTTAGTGAGCTTGGAAATATATTTATAAAGGAGAGAAGACATTTCCTATTGAAGTAGATAATGGGTTGAAAGAAAAATACAACTGAAGGATGACGCTAAGGTTCTTGGCATGAGTCTGGGGAAGAGTGGAGTCGCCATTTCTGAGATGAAGAAGGTGTATGGAGAAGGAGATGTGGGTTGAGAAATCAGGAGTTTTGTTTTGGCCATTGTAATTTAGACGTGTTTGTTCACATCACCTTGGATGCAAATGCTCTGTTGCATTTGGATCTACCCAAGGAATTCAGGGAGAGTTTAGGACTAGAGTTAGAAATGTGGACAGATTGAGATCTCCTATGGGATGAGTACAGATTAAGAAGAGACTTGGATTAAAAAAAAAAATTGTGGGCACTATACTCAATGTTTTGTAATAACCTATAAGGGAAAATAATCTGAAAAAGAATATGTATATATATAAAAATAAGGAGGATTCATATAGATAAATATATTTATATAAGTAAATTTATATAAATATAACTAAATATGTAACTAAATATATTTACAGAAATGAACTTATATAAATATATTTATAGAAATTATATAAATATGTAAATAAATATATTTATAGAAATAAATTTATATAAATATATTTATAGAAGTAAATTTATAGAAATATATAAATAAATATATTTATAGAAATCCTATACTAAGGATTTATATATATATATATATATATATATATATATATATATATATATATATATATATATATAAAATTGAATCCCTTTGCTGTACACCTGAAACTAGCACAATGTTGGAAATCAACTATACTTCAATACAAAAATAATAAAAAAATGAAAAATAAAAACAGTAGAATTGAAAAAAATTGCTATATGTATACAAACATCAAATCATTATGTTGTACACCTGAAACTAATATAATGTCGTATGTCAATTATACCTTGATTTGAAAAAGAAGGAAGAAAGATTCTTTTGAGTAGAGATTACATACATGCAAGGTAGAATTAAAAAAAAAAAAGAAGAGCCTTGGACCACTAGCAGTCCGGAAGATGAGGATTTGTGAAATGCATGGTTTCCTAATACATGTACTAGGACCTCTTATTTTCAGAGTGTGTATTTTTGGTAGATTTGGGGTGGACGGCCTGGACTAGTCTATACATAATGTTGTAAGCAGGCCCTCTTGAACCTACTTGGTGAACCACAGACTTAATGTGTGCTAGAGGAGATTAGTGAGAAATAAATCAGTACATTCTAGGAGTAAGATTTTAGTAACAAACAGAGGATAAATCTGCAGGTAATATGTGGAAGTTCCTCTTTTGAATGCAGCATCTTTGCTATAGTTCAGGGTTATGTGAACTAAATTGTCTAAATGAACAGTAAAGGTGGGGACTACTTTAGAAATGTAGGGGAAGCAGCTTACAGTGACATAGAATGATAGCGTGATATATAGGAGGCATATCTGGGATTTGAGTAAAGATAAGGAAGGGCAAGTAATGAAGGTGTGAATTTGGAAATGTGCAAGGCCTTGAGGAACTTGGTCAAAAGATTGGCCTGAAGCCACTTGAAGGCCAGTTTTAGACGCTATTTGTAGAGGAATGAGTAGAGTGTGGACATGGATAAATGGAGTAAAAGTTGGTAATGTAACTTTTATTTCCAGGCTGTTCTGGACTTTGTTAGTATAGTTGACCCTTGAACAGCATGAGTTTGAACTGCATGGGTCCACTTATATGCGGATTTTTTTCAGTGACTACATACTGTAGTATTACACAATCCAAGGTTGGTTGAATCCTCAGATGCACAATCTTGGATACAGGGGGCCGACTATAAAGTTATACCTGGATTTTTGACCACATGGAGGGTCTGTACCCCTATCCCCCACCTTGTTCAACCGTCACCTGTAATTGAGGTATAGTGGTGGCATTGTGAATTTGATCTGTATTATCCTTGGATACATAGTCTTTCTTTTGAACTGGGTGGCAGCAGTGTGAGCTATAGTTAAGTACATCCAGTAGTTCTAAGCCAAATGGCAGGCAAAACTGTCAAGAGTCTTGATCCAGGATCAGAAGTGTGATCCTTTAGGACCCCTTAAATGGTAGAAACCAAGATGGGTATGCAGACTTTTGAAAGAAAATGCTATTAATGGCAGGATGTGGGTTTAGGGATCACTACAATGAAATGGGAACAATTTAAATGTTCCATATATACAAGTACAAAGGGTGAATGAAAAAGATGCCAGTTCCCTAGTATGACATTGTAATATAAGATATATATGTACTTGGTCTTTGGCCTGGTTTCTGGCATAGAGCTCCTAAAAGTCTTGTAGCTTCCTGAGTATAGGATCACTTATTTCCTTTATTAGTATTGGTATAGTCAATGTTTGGTGCTCCTCCATGGGCTTTTTAAAACCCAAAGTCTTAATGTAATAATAATTGTAAACTTGGTCACATGCCTTCATCTATTGATACTTTCAGTCTACACATTTTCCATCCTGTCCTCTATCCTTATATATATAATATTTATATACAAATGATTCCCACATTGTTATCTCCTTTCCCACATGGTTAAGACTTTTCTCAGGATCTTCATAGCCAATTGAATTCTTCATGTCTGTTTTGGATATCCAAAACCCACCTGGAGGTTGATATGCTTTGAAATGCACACTTGATTTCCCCACATTGTGAACCTCAATAATAGTCCCCATCTCATTAAAAACCACTACTCACCTATCCAGTGGCCTAGGTCACATAATTAGGAATAATACTTGATTCCTTGCATTTAAGGATTTATGCATGTATGAATGTGTCCCACAGCATTTGGAAAAAAATATCCCTCTGTCTTCTGTGGTCTAGTGCTCATAATAACTTGATTTTATTTTACTATCAGCATAATTTATAAGGTTACAATTACAAAGCAGCCAAATCTCTATTTGCTCATTTTGAATGCTCTAACCTCGTTTATGCCCTGTTTTTACCTTTTATTTTCTTTGTTTACATTATTGTATTTTACCCTTGTCCAAGTGATAACAAACATATATTGGAGTTTCTTTTTTTTTTTTTTAGTGGAAGTGTAGTTGATTTACACTGTTGTGTTAATTTCTGCTGTACAGCAAAGTGATTCAGATATATATATATATACACACACACACGTTCTTTTTCATATTGTTTTCCATTATGGTTTATAACAGCATATTGAATATACTTCCCTGTGCTATACAATAGGACCTTGTTGTTTATCCATCCTATATATAATAGTTTGCATCAGCTAATCCCAAACTCCCAATCCATCCCTCCACCACCCACCTCCCTTTTGGCAACCACAAGTCTGTTCTCTATGTCTGTGAGTCTGTTTCTGTTTCATAGATAAGTTCATTTGTGTCATATTTTAGATTCCACATATAAGTTATATCATATGGTATTTGTCTTTCTCTTTCTGACTTACTTCACTTAGTATGATAATCTCTGGGTCCATCCATGTTGCTGCAAATAGCATTATTTCATTCTTTTTTATGGCTGAGTAATATTCCATTGTATACATGTACCACATCTTGTTTATTCATTCATCTGTCAACGGACATTTAGGTTGTTTCCATGTCTTGGCTATTCTGAACAGTGCTGCTATGAACACAGGGTGCATATATCTTTTTGAATTATAGTTTTGTCTGGATATATGCCTGGGAGTGGGATTGCTGGATCATATGGCCCCTCTATTTTAAGGAGCCTCCATACTGTTTTCCAGGTGGCTGCACCAATTTACATTCCCACCAATGGTGTAGGAGGGTTCCCTTTTCTACTTGGAGTTTCTTTAGATATATTTTTTTAATGCTTTTCTATTTTTTTTAATTAATTAATTTTATTTATTTATTTCTGGCTGCACTGGGTCTTTGTTGCTTCACACGGGCTTTCTCTAGTTGTGATGAGCAGGGGATACTCTTCGTTGGGGTGTGCGGGCTTCTCCTTGCAGTGGCTTCTCTTGTTGCGGAGCATGGGCTCTAGAGCGCAGGCTCAGTAGTTGTGGCACATGGGTTCAGTAGTTGCGGCTCACAGGCTCTAGAGCACAGGCTCAGTAGTTGTGGCTCACGGGCTCTAGCGTGCAGGATCAGTAGTTGTGGCACACGGGCTTAGTTGCTCCGCGGCATGTGGGATCTTCCCGGACCAGTGCTCGAACCTGTGTCCCCTGCATTGGCAGGCAGATTCTTAACCACTGCACCACCAGGGAAGCTCTGGAGTTTCTTTAAACTGAAGTCATAGTGTTGTCCATAAAGGGCCAGCCTACACAAAGGCGTTTGTTAAGTAGTTTCACTCTGTACCAAGCTATGGGAAGATTCATTCTTCTCTTCTTTCCTAGAAATGAGGAAAGATGACTGTCTTCTGCAGGAGGACTTGCAAAATCAAAGATGTCCAAAAAGAATGGAACAATGTCATGAACATAATGCACTTGGGAACATTGTTCATCAGAGCAAAAGTAACTTTCCTTTAAGGCAAAATCATGATATGTTGAACTTTCATGGGAAAACACTGAAATCAAATTTAAGTTTAGTCAACCAGAACAGAAGCTATGGAGTAAAGAACCCTCTTGGAGATGAGGAATCCTTCCTCCATGCAAAGCATGAGCAATTTCATAGTGAAATGAAATTTACCGAATGTGGAAGTTCTATGAACACGAATTCACAGTTCATTAAGCATCTAGGAACTCAGAAGATAAATAAACCCCACTTATGCACTGAATGTGGGAAAGCTTTCATCAAGAGGTCCCGCCTCATTGATCATCAGAGAGTGCACACAGGAGAAAAACCTCATGGATGCAGTATATGTGGGAAAGCCTTCTCCAGAAAGTCCAGGCTCACTGAACACCAGAAAACCCATATAGGAGAGAAACGGTATACATGCACTGAATGTGACAAAGCCTTCCCCAAGAAATCACGGCTGCTTATTCATCAGAAAACTCATACAGGAGAAAAACCCTACGTATGCGAGGAATGTGGAAAAGGCTTCATCAAGAAGTCTCGGCTCATTAATCATCAGAGAGTTCATACAGGAGAGAAACCTCATGGGTGCAGTCTATGCGACAAAGCATTCTCCAGGAAGTCCCGGCTCATCGAACATCAGAGAACTCATACAGGAGAAAAACCATATGAATGCACTGAATGTGACAAAGCCTTCCGCTGGAAATCACAGCTTAATGCACACCAGAAAACTCATACAGGAGAGAAATCATATATATGCAGTGATTGTGGAAAAGGCTTCATTCAGAAGGGCAATCTCATTGTACATCAGCGAACTCACACTGGAGAGAAACCCTATATATGCAATGAATGTGGAAAAGGCTTCATCCAGAAGGGCAATCTCCTCATACATCAACGAACTCACACTGGAGAGAAACCCTATGTATGCACTGAATGTGGGAAAGGCTTCAGCCAGAAAACATGCCTCATCTCACATCAGAGATTTCACACTGGAAAGACTCCCTTTGTATGTACCGAATGTGGAAAATCGTGTTCACACAAGTCTGGCCTCATTAACCATCAGAGAATTCACACAGGAGAGAAACCCTACGCATGCAGTGACTGTGGGAAAGCCTTCAGGGATAAGTCGTGCCTCAATAGACATCGGAGAACTCATACAGGAGAGAGACCCTATGGATGCACTGACTGTGGGAAAGCCTTCTCCCACTTGTCATGCCTCGTGTACCACAAAGGGATGCTGCATGCAAGAGAGAAACGTGGAGATTCAGTCAAGTTGGAAAATCCTTTCTCAGAGAGTCCCAGCTCATCACGTTCGAGTGATATCATACAGGGGAAAAACCCTGTTAATGTGGTGAGCGTGCACACACCTTCTGTGGCAGCTGAGACTCCATTCCACAGTGATGGGTTCCTAGCAGATAGGAATGTAGTAGCCCTTGTGGGACAGCCAGGTGCCACAGGTGCAGTGTCAGCAGATAATAGCATTTGCACGGAAGAAAAACCTAATGAATGCGGTGAGTGTGGTAGCACCTTCAGTGATCAATTATGTCATATTTTACATCACAGAAAACACACAGAAGTAAACTGTGATACAGTGAAGGTGGAAAACCCTTGAATAAAACCTTCTAGATCATCCTGTGGCTGGCGAGTGTATACTGAGACAAACAGTATAAACACAGAGACTGGGAAAGCCTTTTGTGGAAAGATAGACCCTATCAGGGCTTCATAGGTCACATACTGTCAGTGAGGACATAGTTGGTAGAAATGTAATGACCATGGGAAAATCCTTCCCCAGAAATAAGACTTCAGTTGGTATCAGAGAGTTTACACAGGAGGGAAATTGTTGGACCTCTGAAGGCAGTAACTGTGGCAGGGTTGTCAGTGGTACATTCTGCCTCATTGGTTGGCAGAGGAAATCATATAGAAATAAAACTCTGAACACACCAACTATGGAATGTCTTTGGCAAAATATCAGAAAATTCATGAAGCAAATAAGCCCTGTGAAAGTGAATCTTTTAGAGATTTCTGTCACAATCCTAACATAATCATATATAAGATTATATACATAGTGTACATTTTAGGACAGTATACCTTGAATCAAATGCCTAATTGATACGTCAGTAATGCTTTAAATCAAAGGAGGGTGTCTGTGTTGCACATAATTGATTAAAGTTATAATGCAGTTCACCCCCCTCGTTTGGGGGACATGGGTCTTCTTTTCCCACCCAGGATCATTATGTTGTTAACTCTTGGATTTCTTCAGTTCTAAATTTATTCAGTTTGTTATTTCAGTCTACCAAAAGTCCTTCAGAAGGAAACTGAATACATTTAATCTGATAATGTAACATAGCATGTTTGGATATGCTTAACTTTATAAATCTCACCTGGAGGAACAAAGCTCAAAATTCATGAATAACCTATTAGCCAAGCTCTTGCCCTAGAAGATAGTTCCCATCCTGTACACACACCACTCAGAAAAACTTTAACAACTGTTTCCTTGACCTGGTCCTGTCCTAGGACCTATAGATGATGTCAGTGATGAACTTAACAGAAAGTCCTTGCCGCCTTTGAGCTGGAAATTTTTTTAAAGCTAGGTTTCATGTCTATAGCAATTTTACCCTCTGGCAAAGATAATCAAAGGATGTGTACACCTACATTTGTTGAAAAGGACATATAGTATAAGGAACAAAGTATCCTGATAATTTCCTGTTTAAGGGACATATCAGAGGGGGAAAGGGAAAGGATTTACTTAATTTTACATAGAAAAAGGTATGGATACTTTTTAAAATCTTTCACATCCACCTAGATTATAAATTCCTTGACAGTATATAGATAATTGTATATTCCCCAGCACATAGCAAAATAGGAAATGAATTATATGTAGATTTGAAAAATGAATGAAGGCGAATGAATGACCTCATGGACTAACCAATCAAATTTATTTTTGTCACTGAAGGAAAGGAGCTACTGGCAAGCAATTCTCAGGCTCAGTATTATTCCAAGAAACATTTGTTTCTTGAATAGAGGCTCCTGTCAGACTATAAAAAGGGCAGATCAAAGAAGGACTAGGATCCATAGAATAAGCCCAATTAATGGAAGAAAATAACATCACTAAAAATGGAGGACTGGGGAGTTCCCTGGCGGTCCCAGTGTTTAGGAATTGGCAGTTTCAACTGTGGTGGCCCAGGTTTGACCCCTGGTCGGGGAAATAAGTCCCACAAGCCATGCGGCACGGCCAAAAAATAAAATTAATTAAAATGGAGGTTGGTACATGAGACAGGTGATGGTGAGATCCCTTTGACTGTTTTGGAGAACAAGCCTTACATTTGTCCACAGGCTTATCACCTTTTAGAGTTGCCGCCATTTCAAAGATCTAAGCTCCTCTGTAGCTCAACGAATTGAGACGTGATTTAGCCTCATCATTCATTCTCTCCTGGGGCTGGGGCCCTTGTCCTCTATTTCTATTCCTAGGGTTCTTTCCCTTGATCCAATAATGATGTATACAGCTTAAAAACAGTCCTGCTTATAAGGAAGAAAAAAAAAAGTGGAAATTTGCAATGGAGTGGCTGTCCCATAATTGAATTTCCAAACTCTGGGTGTGTGAGTAACTCACTACAACAAATATATTTCTGAGCATCGGCACTGTTGTAGACACAGGATATGCTGGTGAACAAAACATGCAAAGTGGTGGCCTTTTCACAGGATGGATTCAGGACAGGTGCTCCTCAGTAAAGCTTCAGAAATAGATTCTTCTTCAACTCGGAGTGCAGCTCCCTTCCACTTCTTGTGAATTGCACGTCCTATCATGGCAGTCACGGCGTCTTTCCCAGTGAAATCGTCCGTCTGGGTTCCCGAATGGGCTGCCCAAGCCTGCCCTGAGGACCAGGTGCTGAACTCACCTTTCAGAGGTTGGCATTCCAGGTAAATGAAAACGTTAATGGGATAGGGAATTCCTGGTCGCCCTCTTTAAGAAAGCCATACCAGCGTCTATCCCCTACTCCTCTACCCCTCGCATTCATAAAAACTATAGCTAACAGTTATTAAGTGTGCTGTTTGCCAAACAGTCACCGTATCATTTATTTAGCACTCTCCAATGTTCCATCTTTGTGTATTTTAGGCAAACGTTTGTATACGTTTGAAAGCTAATTCCTTTCTCCTTAGTACAGGTAACCACCTACTCTACGCAGTTGTATGTGTCTGTCAAATGAGAGTCCCAACATCAGGGTTTGGAGTCTTAGTGGGTTGCTCTACCTTGTGTGTCTCAGTGATGGAGAACTGGGGTCGGTGGTGGTCGTGTTAGTTGGCTGGGGCTGTCATAATAAAGTACCACAGACTTTTTTTTTCTCGCAGTTCTGGAGGCTGGAAATCTGAGATCACAGTGTCAGCAGGGTTGATTTCTTCCAAGGTCTCTCCTCGGCTTGTAGATGGCCATCTTCTCCCCGTGTCTTCACATTATACCAGTTATATTGGATTAGGACCCACTGTAATAACTTCACTTAAACTTAATTACCTCTTTGAAGACCTTATCTCCAAATACAGTCACATTCTGAGGTACTGGAGGTTATGACTTTAACAGATGGATTTGGGGGGAACACAGTTAAGCCCGTGACAGTGGTATTTGTCAGTGAATGCCATTCAAGTTTATATTGGGCTAACTGATGGATCTGTCTGGTCGTCAGTAAATGGTAGTGTCTTTTCCAGGTTTGACAGTTAACAAAGGGTCATATGGTCAGTATCTGGGGAGGCCCACGTGTGTCTGTGTTGAGAAGCTGGAGATTTGGAGGCCCAGGATCCCTGGGCCACTGGGACAGACAATGACTGTTACTTTATCTTCAGTCCTTCAAGTGAGTCCCTCTTTAGGGAAATACATATATACGTACACAGACACTATACACACAAACACATGTATTTTCTGTAAAAGTAGTTGCTCCCTTGGGGACAAAGATAAGAAATAGCCACTATAGGCAAGAGGAGAGATTCCGTTTATGGAAAGTGCTTTAGGCTGAAAAATGAAGTAGAAGCTCTTCAGCTGTTCCTTCCTCGGTGGAGGACCATGGATGCTCGTTGGAAGAGTTGACTTTAGAAGGAATATACCCTGGATGCCTCTAAGAAGCTTCATTCACTCATTTCTGCCCCTGAGTAGCATTTGGGCTGTGCACATTTTCCTTTAATGGTGTTGCAAAGAGTCAGATATGAAGGTCCTGGGGCCTCAAACTCAAGTCCTGATATTTGAGATACAGGATGGGAGGTGAGGGGCCCTGTGAGCTGGGAGGATGCAGGAAAGTCACAGGAGCTCATCATCAGAGAATAATTTGTGGCCATATTTGGTGGAAGATGAGATCAAGATGATCCAGGAAGTTGGTGACTTACCCCAGAAATCTTTCACCCAGGCTCCAGGGTTTGGGCTGTAGAAAGCTGTGGAAGTGCTAGCCTCAGATCTGCTGCTCTTGGGGCAATCATGGAGCCTGAGGTTTGTGTGTTTCTATCTTTAAAAACATTTTTTTAATTGAGATATATTTGATGAACAGTATTATGTAAGTTTCAAACATGCAGCATAGTGATTCACAATTTTTAAAGGTCAACTCCGTCCATTGTTATTATAAAATATTGGCTCTATTCCCTGTGTTATACAATATATCCTTGTAGCTTATTTATTTTATACGTAGTAGTTTGTACCTCTTAATCTCCTACCCCTATCTTGCCCCTCCCCACTTCCCTCTCCCTACTGGTAACCACTAGTTTGGTCTCTGTATCTCTGAATCTGCTGCTTTTTTGTTATATTCGCTAGTTTTATTTCTTAGATGCCACATATAAGTGATATACAGTATGTGTCTTTCTCTGACTTATTTCACTTAGCATAACACCCTCAAAGTCCATCCATGTTTTTGCAAATGGCAAAATTTCATTCTTTTTTATGGCTGAGTAGTATTCTACCATATATATATATATATATATATATATATATATATACACCAGATCTTCTTTATCCATTCATCTGTTGATGGACACTTAGTTTCCTTCCATATCTTGACTATTATAAATAATGCTGCTGTGAACATAGGGGTACATGTATCCTTTTGAATTTGTGAGTTCATTTTTTAGATGTATACCCAGGAATGAAATTGCTGTGTCATATGGTAGTTCTATTATTAGTTTCTTTTTTTTAATTGAAGTATAGTTGATTTACAATGTTGTGTTAGTTTCAGATGTACAGCAAAATGATTCAGTTCCGTATAGGAACTTTTCCATTATAGGTTATTACAAGATATTGAATATAGTTCCCTGTGCTTTACAGTACGTCCTTGTTGTTTATCTGTTTTATATGTAGTAGTGTGTATCTGTTAATCCCAAACTCCTGATTTATTCCTTCCTCTCTCCCTGCGGTTTTTAGTTTTTTGAGAAATCTCCATACTGTTTTCCACAGTGGCTGAACCAATTTGTGTGTGTTTCTATCTTTGTGGAAGAAAGTGGTTTCATGTACCACAGTGTTATAAGGGATGATTTCAGAAGTTCAGGTTTTGCGTCTGTGACTTCGTGGCCATCCTCCAAGGGAGCTCTGGGTAGTAAACTCCTTTAAGGAAGTAACAAGGAGAGGTAAGTTTTATTCTGAGGGTATCTGGTAAGGGAATACAACCATTGTTAAGGTCATGGGCTTGGAGAAAGGCAGACCTGGGTGCAGATTGTAGTCCTAACACATAGAGTATGTTCCTGAGCAAGATATTTAATCCCAAAACCTTAATGAGAAATATATATATTTGGTCACTGCCTCTGGTTCCTGACACAGAGGTCATGAAACCCTTGTAATTTCCTGAGTGATGGGGGTGATAGGAGCATCTGACACAGAGCTGTTAAATCCCTTGGAATTTCCTGGGTGATAGGAGTGTCTTTTGTTCTAATAAAGTGACCCTGGGTAGGCTCCTGAATGGGGCTGGTCACCAGAAAGGCCAAATCATGATTAGAAGCGTGGAACTCTCCACCCCATCCCTTATACTATGGGGAAGGGAGCGGGACTAGAGATTGAGTTAAAAATCAATTATTCATTTAAATGATATATATATATATATATATATATATATATATATATGTACATATATATGTAGTCATTTATCTTTAAAATGTATCCATGAGTCAAGTGGGTCATTTTTTTTAAAGTAAAGGCAGTATATTTTTAATAATATATTTAATTATATATATATATGTTTATCAAACGAGGAAGTTCCCTTTTGTTTGGGGGGTCCCCAAGACCCCCCTCAGGTTTGATAATTTGCTAGAAGAACTCACAGAACTCAGAAATCTTGTTATCCTCCAGGTTACATTTATTATAGAAAGGATAGAGACTAAAATCAGCAAGGGAAAAAGGAAAAGCCACACCCACAATGTGATTTAAGGTGGAGGCTGTGGATACCATGGTGTCAGTGGACCTCTGCAGGGACTAGAGACTGAAGTCAAGCACTTGGGTGTCCTACCAGGCTGATGTGACCCAGCCCCAGTTAAGCCTCTGGACATCGGGGTTCAGGGAGCTCCCCTGGTTGGTGGTACTCCCTGCCTGCGGTCACACATTTATGCCAAGCAAGTAATGCTCACTACTACATATAAAATAAATAACCCAACAAGGGCCTATGGTAAAGCGCAGGGAACTATACTCAATATTTTGTAATAACCTATAAGGGAAAAGAATCTGAAAAATAATATATATATAAATATATGTATATGAACGTATAACTGAATCACTTTGCTGTACACCTGAAACTATAACAACATTGTAAATCAACTATACTTCAATTAAAAAATCAGTAAAGGGAAAAAAAAAAGTCACACTGCCCATGACTCCATTGTGGGAGGGCAGCTGGAAGTTCCATGTTTGCAATTTCCCTGGGCTCTGCCCTTCAAGCCTCTTCCCTTGGCTGATGTTAATCTGTATCCTTTAACTGTAATGAACCCTCACTTTCAGCAGAACAGCTTTCAGTGAGTTCTGAACCCCTCTTGCAAATTATTGTGGTCTTATGGAATATTGTCCCTAACTGCAGTAGCTCTGTGTTGCCTTTTGGGTAATTTCTAGCTCACTAATTATCCCTTCAAGGCCTATACATAAGCTTTTAACTCGTGTGGACACATGCCACAGGCGTGTGTTTCTTTACTTTTTTCCTCAAATCTGACCAATTTTCTCTTTATAGTTTCCTGTTCTTTTTTTTTTCCAAGGATTTTGATTTTATTATTGGGACTTCCCTGGAGGTCCAGTGGTTAAGACTTCGCCTTCCAATGCAGGGGTACAAGTTCAATCCCTGGTCAGGGAGCTAAGATCCCACATGCCTAGGGGCCGAAAAACAAAAACATCAAAGAACAGAAGCAATATTATAACAAGTTCAAGGAAGACTTTAAAAATGGTTCACATAAAAAAAAAAAAAGGATTTAAACTTTATTATTAACTGTTGTATCTCTGGGCCAAGAATAGTGCTTGGCACAGAGTAGATGCTCCATAAATACTTTTGAATGAATATGCAGTCAATATTTCTATGGGGTTTAGAGGTTTCTTATTTAATTCTTATTTTTCAAGGGAAGGATCATTTTAATCTCTATTTTATAAATGAAGAAAATGAGGTTTAAAAGCATTCATGTGTGTAGGGCTTAAGGCCCGCAATAGTTTCCTGTTCTGTAGACTTTTTTTTTTTTTTTTTGGCTGTGCTGTGCAACTTGCAGGATCTTAGTTCCCCGATCAAGGATAGAACCTGGGCCCTCTGCAGTGAGAACGCAGCGTTCTAACCACTGGACCGCCAGGGAATTCCCTAAAATACTTTATTCTTTATAACATTTTAAACACATTTATTAAACATGTCATCTCTTGTAATTCTGGCATCTCTTGTCTCTACATGGTGAATTCTGATCCACCAAGTCAGGGAAGGCCCTTGATGAATGTAATAATATGTTTTATTAATCTTGATATCACCCATATGTGTATAGTGTTTGGCAAATAAGTACATATATGTAGAGTTATGTATATATAGTTCTTGGTTAGCAAGAGGATATAATGGCTACGCATTATACAAATTTCTCATTTGTTGAATAAATAGAATTATGAATGTATAATTGCAGAATATCCCAATAGTGTTTTCCTTCTATTACAAGGTGTTTTTTTAGCCATATTTCTTTTTTTTTTTTTTTTTTATTTATCTATTTATTTATTTTTGGCTGCGTTGGGTCTTTGTTGTTGCGCACGGACTTTAGATGGGGCGAGCAGGTGCTACTCTTCGTCGTGGTGTGCGGGCTTCTCATTGTGGTGGCTTCTCTTGTTGCGGAGCATGGGCTCTAGGTACGTGGACTTCAGTAGCTGTGGCACGTGGGCTCAGTAGTTGTGACTCGCGGGCACTAGAGCACAGGCTCAGTAGTTGTGGCGCACGGGCTTAGTTGCTCCGCGGCATGTGGGATCTTCCTGGACCAGGGCTTGAACCCGTGTCCCCTGCTTTGGAAGGCAGATTCTTAACCACTGCGCCACCAGGGAAGTCCCTACAAGGTGTTTTTTTAAAAAACTACTTGTATTAATGCAGCCTATTTGGTGAAAATAACAGAATAACTTCCTTTACATGCCTTCTTCCTTACATCAATAGAAGGGAAACAATTTATATTAAACAGGACCGTGTTGTGACAGGAGTCCCCGACATATGACGACATGGCTATGAAGTTCACGTGGGAGGAGTGGCAGCTCCTGGACCCCAATCAGAAGGACCCGTACCCAGATGTGATGCTGGAGAACCATAGCATCCCGGTGTCTTGTGGGTGAGGACGTGTCCCCTGTGTCCCTCAGAGAATCTTCAGTCAGTGGCCATTTTTCGCAGCTGCTTAATGCTTCAGTATCTACAATGCTCTCAAGGAGTAGATTCTCAGATCCTTCTCTGCTCCAGACAAGTGTATAATGTTCCCTCTCCTGAGAGGAAAGCCTCTCCTTTGCAGATGTGAAAACTTCCCTCAAAGGTAGCTTTCTCCCATCTTGACATCCCAGCCCAATTTGATGTGTCTAAGTCTTCTGTCATTTCCCGTGGACAGGGTGTCAAGCCTGCAGACCAGATGCATCCTCCAAGTTGGAACGAGGGGAAGAACCGTGGCCAATAGAAGATGAAAACGGCAGTTGAACCTGTTCAGGTGTGTAGCTGATAACCAGCAAGGTGGGTGGCCAGGGAAGTCATATTCTAGTCAGTAAGAGAAAGTCCCATGGCTGTGAGAGTGTTTGAGGATGTCTAAACAACTGCATCTATCTATCTTCCCATATGAGAGCTTTTTCTTCACAGGTGTTTAAAGGGAAATAGACCCCCATTTCTTCCTCTGAGATCAGATCCCAGTGGTCCCTGTTTATTTTACATACATCTTGATTTTCTTTGTTGTTTACCTACTTTTCTTCTTAGGTTTCTTACATCTTCTCCTTTTTTGTCCTCTGTCACAGCATCTCTGCCTATTTCTTCCACCTGCCTTGCTACAAGATTCTACCTTCCTGCTCTTACTCCAAAGATCTTTGAAGGGACCTTCCTTGTGGCGCAGTGGTTAAGAATCCTCCTGCCAGTGCAGGGGACACGGGTTCGAGCCCTGGTCCAGGAAGATCCCACATGCCACAAAGCAATGAAGCCCGTGTGCCACAACTGCTGAGCCCACGGCCACAACTACTGAAGCCCGTGCACCTAGAGCCCGTGCTCAGCAACAAGAGAAGGTACCACAATGAAAGGCCTGTGCACCGCAATGAAGAGTAGCCCCTGCTCGCCGCAAGTAGAGAAAGCCTGCACGCAGCAACGAAGACCCACTGCAGCCAAAAATAAATAAATTTATTTTTTTTTAAAAAAAGAAAAGTGATCTTTGAATTCAGCAGTCTTCTAACTAGTGCATCTTCCTGCTTCGTTGGGAAATAGTGATTTCCCTTCCTGACATTTAACCCCACGTTAAATGCTGTACCCACACCATAACCTGATCTCTGTGTGTTTATATGGTTTCTTAGCTTCTTGCTATAGATTAAGTGTTGGGGTCCCCCCAATCATGTGTTGAAACCCTAACCACAAGGTGATGGTATTAGGAGGTGGGCCCTTTGAGAGGTGATTAGGTCATGAGGACCCAGAGAGAGCTCTTGTCCCTTATCCCATGTGAGGTGGGGGCTAGAAGGCGCTGTCTATGAGGAAGCAGGCCCTCACCAGGCACCAAATCTACTAGCGTCTTGATCATGGACTTCTTAGCCTCTGGAACCATGAGAAGTAAATTTCTGTCCTTTATAATCCACCCAGTCTATGGTATATTGTTATAGCAGCTCAAATGGACTAAGACTTCTCTTTGTCCCAGTCTGGAATTCTCCAGAGGTTCTGTTTTCTTTATTCCCTCTCCCACAATTTGAACTCATCAGGAAGCCGTGTCTCACTCTATCATATATCCTCATTTCCTCCACCTCTCTCCATCACCTTTGCTCCTTCAGACCACTTCTCATAGTTTGTAGCTTCTTCCTGTTTTTCTTTGCTTGATTGTTTTTAAAATTAATTTATTTATGGAAGTATAGTTAATTTCATAAGTTTGTTTTCTATGTCTGTGAGTCTATTTGTGTTTTGTAAATAAGTTCATTTGTATCATTTTTTTAGATTCCTCATATAAGTGATATGATATCTGTCTCTGACTTGCTTCACTTAATATGATAATCTATAGGTCCATCCATTTTTTATTTATTTATTTATTATTATTTCATTTTTGCTAACCAGGATGTCACCACAAGTGAGAAGAAAGAATACGTTCGTGTGTCACCAACATCAGCACTATGGCCAGTACATAATAGGCATTTAACAAGGATTTGCTGAATGAAAGAAAGCAGCCCTTGTAATTTTTTATTTTTAAATATTTATTTATTTGGCTGCACCAGGTCTTAGTTGTGGCACATGGGATCTTCATTGCCGAGTGCACAATCTTTTAGTTGCAGCATGCGGGCTCTTAGTTACGGCATGCAGGATGTAGTTCCCTGACCAGGGATCCAACCCTGGCCCCCTGCATTGGGAGCGCAGTGTCTTAATTACTGGACCACCAGGGAAGTCCCAGCCCTTGTAATTTTGGATCAGGTTTTCCTACCACCTCTGTTTTCTCTTCTAACAGTGACTTTTTTTTTTTTAGTACCTTTGCACATTTTGCAAGGCAGTATTTAGAAAGCAGCCAGATCTACGTTTATTCGTTGTGAATTACCTCAACTTGTCTGTACACTTTCTGCTTTTGCGACTTGATTTTTGTGTATTGTGGTTTTCCCAATGTCTAAGAAACAAGGAACATTTTTTTAAATTTTATTGAAGTATAGTTGATTTACAATGTTGTGTTAATTTCTGCTGTACAGCAAAGTGATTCAGTTATACATATATATGCATTCTTTTTCATATTCTTTTACATTATGGCTTATCACAGGATTATAAGGAACATTATTAAAGATTCTTTTGTACTGAGATCATGCAACCAACACTAAAGATTTGATCCACACCTAAGCATTCACGTTCTCATGTTTTCTAGAAGTCAAGCAAGTTGATGATCAACTGGAGGAACACTTGCATAACCAACGATGCCTAAAGCGGATGGAACAGTGCCACGAACATCATGCCTTTGAAAATACTGTTCATCCAGCCCAAAAGCATTTTCCTTTAAGACAAAATCATGGAAATTCTGCAAATTTAAATGTAGTAAAATCAGAACAGAAGCTATGAAATAAAGAACCCTGTGGGGTGTAACAGAGATGGGAAATCCTCTCTTTACAAAGCATGAGCAAATTCATACAAAAACTGCCTGAAATTGGAAAACTCAGCAGCACTAAGGCTCAGTTCATTAAGCATCAGAGAGATCACAGAGTTGAGAAATCCCATGTATGCAGTGAGTATGGGAAATCCTTCATCAGGAAGTCTCGGCTCATTAAACATCAGAGAATTCACCTGGGAGAGAGACCCCCATGGATGTAGCATACGTGGGAAAGCACATACCACAAAGTCCAGGCTCACCGGACACCAGAAAATCCATACAGGAGAGAAACCTTACGTATATGCTAAATGTGGCAAAGCCTTCCTCATTGAATCACGTACCATTTTACCTCAGAAAACTCAGACTGGAGAGAAACCCTCTATATGTAGATTGTGGAAATGGTTTCATCCCGAAGGTCAGTTTCATTGTACATTGGAACAAAGTATAGGAGATGAAAAGTGGTAAGATCCCCTTGGGATGTACTCAAGAAGAAACCTTGTATTTATTTGTTCACAGGCCTATCACCTTTGAGAGTTACCATCACTTCAAAGATTCCATCCCCCCCCCCAAAAAAAGATTCCATCCCCTCTGTATCTGTTCAATTAGACATGGGATTTTCCTTATCTTTTTCATTCCTTCTTACTCTTATGAGTGGAGCTCTTATCCCCTCTTCTTATCCAGAGTCTTTCCCTTGATCTATTAAACATATCCTGCTAAAAAATCTTGAGTCCTGCTTAAAGAACAAGAAATGGAAATTTGCTATGCAGTAGCTGTCCTACATTTCCATCACAAACCCTGGATTATCGGGTAAATTTACTCCAACATAATATTTTTAAGCACCTAAACTTGGCCATCTAATATTTATTCAATCCTGTAATGTAGTCATTAGATAATTGAGAACAGGAAAATTTCATGATTGATTTGCATTTTACAAGGATCGCCTTGCCTGTTCTATGAAGATGAGATCATAAGGGTCAAGGATATAAGCAGGGACAATTCTAGTATCTCAGGTGAGAGATTGGGCCAGCATGGTAATGACGGTCCAGTGAGAGAAAATAAAACTGACTTCCTGCTTTGACCTTTCGTTATATGACTTTTATCGGTGCTTTCTGAGACTTACAAGGTCCTATGGAGTTGAACGTAATTGAAGAAAGTAGGTGAACTTTGCATCTGTGCCACAGCCTGTGTTCTCAAGATCTGTTTCCCCAGGGTGAATGAGCGTTCTAGCTCAGGGCTGGGGTGAGAGGAGGAAGAGAATATGAGCTGGAGCAGGGTTAGAAATGGGTAGCAGGCCTGTAAATGGCTGACAAAGACTTCTTGGTGACCTGATGAAGACGCATAGGACTGTGGGAAAACCAGTTCTTTGAGGTCATTTTATTTTTTGCACACAAATGTTCGTAGAAGTTCCACTGGCAGTATCCAAAACACTGGAAACAATGCAAAGGTCCACCAACTGGTGAATGATTAAATTTTGGAATATCCAACAATGAATACTAAAGCAACAAAAAAGGAACGAACTATTGATACTTTTAAAATGATGAATTTCAGGACTTCCCTGGTGGCACAGTGGATAAGACCCCACCCTCCCAATACAAGGGGCCCGTGTTCCATCCCTGGTCAGGGAACTAGATCCCACATGCATGTCACAACTAAGAGTTCGCATGCCACAACTAAGGAGCCCGCCTGCCGCAACTAAGGAACCAGTGAGCCACAACCAAATAAATAAATAAATATATTTTTAAAAAATGATGAATTTC